>NC_056737.1:655199620-655287120 GCF_019279795.1 Protopterus annectens | reverse complement strand
CACAAGATTTAGGTCCTGCTCACAGTGAATGAAAAGGCCCAACACCAACATGATGTTCCTTGATATTGGAGTGTGTTTCCATGTAATTGGCTACGGGAATGTTACCACAGCTTTTCCACATGCAATCAGCTAGACAAGGACTGCAATTCGTGCAGCGGCCATTGGCTGATTGTGAGCATCACCTACGAAGCATAAGCTGCTGCCTAAGCAAAACAGGTGTACTTCACATCCACCAGTAAGGGAGTGAGAGAGACAGACAGAGACAAAGTAAGTCAGGGAGCGGGTGGTAGAGTAAAATCTAAGCATGCGTGTGTCACACACATACCAGTACAGGGTTTCAAACTCCTGACTGACTATGTATTGCTATCACATGTCCGTGCAGTTATTTTATGCGCCACGTAGCTTACATGTTTTGGAGCTGTCCAAAGGTATATCTGATGGTGAGTGACATCTGTAATAGTGATATAGTAGCGATAAGGTAGGTGTAGTACATATGCCTGTCCACATGAACAGGTGTCAATGTCAACACAGCCATACTCTCTCAGGGACTCACACACATTGACACACTTGGCAGGTTCAGGAATAGACTTCCTAACTAGCTACTTTGCCACAATACAGTAATGCACAGGTATCACATGCACCACAGGGGTTATCCGGATGTTATATGTGCAAAGGGTATGTGAAGGTGCCTGACAGACAGCATGTTTCAGTAGGCCAATGGGAGTTGTAGTGAGTGTGAATGTGGTAGAAAGCATCATACTCCACACACACACAGACACAGGGTGCCAGTACTGACATGCATGGGTGCATCACTTCATGGGTGTGTAGTGGTTGACTGTACCAGAAGGCTATACAAGGCTAGGTGAAGGGTATACCTTCGCATCAGGCCAAATGACAATGGTCTGCAGTGTGGCTCAGGGGTGTAGTGTCTGCACTGGCCCACACAGGTGGGTATTGTATTCACCATCCAGTCACCTGAGT
This sequence comes from Protopterus annectens, assembly GCF_019279795.1. Taxonomy (NCBI): domain Eukaryota; kingdom Metazoa; phylum Chordata; order Ceratodontiformes; family Protopteridae; genus Protopterus; species Protopterus annectens. Next base: position 655,286,139 of record NC_056737.1, on the reverse strand, counting down.
TACTATTGTGTGTGGCCAGTGCTGTGCAATGCTTGCCATGTATGTGTTCTATAGTCCATGACATGGACAATGTCTGGGATGTGCACACGTCCAACATGCATGTTCAGTGTCACGTGGAACTGTACCTGGGGTGCCTGGCCCATGTTGTGTACACAGATTGTTATCAGCAGATTTGACAGTCCTGGCCTCATGTGGCGGAAACTGGTAATGGACACCAGATTGACCCTTCACCTGCATTGATAGCATGATACAGGTATTCCCAGGTGGCAGTGGCATTTGTCCATACAGGGCATGTGTTTAAGGCATGGTATGTCCTTTGTGGATCACATTTGATGTCACCACAGTTGTTGCAGGTGTCTAGTGGGGAACATAGTGAAGGTGCACTGTCTGCAATTATGTGCCTATTGTCATGATGGGACAGGGTACCATGCCCTCTGTAGTCCACTGCAATCACACAATGGTTACTATCTGTGGGCAATATGCAGGTTACTACCAACCTAGCGGTTTTTGCCTAGACAAGTGTGTTTGTATATGAGGCATGGGTTGAGAATATTTTCTGAGTAATACAAGGGTTACTTACTTTGTTTGCCAGGCCTTGATGTCACATGTAGGGGTATGGATTAGCACCCCAGCCTCTCGGCTATTTGACATTTGTTATCCTTGTAAGGTGGACATTGTGACATATAATAGGACCACCGTATAAGAAATTTGCAAAACCCACTTCACAATGAGGCAGGCTTGCCAAAGAAGGGCAATGGAGGTTGTAGTGACTATGAATGGCCTCAAAAGCATCACATGCTACACAGACAAACAAACACACACACAAAATTCAACACTTGCCATGTCTGGGAATAGAACCTTTACTGAACTACTATATCACACTACAGCATTACACTGCTATAGGATGCACCACAGAGATTAGTGGATTACTCCTTCCTCAAAGGTGCATTTCACTGGGAATGACATCAGCAGGCTTGCCAATGTACGCCATTTGAATTGTAGTGAGTGTGACTAGCCTAAAAAGCATTGCTCCCTACACAGATGGAAACACACACACACAGTTGCCACGTGTGGGATTAGAACTCCTACCTAATTAGCTTATCACACTACAGCATTACACAGCTATAAAACATGCCATAGAGATTATTGGGCTACTCCTTCCCCAAAGGTGTATTTCACTGGGAATGATACTTGCCAAAGTAGGGCATTTGAATTATAGTGAGAGTAACTAGCCTAAAAAGCACTGCCTCCTACACAGACAGACACACACACATATGGTTGCCATGTCTGGGATTAAAACTCCTACCTAACTAGTTTATAACACTACAGCATTACACAGTTATAAAACACACCCCAGCAATTACTGGACTACCCCTTCCCCAAAGGTGTATTTCAAAGTAAATGACATCAGGAAGCCTGCCAAAGTGAGGCATTTGAATTGTAGGGGGTGTGACTAGCCTAAATAGCATTCTCCTTACACAGACAAACACAGTTACTATGTCTGGGATTAGAACTCCTACCGAACTAGTTTATCACACTACAGCATTATGCAGTTATAGGATGTACCACAGAGATTACTGGACTACTCATTCCCCAAAAGTGTATTTCACTGGGAATTACATCAGCAGGCTTGCCAAAGAAGGGCAATGGAGGTGGTAGTGACTGTGAATGGCCTCAAAAGCATCACACGCTACACAGACAAAGCAAACACACACACAAAATTCAACACTTGCCATATCTGGGAGTAGTACCCCAACTGAACTATTATATCACACTACAGCATTATGCTGTTATAGGATGCACCATGGAGGTTACTGGACTACTCCTTCCCCAAAGGTGTATTTCAATGGGAATGACATCAGCAGGCTTGCCAAAGTATGGCATTTGAATTGTAGTCAGTGTGACTAGCCTAAAAAGCATTGCTTCCTACACAGACAGAGACACACACAGTTGCCATGTGTGGGATTATAACTCCTACCTAACTAGTTTATCACACTACAGCATTACACAGTTATAAAACACGCCATAGAGATTACTGGGCTACTCCTTCCCCAAAGGTGTATTTCACTGAGAATGACATCAGCAGGCTTGCCAAAGTAGGGCATTTGAATTGTAGTGAGAGTGACTAGCCTAAGAATCACTGCCTCCTACCCAGACAGGCACACACATGGTTGCCATGTCTGGGATTAGAACTCCTACCTAACTAGTTTATCACACTACAGCATTACACTGTTATATAACACGCCACAGAGATTACTGGGCTACTCCTTCCCCAAAGGTGTATTTCAAAGTGAATGACATCAGCAGGCTTTTTAAAGTAGGGCATTTAAATTATAATGGGTGTGACTTACACAGACAAACACACACAGTTACTATGTCTGGTATTAAAACTCCTATCTAACTAGTTTATCACACTACAGCATTATGCAATTATAGGATGCACCACAGAGATTACTCGGCTACTTTTTCCTAAAGGTGTATTTCAAAGTGAATGACATCAGCATGCTTGCCTAAGTAGGGCATTTGAATTGTAGTGAGTGTGACTAGCCTAAAAAGCATTGATCCCTACACAGACACACGCACGCACACACACACACACACACACACACACACACACACACACACACACACACACACACACACACACACAAACGCAGTTGCTGCATCTGGGATTAGATCTCCTACCTAACTAGTATATCACACTACAACATCTGCAATTGTCATATACATATGGTCCACTGTTGTTGCCAGACATGAGCTGCATTTGTTTAAGTGTGTGAGCATGCCCAGTATGACCTTTCAGTATGTTGTTGTCTGACATTGCCTTCATTTCTCTAACATTGCCTTCATTTATCTGAGTGTGGGAGCATGCCCAGTGTGCCCTTCTGTATTGAATGTGTGGATATATTCCAGGTAGATGTTACTCCAGTGCAGACTTTTGCATTCTAGACATGCAGCTAGCAAACTGTTTCTAGGCTATCTGTAGATTAGTTGGCAATATGGGGTCAACCTGGGCAAGGAATAGTGGTACTGTAGGTAATTGTGTGTGTGCTGCTTCTGCTACATGGTACTGGTGTTAGCAGAGATATGCAGACATGTGTAATGTTATACACTGTGATGTTTTATGTCCTCAAGTATCATCAGGTAGACATTATTGCTCGCAGTGATGTCCTGGGGAACACAGGGTGAATGCCGCTGTGTCCAGTATTGTGGTCAAATGCCTAAATATTCCTGCAATCTAGTGCCATTCTGGAGGCGGGAGCTGCAGACACTTGCTGCTGGGTCTCTGTAACTGGTTCAGCACCTTGCTGCAGTGGTGGCAGAGGATCCCATACTTGTACATCCATCGGCGTGACAGTATGGCCTTATCTTGATGTGCCAATACTCCACAGCTGTACAGATTCGCACAGGTTACCCAGAGGCAGGGGTTATAAGTCAGAACATTACCCCTATTTTGGTGTATAGACAGCCACCCATTTTTGTGTTTGCAGCCACGGATGGTATGAGCACATGGCTGTGTTTCAGACTTCACACATTCCATGCTGCCCATGCTCTCACCCCCCTATTATTCTATCCTCTTCCATACATTATGCAAACATTCTCTGATACTTTCCCTATAGTTATCACCTTATCACAGCAATGTATTGGTGTTGGTCCATGCAGTGGGACATGGTGGACATGTTACTGTGGTTTGTTCACATAGCCTTGCATATGGGTTCTGTGGACTGTGTTATGTTGTTATTTGGGAGTCCATGACATAACATACATTGGCTGTATGGGTGAGACGCAGGCCTTTGGCAGAGGACTGTAGGCCATTTGGTAGTGATGCAGGCCTGCAGTAGCAGGCTGTTGCATTCTGTCAGTCCCACAGTATCAGACTGCCATACAGTATATTCCCCTGGGATGATAGGGCAGGTGTGCTAGGTGTTCATGCCAATACTTTCTATCAGTATTGATTAGGTTGTGTGGATGCTGGCAGGGTGCTGCGTACAGCTAGGGATACACTTGCATGGGACACCTGCACTGCATGCTGCATTCTTTCACTATTGCCATACACAGGTGGGGGTCATATTGTACACATTCCCAACAGCAGGGATAAGACTGGGGAGTACCTGTGGGTTGTAGTTGGGTGAGCTGGGTGCATGTGTGCTATGGACACTACTTGCATCTGACTCACAGATATGCATGGGGCATTCCACTTATGCTGACTTGTGGAGGGACATCAGTGTTTCTCAGTACATCATTCTTTTGACCTTTGTGATCTGCGAGTGCTTGGCCAGACGACATTGGTATTCCCTACTACAAACCTAGATAATGCGGTGCAAACCTGTATATGCAAATCCAAGGGTGTGTCCATTTCATGGTCACACATTATGCACTGCCTGTCTGGGGTACATTCCCCTGTGTACTGCTTGTATATCTGGCCCAACAGTCATGCCATGTCCATCTTTCAGATGGTGACAGATATTACCTCCATACATTTACAATGGCTTACTGCTAGAATGTGTTATACTGGGGAGCATTGTGTTTGGCACTGCAGTTGTGAGGACTTGGTCCTGTCATCGGCAGTACTGGGCAATGGCCACCAGGTCAAACCTCACCATGCATACATACTGACCATTCTCACACAATAAGAAGCACACACCAACCTAACACATGCATGCCTGCATATTGTATGAATGCTACAATCTATCCTGCTACCTTGGCCACCTCAGGTCATCTGTGCTCCACTGGTATTGTACCTACACATACATGTTACTACATTTCTACATCAGATTGGAGGGTGTGCACACCTGACTGTTACTACATTTATACATAAGATTGGGGGGGCACACCTGACTGTTACTACATTTCTACATAGGATCGGGGGGGCACACCTGACTGTTACTACATTTCTACATAGGATTGGGGGGCACACCTGACACTTGTACACATTTAAATAAAGAACTTGTACTGAGCAGGAGTGAAAGTGAGGAAATGACGAAAAATGATAATCCCAAATGTAAAATCCACGTATTTATTGCAGACAGAAATAAACGGATAGGCGCTTTCACTGTATTAGCTTCTTCAGATCCATGAAACAAACACCTAATGCAAACTTATTATATATTGAAAGCACACAGATACAATTAAACAATTAACCTATCAAAAAGTTGATCCAATACAAAATTCTATTTAAAGGCGTAGCATATTGCAAAAAACTGGAGATGCACACTGCAGAAGTATAAATGCATAAAACAACTAAAACATATCATAAAATATATATGTAAATATACATAGAAAAAATCCCATATGTTAAAAAACATAAAAACTCTGAGGCATAAGGAGATAACATAGGCATACTCATATTAAAAATAAATTAAATATAATCACTTCACATGCTGGCGCTGCCTCAGCATAGGTTTAATAGATGCCCTTTCATTTAAACCTAATCCCCTATCAGCCCTCAATAGTGTTATCCAATCACTCTCTTTTCCTTCAGTGTATGTCCTAATATCACCGCCCCTCTGAGTTGGGGTGATAACTTCTAACACTCTAAACAGAAACTTATGGTCATGACCATGCATGACCACATGTTTAGCTAAAGCATTATGCAGAGTGCCTTTCCTGATGTGATAGTTGTGCTCCCTCATCCTGTCTCTAAGTGGGCAGTTGGTCTTACCCACGTAGAAAGAGGAACACAACTGACACACTGCTAAGTAAACAACATGTACGGTCATACAATTCGCCTCCACTTTAGTATAGAAAACTCTTCGTAAATCAGGGTGAAAAAACTCCACATTGCTGTCTATAAAAGAGCAAAAATTACAATAACCACAAGGTCTAGAACATCCTGCCTTCATGAGATGTCTATCCGGTATGGGATAACACAACAACCTTTTCAAATTGTTCTTATTCCTAAAAAGGAAACGTGGGGCTTCACCTACAATCTGCCTAAGGTCATCATCGACCCGCATGACTCCCCAGAACTTACTAACTATCTCCTTAATTTCAAATTGATCAGACGAAAAAGTAGTAGAAAATTTAACACAGTGATCAATTTTTCTAGCCCCAGTGGCACTGGGATAAGTAGGTCCAAAATAAGGGCTGGCTACAGTTAAACATAGATTGTGTACTTCATCTAGATGTTGATTGATCTCATTCACATTATACCCCCTTTCTATCAACCTCCTAGTCAAGCTGTCTAATTCATCAGTGAACCCTATATCCATAGGGTTTAACCTGGAGGCCCTAATTGCCTGTCCTCTCATAATATTCCTGAATATGAAAGGTGGATGCATGCTTGTTCTCATAAGTAACGAATTACAGTGACAGGCCTTACGAAATTCCCCTGTATTAATGATGTCATTAGGTAACCTTTCAACAAACAAATCCAAAAACTCAATTCTATGCTCAGAGAAATGCATGGTAAACTTGAGGAAAGTAGTTAAATTATTCATCATCGTAAACATAGATTGTAATTGTGCTAATTTCCCTTTCCATAAAACAAAAAGGTCATCCACAAATCGCCGATAAAATATTACATGCTCCATAAACAACATTTTACTAAACAGCACATGTTCCTCCCAATGGGCTAAAAATATGTTGGCGTAGCTGTTCGCACAAGGTGTGCCCATAGCTACGCCATCACACTGCCTATAAATAACATCTTTGAACATAAACAAATTATTTTCAAGGACTAATTCTAAAAAGTGTGTTATCAAGTCAATCTTAACATCTGAGTAGCCACTATGTTCCCTTAAATATTCTGAGACATAAGTAAGTCCTATTCCATTTGGTATAACTGTGAAAAGTGACTGCACATCAAAGGTTACAAATATACAGTCAGCAACCGTTCCTTGTTGTTTAATACATTCATAGAGGTCAATTAAGAACTGCTTTGAGTCTCGTAGAACAAAGGTATTGTTATTCAAAACCTGCCTCAAATGCTTTTCTATGAAGACAGATAGATGCTCTGTTACCCACCCACGACCAGAGACAATTGGTCTCATGGGTGGATCTTTAGGGTCTTTATGTATCTTGGGTAGCCCATGTATCACAGGGATAACAGGCACCCGGATACAGAGATACTCATATAATTCCTTCCCTATTAAGTTGCTCTTAAAAATATCCAGGAGTGTGAAGCCAACATACCCAATAGTGTCATTGACATCATCTACTGTAATCACTTCATAGAACTTATCACGCAGCATCATATCCATGGTAGCATTATAATGCAAAATATCCATGACAACGATCCTGCCTCCCTTATCTGCTGGCCTTATAATGATGGTGGAATCATCTTGCAATTTCTTTAAGCTTAACCTGTATTTATAAGTAAGGTTATCAGAGAATTTTGAAAAGCGTAAAAGAAACCAATAAAAACAAACAGAGCAAATGTCAGTAGAAAAACAATTTACTATAAGCGCTTTCGGTAAAACCAATGCTTCACCTTCTTCAGATACAAAATGCTAAATCAGTTAAGAACATTTAAATAGTCTTCAGAATAGCAGTTAATAATTAACAATTAACAAGGCATCCAATTTCAGCTGCTAAACAACCATAACAATTAAAGGTACAATCCACATACATACATTATCCAAAGCCTAATGGTAAAAAAACAATAGTGAAAACCTTTTCTAAGGGCTTAAACTCACATGTCAAAATGGCTTTTTACAATCAAAATTAAAAAACAAAAGACATATATAAAAAATAATAAATATATGCAACATTATGTATTCAAATTCATTCTAAAAGAAAAATAGTGTAAGTACATTCGATAAAAATGATGAATAAAAACGAAAAAGAAATTATTTAAACCTTTCAGCGTCTTAACGATAATAATTTAAGTACACATTTAATTGATATTTGTTCGTTAAGACCAGGGGGTATATAGGCAGTTGTCCTAATCTGCCATTCTAGCTCATCTGTTTCCAAAAGAAGTTGCCAAGGGCCACCTCTTGGATCAGGGCGTATGCAATGCAAGACTACAAATCTAAAACAGTGGTCTGAATACTCAAGTATGTGTTTTGCCAAAACATTATTTGTATCTTTTTTACTTATGGCATAAACATGCTCGTAGACCCGCTGTTTTAATTTTCTTTCGGTCTTGCCTATATAAAAAGCAGTGCACCGATCACATATGGGGGCATAGATCACACCTTTAGACTCACAATTAAATCTCCACCTAATAAAGTATCGTTTGTCATTGATCATGACCTCTTTAGTTACTTGAATGTTTTTACATTGAGCACATGCCCCACACTTTGACATACCACTAGGACCTGGCCTTTGCAATTTCTTTCTTTTTTGAAGTAAAGCTTTAAGGCTTAAATTCCTTCTATAGGTGATCTTTGGCTGCATACCCAATTTCACACTCAGGGTTAAATCCTCAGTAACTGCCCCCCAGTTTTTGTTCAATATCTGCCTAATATAAGCATAGTCCACTGAGAATGTACATAAAAAAGAAGTCTGTAAGCTTTTGTCCTTAGGTAAGTCACCTTCAGGGTCTTGTTCAATATTTACTAATGTTTCTTTCAACAAGGTAGCTCCCAATAATGGTTTAAAGTGACCCTCGTGTCTTTTAAGGACCACTTCCTCTCTAACCTTAACAATTAAGCTCCTAGGATATCCTCTATTAACAAACATTTTTTCTAAGTTCTGACACTCTGCCAAAAAAATCACAAAAATCTGTGACCATTCTTGCTGCTCTCACCATTTGCCCTTTTACTACGGCCTTCTTTTGATGGAAAGGGTGGCAGCTATCATAATGCAATAAAGCATTAGAGTATGTAGGTTTTCTGTAAATTTTACTCTTGTATTTTAAGTTGGAATAATCTTTATATAACAGAATGTCCAAAAAGTTGATACTACTCTCTTCCACTTGATAAGTAAAGTCCAAAAAGTTAGTCAATTTTACAATGTCTGAAATAAATAGAGGAACTCCTTCTCTTGGACCTTTCCACATAAGGAACATGTCATCCTGGTATCTAGTGTACCAGGAGACATGTTCCCTAAATGTTGGATGTGTAAACAACAAGGTATTCTCCCATTGTGCCATGATGACATTGGCGAAGCTCCCTCCACATGGGGAGCCCATAGCTACCACTGATGTTTGCAAGAAGACGTGCCCCTCGAATGCTAAGAAATTGTACGATAGCACTAGTTCCAGCAAAGTTTCTATGATATAAATAGTAATATCTGGGACTTTTCTTACAACCAAAAAATCTCTAATCCATTCTAAACCTAAATGGTGAGGTATGACAGTGTAAGGATCTTTCACATCTATAGTGACAAAGCATGTATCAGCTTGATAGTCAAATTTATCTATATTGGACAGGAAGGCCCACGAATCTTTACAAATTTGAACTTCCTTATCAATCAAGGGTTTCAATAAACTATCTACGTATTTTGCCCAAACATAAGTTATAGACCCACGTCCATCAACAATAGGTCTAAAAGGTGGATTTGAAATTGACTTGTGTAATTTCGGAATTCCGAAAAAAGCTGGTACTCTTGGGGCTAGAATGGATAAGTATTGGTGCAAGTCTACGTCGATAAATGACTCAAGAAACAAGTCTTCCAAAGTCGTCCTAACCTTCCTATAAGCTAAATTTAGTTCATTAATTGAAACTTTCTTATAGACTTCAGAATTTAAATGTTTTCTCATAGCAACCACATAATCATTATGGTTCATCAGAACCAGCCCCCCACCCTTGCCTGGTTTCATTGCCCGAATATCGCAGGTGTTAAGCAGGTGAATAAAGTCATGTTTGGTTGATGTAATGTTAAAGTTGTTATGCCCCTGTCCAACATTATCTCGATGTAAAGCTCTAAGATTGAATTCACACATTTTTTCAAACAGGCCCAAATTGGGATGCAATGGCGGGTAGAAAACACTAGAGACCCTTTGAGAATTAGTCAATAAAGTATAGTTACCTAGCAATACATTAAGATTTAACTTTCGAACATATAGTTTTAAATCTATGAGTGTTTTAGTAAAATCCATTTTTCTGCTAGGAATAAATGTTAAACCTTTAGAAAAGAAATTAACCCATTCACGGGTAATATTCAACTCAGTGTAATTGTATATACTAAAGCCTCCTTCAGTACTTTTACAAATAATGGGTCCTGGTTTGTGAATGTGTTGAATTACTATCTCCTCCTCTGCCTCCTCTTGCTCCGTTGGGGGAGTTGTTTTCTGTTCCCTTGACAGTTGTTCTTTTGACCCCTCGGGGTGTTCTAAAAATCCCATTGGTTGGAGACCACTTCTTCATCCTCACTAATATTGTCCACATCAAACGCCCCATTATCGTTGTTATTATTATGGGCCAAGATGTTGCCCCTATGAGCATGGGTGTTGATAAGGCGTTCACTGTGCCTCAAATGTTGCGAAGGTTGCTCATTGGTGGTATTTTGTGTTGCCCCTGGCTCATTCACATGTTGTACTTGCACTAATTTCTTAGGGGCATTAGTCAAAGGAGAATGAAGAGCAGGGAGTCTAGGGTATGCTTTTTTATTGGCATAATTGGTAACATCACATGTAATTTTTTTCTTTTTGACAGTCAGCAACTTTTCCATAGTAGCCTCAATACTCTTATAAATACGAGAATAGTCATATTTAAATGACATAAAGTCACCATGGTTTAAAATCTGGTGCTCGAGTATTTCTAAGTCAGTTTTAAAATCACATATTTCCATATTATAAAAGTTAATTAAAGCTGTCAAAAACTCGAAACCTTGTCTGTCAAACAGTGAAAGCAATTCAGAATGGAAAGTAGAATCTTCCACTAAACCCATAGGAAAACGTCACTGGCGTAATCCCTTGGGAACAATATGCTTGTCAATGCACTCTTGAAGGTAAGCTACCTCTAGTTGTAGCTTCCTGCATTTATAAAGTTTATAGTCAAAGTCATTAATCATTGTAGCCAAAGAACTCATCAATGGTTCATCCTGGATAGGATTCGCAAGATTTCCAGCACCAAAAAAATAGTTGTCCAAAAATGAAGCCATGGAAGGAAACCGACAGTCAGAAGGCATTCCTGGGTTGTTACCCATCCCATTCTGGTGCGTTTGTAAACCTCCTAGTCCTGAGCCAGTTCCACCTATTCTAGCGGGATGCACAATCAAATGTTGAGGATGTAAAGCAAATGTAGGCTCTGTTCGTAATACATTTAGCCTACTTGGATTTGCATCGATTAAAAGATGACTTGTTTCAGATCTATTTTGTTCAGCAGCTGCATTGATATTAAGTGGAGCCAGGTTAGTACGAATTTGACCTGGCTGCTGCAGTGGTAAATTGGGGACTAAAGATGCGTTGACTCTCTATGTAAGGGCGTCTACTCACCCTACCAGCACCTGGATCAGGGCTGTAAGATTTCCCGTCTCTTCGTTGTTGTTAGATGCTTCCGGTTCTTGTATATAAAGAACCTGAGATGCTGCTCCGGTTTCGGTTTCTGACGCCATAAAACCACAAACAAAACAAATGGTAAAGCAAACTTAGAACTTTGAAAAGCGTAAAAGAAACCAATAAAAACAAATGGAGCAAATGTCAGTAGAAAAACAATTTACTATAAGCGCTTTCGGTAAAACCAATGCTTCACCTTCTTCAGATACATAATGCTAAATCAATTAAGAACATTTAAATAGTCTTCAGCATAGCAGTTAATAATTAACAATTAACAAGGCATCCAATTTCAGCTGCTAAACAACCATAAAAATTAAAGGTACAATCCACATACATACATTATCCAAAGCCTAATGGTAAAAAAACAATAGTGAAAACCTTTTCTAAGGGCTTAAACTCACATGTCAAAATGGCTTTTTACAATTAAAATTAAAAAACAAAAGACATATATAAAAAATAATAAATATGTATTCAAATTCATTCTAAAAGAAAAATAGTGTAAGTACATTCGATAAAAATGATGAATAAAAATGAAAAAGTAATTATTTAAACCTTTCAGCATTTAAACGATAATAATTTAAGTACACATTTAATTGATATTTGTTCGTTAAGACCAGGGGGTATATAGGCAGTTGTCCTAATCTGGATAATGTATGTATGTATGTGGATTGTACCTTTAATTTTTATGGTTGTTTAGCAGCTGAAATTGGATGCCTTGTTAATTGTTAATTATTAACTGCTATGCTGAAGACTATTTAAATGTTCTTAATTGATTTAGCATTTTGTATCTGAAGAAGGTGAAGCATTGGTTTTACCGAAAGCGCTTATAGTAAATTGTTTTTCTACTGACATTTGCTCCGTTTGTTTTTATTGGTTTCTTTTACGCTTTTCAAAGTTCTAAGTTTGCTTTACCATTTGTTTTGTTTGCGGTTTTATGGCGTCAGAAACCAAAACCGGAGCAGCATCTCAGGTTCTTTATACACAAGAACTGGAAGCATCTAACAACAACGAAGAGACGGGAAATCTTACAGCCCTGATCCAGGTGCTGGTAGGGCGAGTAGATGCCCTTACACAGAGAGTCAACGCATCTTTAGTCCCCAATTTACCACTGCAGCAGCCAGGTCAAATTCGTACTAACCTGGCTCCACTTAATCTCAACGCAGCTGCTGAACAAAATAGATCTGAAACGAGTCATCTTTTAAACGATGCAAATCCAAGTAGGCTAAACGTATTACGAACGGAGCCTACACTTGCTTTACAGCCTCAACCTTTGATTGTGCATCCTGCTAGAATAGGTGGAACTGGCTCAGGACTAGGAGGTTTACAAACGCACCAGAATGGGATGGGTAACAACCCAGGAATGCCTCCTGACTGTCGGTTTCCCTCCATGGCTTCGTTTTTGAACAACAACTATTTTTTTGGTGCTGGAAATCTTGCGAATCCTATCCAGGATGAACCATTAGTGAGTTCTTTGGCTACAATGATTAATGACTTTGACTATAAACTTTATAAATGCAGGAAGCTACAACTAGAGGTAGCTTACCTTCAAGAGTGCATTGACAAGCATATTGTTCCCAAGGGATTACGCCAGTGGTGTTTTCCTATGGGTTTAGTGGAAGATTCTACTTTTCATTCTGAATTGCTTTCACTGTTTGACAGACAAGGTTTCGAGTTTTTGACAGCTTTAATTAACTTTTATAATACGGAAATATGTGATTTTAAAACTGACTTAGAAATACTCGAGTACCAGATTTTAAACCATGGTGAATTTATGTCATTTAAATATGACTATTCTCGTATTTATAAGAGTATTGAGGCTACTATGGAAAAGTTGCTGACTGTCAAAAAGAAAAAAATTACACGTGATGTTAACGATTATGCCAATAAAAAAGCATACCCTAGACCCCCTGCTCTTCATTCTCCTTTGACTAATGCCCCTAAGAAATTAGTGCAAGTACAACATGTGAATGAGCCAGGGGCAACACAAAATACCACCAATGAGCAACCTTCGCAACATTTGAGGTGCAGTGAACGCCTTATCAACACCCATGCTCATAGGGGCAACATCTTGGCCCATAATAATAACAACGATAATGGGGCGTTTGATGTGGACAATATTAGTGAGGATGAAGAAGTGGTCTCCAACCAACGGGATTTTCAGAACACCCCGAGGGGTCAAAAGAATAACTGTCAAGGGAACAGAAAACAACTCCCCCAACGGAACAAGAGGAGGCAGAGGAGGAGATAGTAATTCAACACATTCACAAACCAGGACCCATTATTTGTAAAAGTACTGAAGAAGACTTTAGTATATACAATTACACTGAGTTGAATATTACCCGTGAATGGGTTCATTTCTTTTGTAAAGGTTTAACATTTGTTCCTAGCAGAAAAATGGATTTTACTAAAACACTCATAGATTTAAAACTATATGTCCGAAAGTTAAATCTTAATGTATTGCTAGGTAACTATCCTTTATTGACTAATTCTCAAAGGGTCTCTAGTGTTTTCTACCCGCCATTGCATCCCAATTTGGGCCTGTTTGAAAAAATGTGTGAATTCGATCTTAGAGCTTTACATCAAGATAATGCTGGACAGGGGCATAACAACTTTAACATTACGTCAACCGAATATGACTTTATTCACCTGCTTAACACCTGCGATATTCGGGCAATGAAACCCGACAAGGGTGGGGGGCTGGTTCTGATGAACCATAATGATTATGTGGTTGCTATGAGAAAACATTTAAATTCTGAAGTCTATAAGAAAGTTTCAATTAATGAACTAAATTTAGCTTATAGGAAGGTTAGGACGACTTTGGAAGACTTGTTTCTTGAGTCATTTATCGACGTAGACTTGCACCAATACTTATCCATTCTAGCCCCAAGAGTACCAGCTTTTTTCGGAATTCCGAAATTACACAAGTCAATTTCAAATCCACCTTTTAGACCTATTGTTGATGGACGTGGGTCTATAACTTATGCTTGTGCAAAATATGTAGATAGTTTATTGAAACCCTTGATTGATAAGGAAGTTCAAATTTGTAAAGATTCGTGGGCCTTCCTGTCCAATATAAATAAATTTGACTATCAAGCTGATACGTGCTTTGTCACTATAGACGTGAAAGATCCTTACACTGTCATACCTCACCATTTAGGTTTAGAATGGATTAGAGATATTTTGGTCGTAAGAAAAGTCCCAAATAATACTATTTATATCATAGAAACTTTGCTGGAACTAGTGCTATCGTACAATTTCTTAGCATTCGAGGGGGACGTCTTCTTGCAAACATCATGGGTAGCTATGGGCTCCCCGTGTGGAGGGAGCTTCACCAATGTCATCATGCCACAATGGGAGAATACCTTGTTGTTTACACGTCCAACATTTAGGGAACATGTCTCCTGGTACACTTGATACCAGCATGACATGTTCCTTATGTGGAAAGGTCCAAGAGAAGGAGTTCCTCTATTTATTTCAGACATTGTAAACTTGACTAACTTTTTGGACTTTACTTATCAAGTGGAAGAGAGTAGTATCAACTTTTTGGACATTCTGTTATATAAAGATTATTCCAACTTAAAATGCAAGAGTAAAATTTACAGAAAACCTACATACTCTAATACTTTATTGCATTATGATAGCTGCCACCCCTTCCATCAAAAGAAGGCCGTAGTAAAAGGGCAAATGATGAGAGCAGCAAGAATGGTCACAGATTTTTGTGATTTTTTGGCAGAGTGTCAGAACTTAGAAAAAATGTTTGTTAATAGAGGATATCCTAGGAACTTAATTGTTAAGGTTAGAGAGGAAGTGGTTCTTAAAAGACATGAGGGTCACTCTAAACCATTATTGGGAGCTACCTTGTTGAAAGAAACATTAGTAAATATTGAACAAGACCTTGAAGGTGACTTACCTAAGGACAAAAGCTTACAGACTTCTTTTTTATGTACATTCTCAGTGGACTATGCTTATATTAGGCAGATATTGAACAAAAACTGGGGGGCAGTTACTGAGGATTTAACCCTGAGTGTGAAATTGGGTATGCAGCCAAAGATGACCTATAGAAGGAATTTAAGCCTTAAAGCTTTACTTCAAAAAAAGAAAGAAATTGCAAGGGCCAGGTCCTAATGGTATGTGAAAGTGTGGGGCATGTGCTCAATGTAAAAACATTCAAGTAACTAAAGAGGTCATGATCAATGACAAACGATATTTTATTAGGGGGAGATTCAATTGTGAGTCTAAAGGCGTGATCTATGCCGCCATATGTGATCGGTGCACTGCTTTTTATATAGGCAAGACCGAAAGAAAATTAAAACAGCGGGTCTACGAGCATGTTTATGCCATAAGTAAAAAAGATACAAATAATGCTTTGGCAAAACACATACTTGAGTATTCAGACCACTGTTTTAGATTTGTAGTCTTGCATTGCAGATGCCCTGATCCAAGAGGTGGCCCTTGGCAACTTCTTTTGGAAACAGATGAGCTAGATTGGCAGATTAGGACAACTGCCTATATACCCCCTGGTCTTAACGAACAAATATCAATTAAATGTGCACTTAAATTATTATCGTTAAGACGCTGAAAGGTTTAAATAATTTCTTTTTTGTTTTTATTCATCATTTTTATCGAATGTACTTGCACTATTTTTCTTTTAGAATGAATTTGAATACATAATGTTGCATATATTTATTATTTTTTATATATGTCTTTTGTTTTTTTAATTTTAATTGTAAAAAGCCATTTTGACATGTAAGTTTAAGTCCTTAGAAAAGGTTTTCACTACTGTTTTTTACCATTAGGCATTGGATAATGTATGTATGTGGATTGTACCTTTAATTTTTATGGTTGTTTAGCAGCTGAAATTGGATGCCTTGTTAATTGTTAATTATTAACTGCTATGCTGAAGACTATTTAAATGTTCTTAATTGATTTAGCATTTTCTATCTGAAGAAGGTGAAGCATTGGTTTTACCGAAAGCGCTTATAGTAAATTGCTTTTCTACTGACATTTGCTCCGTTTGTTTTTATTGGTTTTTTTTACGCTTTTCAAAGTTCTAAGTTTGCTTTACCATTTGTTTTGTTTGAAGTAAGGTTATCAGACCTCATGGATCTCCTATCTCTCCTACTGTTATAAAAGCTTTATAGTTCATCTTCCGTCAACTTTAAAAAAGCTTCTACCATAGGGTGATTGGTGGGCACAAACTCACTCAGATTCTTAAAAGTGAACTCCCTATTATCTACTGATACATTACTGGGACCCTTGAATAAATATTTTAACATAACATTTCTACAGAACAATCTAAGATCTGTAACTGTATCCTTCAGCCTACTCTGTGTCTTTGGAATAAAATTCAACCCTTTACTCAGCAGTCTAATATCGTCAATACTAAGTATGACTTGAGATATATTGTGAACTAATGTTTGTTGGTCCACATCTTTTTCAAAGTCTGACGAGATAAAGGTTCCCCTGACAACTTCCTTTTCTGTCTGCCTCGACTCATGGAGCGTGATGTCCGTGGGCCCATCTCCAGGCATGTAGGTAGAGGAAAAGTCAAATCAGGGCTAATATTACTACTTAAGTCCACCTGTTCTGTCCTTATCTTTGGTCTAACCACAACTTCAGATTTGCTAGCCAAAGATGTGGGTGTGTCCCTGTTAATGCGCACTTCAGGATATAGATTAGTGCCTGGCTGCATACTGGGGTGCGTAATATGTATAACATCATTGGAATCATTAAAATCATGCACAAAAGCTTCATTGACAAGTGACTGTCCTCTGATCAGAGGACCACCCACAGCTTTCCCTGTAGTGTGATCTATACAAGTTTCAGACCTATGAAGCTCTGTACTAACAACATTATCACATTTAGTACCAATACCAACATTATCACATTTAGTCGCAGTACCAGCAACTTCAGTTTCCAAGGTCCTAGTATTAACATCACTGTTCATGTTATTATTGTCCTTAATAGCAGGGTCATGCTCAAATCTGTCCGAGCCAAGCCTCCTATTTGTATAAACAGTAGAAGAAGAAGTAGTATTATTAGCATTTCTGGGCCACATAAACACATGGCCCAGTTTAAAATCGGTAATGTCTCTAGTAGCCTTATGCCTCTTTTGTTGAAGCAATTTGCGTTCAAACGCTAACACACTGTCCAAAACATTCTCGAAGAGTGGTTGTACTACTTCGCTAAGAAATTCACCAAAAAGCACTTGTTGTGTCATATTAATACTATCAGTTAATTTAGCTTCCTCTGGACGAAAAAAGTCAATGAGGAGCTGCAGATATTTCCTGCTTACCTCGATGTTCAAGCGTTGCCACTGCACAAGCAGATCTGGATACGCTCTCCCCTGGCTAGGCATCGTAAACACACGAAGCCCTCTAGGAATAATATTCCTGTCCAGACAAAACTGAAAATGCAGTCTTTGATAGGGATAGTTTATAGTTGTGTTCTGGGTTGGGCTGCTGCCTGTGTAACTGGCTGATTCTGATACATTTCACCTGCCAGCTATGCTAGTTCTCCTAAATTACCTTCCTGCTGCTGTTTTCCCTTCCCATTGCCTTCCTGTTTAAGCCCGGGGGCCTGCTGAGTGCTAAAATGTGCACAGAGCTGCTATTTCCTGGTTTACTTTTTTTTTTCCTTTAAAACCTGGTGCGTGGTGTGCACACCCGCTTAGGCAATGTGAAGACTGCTAGGCAGCCTCAGAAACACTCCCTTACTTAGCTCTACTAAGCTAAGGGCAAACCCGAGCCACCGGGCTCCAATCCACTTACAGTATTCCTAATACACACCCCTATGATGTCAGCTAACTCTTAGGCTTGCACTAAGCTATTCTTGCACTTACACTGTTGGGTGCTGACTAGCATTGAGGGGAAATCTGGGATTCAGTATCATTCCCCTCATTTGCATAGGATTACCTGCTGATGCATAGTTACAGGCCCCACACTAAGCTTCCCCCCTTAGCAACCACTATTCAGTGGCCCTGTTGTCTTCTGCCTACCATTGAGTATAATGGCAAAATAGTGATTTTAGTTAGAATGCTTATTTCAGGTTATTTTTTTTATTTTTCACCCGATCCAGTTTGCACGGCACTGCCCTACGCTTAAACAGCCTAAATTGGCTAAAAAAAATTAAAAGTTAATTTTTTAAAAACTTTTTTCCATGCCAATAGCCATGTATTTGGCAATTGGCATGCTTTACATGTTATATATGCCCTTTATTTGGAGCTGTCATAGCTCCGTTTTGTAGTTTGCAGAAATGTACTCAGTTACTAACCAAGTACATTTCTGCAGATTACACTAGTCCTGCACGGCCATTTGCCAGCTTCCTGGATCACAAATTCACCTCATTTGCATGGTTTTCACCTGCAAATGGGGTAATTTGCATACGGGAGCTGCATCCGTGCAGGTGTAGTGCAGGAGTGCTTGTGCACATCCCTGCAGCTTATTCCTGGATCACACGGCGGACATATTGCCTCCTGGAGCTCCTGCACTGTTTCTACATGCTGTGCAGGGCTTGCTGAATCCAGGGGAATGTCTTTCTTCTGTCCGTCTTCCATATAGGACTGATATACACTTGTCCAAACAAATCTGAGTTCTCCACTGAAAAGAGACTGCAGGCTTAAAAAGACTAATCTGGTTAAAAGGCAATAAATAAAATTATTCCATCCTAAATAAACAAATGTAGTCATGGTTTACATGTTGTTCCAGTTCAGAATTTTCTTTTATCAGATCTGCATCCTTTTTTCATATTCTGATCACCCCTGACAGCCTTCCTTTAACTGATTCTTTGATACAACAACAAAATAATCAGTTTGTGAATTGTGGTTGGATATATCAAGAGAATGACTTCAATGAAATATGAAAGCTGCTTTCTTTCCAGGTGTGAAAGCATGCACCTCCTGCAGGGACCATCTCCTTTACTAATAAAAGTGTCACACAGGTCAATGTACCTTGGAGAAAAATGGAGACTTCCTTTGCAGTGACATAATGACATCCATTCGCTGGTGTACATTTTTTTTCTATTGGTATACATTAATTCAGTCACATGTCTATCACAGTGAAGTCTTGGGGTAGCAGTTCTTCTTTACCTCTGTCTCTAAAGTTATGCCATGATTAAATGTGAATAGTTAAGACAGTCTCAATAAAAAGCGACTTAAGGGGAGGGCAACATGTAGGACACAACATTTAGTCTATATGGCAAATTGTGAAAAATGTGCATGTTTTTATATTGGAATGACCAATAATATGTTAAAGGTCAGGATTTTGCAACATCTCAGTAATATTAGGAATTGTGATGTAAGTAATGCACTTTATAGACATATAAGTTTGAATCCTACACATAGTTTTAAATTTAGGTGTATAGTTAATGTTAAGGTTAATGACAGGGGGGGAGACATTAAACATAGAACAGCATTAGCAGAATCCAAATGGATTGTTGACTTAAGAGCTCATAGACCCCCAGGCCTTAATGATGTATTACCCATTAAACCCGCCCTACAAAATAGGCGGGTATTTGTAAGCAAGTGATTGGATGATTTGTATTTTAAATATGGTTGTTTTATTGTATTAAAATTATGTCTGATGAAGGACTATCCCGAAAGCGCTTACATCTAATAAATAGTGTTTTTTACTGGATTTATCTTGGCAGTGTCCTACTACTTTTTGTCTTTTGGATTTATCAGTTTTAGTATTTGGGACTTCAGCATAACGTTCCTTCTCTGTTTGTGACTGATTTGATTTTGTTGAGAACGTTATGCCTGCTGAGACTACTGAAAGTGATTCTGTTACTGAATCTTCAGCCATGGCTCCGGGTGAGATTCTTTATGGCAACCATGAGAAAATGTCTATGGAACAAGGTAACCCGCTCCTTAATTTGGGCTTTGTTGTTCAGAAGGAAGGTTTACCAGGTAAAACTATTCCTGTAGCGGTTGACAGAACCTTTGAAGATTTGTTGAGGGACTGGAACTTTAAGGCTGGAAGAATGCAGCGCCTGCAATGGCAAGCTTTTCATCTGGAAGCCTGCATTAGCTACGGAATAGTCCCCAGGGGAATGAGGATACTGTGTATGCCAGCTCAGGGAGATAGATACCCTGAGCTTTTGGCTAAATGGCAAGCACTCAATTTAAATACTAGCATGGAATATATGAGGTTGCTCATACAGTTCTTTGCTTTGGAGCTTGATGCCTTGAAGCAATAGGTATTTCTACTGTACAACAGACTTGCATCGGATTTTCCAGAAAGTAGGAACAAAGAGAGACTTATTACAGCACAACAGACCTTGGCCAAAGAAGCTGATAAGCTTCGTGAAACTAAACTTAGTAAAATAAAAAGGGACTACTCTGATTTCATTAATGGTAACATCTTTATTTGGCCGAAATTTAGCGAGCGTGTAGTAGAGCCGATGAAACGTCATCAGAGGTCGTCAGTGACACGGGAAGAAGCGACGCATAAGGAAGAACCGTTGGGGAGATCAACGACGCAGCTAGCACGACAAAGAAGCAATAAGGAGGTTTTAATCATATCCCGTCTTCCTGGTAATGAGGTAGAAAGAGAGAGAGATGTTACACTGAGTGCACAACGAGAGAGAGACGCTACATTGAGACCACAAGGGGAAGGAGAGAGGCTGTGCATGCAGCAGCCGACTGAGAAGCATCCAAGTTCCTCTACCTCAGAAGTCTTAACGGCTGTCCGTATGATTTCAACGGATTTACCACATGAAGGGGAAACATTGAATGTGGCAAGTGAGGTACCCACTCCTTGTTCAGCAAGTGATACATCTACACCACTAAATTCTTCAGGGAATATCAATACCATTGTGGTGCCTGACACAAATATAGAACATAATAATGATCTGGGGGCCCGCCCGAAGACTCACCAAGGAGCGTTGCATTTTTTGGGAACCCTCCCAGCACCAGTGAGAAAGAAGGGTGCCGGGAAAAGATCCTCGAGCGAGGACAGAATTGTGGACAAACGCAGGAAAACCCTACAATGACTGATGGTGCCTCTAATGGTATTGTATATAATTTATCAAAAATTTTGCTGAGCAAAGATGAACTACAAGTTCTTAATAAGGGGCTAACATTTGTGCCGAGTAAAATGTGTATATATAGTGATGTTATTTTTGACCTGATGATGTTCTGTAGAAGTGTTGCATTAAAATTGATGTATGATAGTCAAATAGGAGAACGAGTAGAACCAACAAAACCTAGTAGTTTTGTTCCTAATTTGACACCGTCCCTTAATTTGTTTATGAATGGGTGTGAAAAGGACTTATTTAAGTATTTTGAGAGTAAGAACACCAGCACATATTACAACTTGACTATGGCACAAAAACTGGCACTTCAAGGTCTGATGAATAAAAAGGAAATAACAATAAAAACAGCGGACAAAGGAGGTGCCATAGTAGTATTAGACACAGAATGGTATGATAAAAAATTAAAGGATACACTGGCTCTTGATGGGGCTTATGAACAGATTAACCCATTACAAGTTAAAATGATTATAGAAAAGGTATATAATGCATTAACAGCATTGCTGGATGAGATGAAGATAACGAAAGAGACATATGAATTTTTGAGAATAGATAAACCAGTTACACCTATATTCAAGGCACTACCCAAGATCCACAAATCGCTCAGTGACCCACCACTCAGGCCTATAGTTTCGGGCAGAGGGTGGGTCACTGAGAATGTTTCGATTTGGCTAGAATTTGTCCTGAAACCCTATTTAGGGAAGATTAACAATATACTGAAGGATACAGGGCATTTTTTGGAACAGTTAGCCAAAGTGGTGAAGTTAGAGGGCAAGAGACTGTTGATGGCTACATTGGATGTCAACAGCCTTTTTACAGTTATTGAACATGATTATGGCATCAAAGCAATGGGTGAGGTTATCAGTAACTTGGGAGCTACAGAACACATGAGAGTCACTGTGGAAAGATTGCTTTCATTAGTTCTGTTCAATAATGTCTTTATAGGACCTGGATCTCTATATAGACAAGCATGGGGGGTAGCCATGGGCACCCCCTGTGCTAACACATATGCAAATATGGTGCTATCTAAATGGGAAACTAAAGAGATTTTGAACAATCAGGAATGGCACCAACATATAGTTTTATATGCCAGGTTTGTAGATGATGTGTTTATTTTGTGGGATGGGGATCTGTCTACCTTCAAAAGCTTTTTAGCTTTTTTACATACAACAACTACTTTTTTGAGTTTTAGTGCAAAAACATCATATGACAAGATAGATTTCCTAGATGTTTGTGTTGAGCAGACTGACTTGGGATTTACATCAAGACTCTACAGAAAGGATTGTTGGCAAAACACATTGCTGTCTTTTGACAGCATGCATCCGAGGCATATTTTTCCTAATATTATAAAAAGCCAGGTGGGCAGGATTTCTAGGGTATACTCTGAGGATGCATGCTGTGAAGAGGAATTGTTTAAACTAGAACAACACCTCACAGACAGAGGTTATGGGAAACCTTTGATTGACAACGTCATGAGAAACAATAAACAACATAGGGAAACAAGATATAAGCCATGGCTGAATAGGACAAACAGGGGTAGACAGGAAGACATCATGCCCAATAGTAATAAGGAAAGAAAAACGAGTTTATTATTTACATATGGAAGTAATATTAGGGACATATGCCAGATAGTACAAAATAACTGGAATATACTAACCAGTGACATTGGATTGAAAGACATAGTAGGTGAATGCCCCAAGTTCAATTATAGAAGAAATAAGAACCTAAAAGAACTACTATGTAAGGAGGTACATTTAGATAAGAGATTGGAGCCAAACCTGAGTGCAGGCACTCACCCCTGTGGCAATTGTAAAGCTTGCATGTATATTAGGGGGGACATAGATTTTAAACACCCTGATATAAGTAAAACTTTTTATTTTAAGGGGAGGGCAACATGTAGGACACAACATTTAGTCTATATGGCAAATTGTGAAAAATGTGCATGTTTTTATATTGGAATGACCAATAATATGTTAAAGGTCAGGATTTTGCAACATCTCAGTAATATTAGGAATTGTGATGTAAGTAATGCACTTTATAGACATATAAGTTTGAATCCTACACATAGTTTTAAATTTAGGTGTATAGTTAATGTTAAGGTTAATGACAGGGGGGGAGACATTAAACATAGAACAGCATTAGCAGAATCCAAATGGATTGTTGACTTAAGAGCTCATAGACCCCCAGGCCTTAATGATGTATTACCCATTAAACCCGCCCTACAAAATAGGCGGGTATTTGTAAGCAAGTGATTGGATGATTTGTATTTTAAATATGGTTGTTTTATTGTATTAAAATTATGTCTGATGAAGGGCTATCCCGAAAGCGCTTACATCTAATAAATAGTGTTTTTACTGGATTTATCTTGGCAGTGTCCTACTACTTTTTGTCTTTTGGATTTATCAGTTTTAGTATTTGGGACTTCAGCATAACGTTCCTTCTCTGTTTGTGACAGTCTCACTAAAAAGCGACTTTGTAGAACTCATATTGCAGTGAACTAGACCGGAAGTACGACTTCAATGACACACATAACATTGAAACTCTTATTTACTATGACAACCCAAGCAGTGTTCTGTAGAGTCAGCATTTCCTAATAACTCTCATATATGTCTGTAGGTTTGCTACAGTAGAAGTATTTGAACACCTTGATGATCTCATGTATCAAAAGAGATCACTTGTCACTCTTAGTTTCTCCCACAGCCTCATCAGTGGATGATATGTTCAGCAGATTAATGAGTTCCAAGTATCCTTACCACTTTTCTATAGTGTCTACAGTTAAGACCAGTTTTTCTTTTGATGACATGCACATATCCTTCCCTACAGTCTCAAAAATGCCACTTATCCATTTTCCTTCATTTTGATACTACAAAAGCTCTGTCCTCTCTGATCATGACTTTCAGCCATATCTTGGGGCCCCCAACTAGCACTTCATGGAAGGCCTCCTCCTTTAACATAACAGATTTCCTTACCACTGATGTCCCCCAGGAGGTCTTAGCTTTGTCATCATCACAAGCACTAACCATCCATTGGCTGCAGCTCTTTGCTACTGACTCAGCTATAAAAGTTTTGAACAGGAACCACTAGATTATCTTAATCTCTTAACCTCAAGTGGCTGAGCTCTGTTATAACTGCTGGATACAATATGGATAAGATGAAAATCAGCACATCCAAAGCAATGGTCATTGCTTCCTCCTAGAAGATAACAGATTGCTCTCTTCACATGAGGAAATGCAGCTACCTCAGATGGATGAGATGAAATACCTTGTAGTCTTGCTCATGACTGAAGGTACAGTGGATTGAGAGACACACCGACAGACTGATTTAGTAGCAGCAGTACTGCAGATAATTCGACTGTCTTTGGAGGTAAAGTGATAGGTGAGTCACAAGACAATGTGCTGATTTTTCTTTTCCACCTGTGCCCTCATCTTCACCAGTGGTCATGAGCTTTGGGTAGTGACAGAAAGAAGATTTCAGATACAAGTGGCAGAAATGATGGACTTTCACAGCATTGCCGGGGTCTCAGTAATGAAACAGATAGAATCTGTGTAGTCTGCAAGGGCCTTAATATACAATGACTTATCCATACCCAGATGAGTTTGCTGATGTTGTGTGACTACCTGGTGTGGATTCCCACTGGCAGCCCCAATGATAGGATGCTTTGGAATAGAATAGATACTACAGAGGGATTACATTTCCAAACATTCTTGAGAAATCCTGTGTATCCCATAGGGTGGGTTGGAGGCTATTGCTGGAGATAGTAAAGCCTTGCTTACCTTTCTACATCTGTGACTCACAATGTATAAGTAGTGTTGAAAATGTATTTATTCATTTTATTTTACATTTGTTTACCAGGAAAGTCCGACTGGATGCATGTTCTTTTTCAATGGAGGCCCGAGGATAAAAGCTTCACATTGAACATACAGTAATACAAATTTAACAATAGTATACATCGGATATAGAAGATAAAGAACTATCTCAGACACAGTTTGGATAGCAGCTATGGTTAAAGGCTAATGGATTACTAAGTATAGATAATACGCCATAGGTTATGACCAAATCAACACTAAACAAACGATTGAACAATAAGTAGAGAGACAATTCATCCTTATACAGTTCTGTGTAAATAAATAGCAAGACCAATACTATTTTATATTTCTGAATATAGTTTGCAAAGAAATTAAAGCAAATTAAGAAAAATATTTTTGAAACAGGTACGTGTCAGTATATGTAACTGTGATGACACCATAAAAGCAATGGGAAAGCTTATTGTAAAACACTGGTTTATTATAAAAAACAAGGTGAGCAGTTTCACAAATTTACATTTGCTTCATCAGACCATAGTAAAAAACAATCCATCATACTTTTAAATATTATAACTCCTCCCTTTCAATTTAAAACAACCAATCAAGGTACTTCTATCATTAAGTAAATATGTCACATGATTTAAGCTAAAAATCACACAAACTGAAGTTCTCAATAGCAGATTCTAACACTAAATGATGACACTTTATAAGACATCTATAATTATGTGCTAAATATATAAAATATATACATGAAAAGATGCTACAACACAATTTGCTGTACACATTAACTATTTTCTTAGTTTTCTATTTTTCAAAATTGGTCCATTGGAGATGTGTTCATTGAGTCCCTTTCCCAGATGGACTCTAATCCATTGGAGTTCTGCTTCTTCTGTTTTATTAATTATATTTCCCATCCTTATCCCTTCATATAAGACCTCTAACACTCTAAATCTAAACTTATGCTGTGTACCCTGTTCTATAGTATATTTAGCCAAAGCACTATACTTATACCCTTTTTGGGTACAATAAAGATGATCCCTAATGAGCTCTTGCAGATGCCTGTTGGTTTTCCCTGCATAAAATGACCCACATATTATACAGTGGGCAAGGTACACCAAATATTTTGTGTTGCAATCTGCTAATGCCTTCATCCTTTACCTGTGTCAGGATGTATAAAGACATTAGTTGTATCTACAAATTCACAAAATGTACAATTGTTGCATTTTTTAGTCTCTACATCTAGTTTTGTATGACTCAAACAATTTTTCCCTTTTGGGTAGCATAACCTCTGTTTCAGTTACCTGGTATTCCTATAACAAACATATGGTTTCATCCCTACTATTTCAGCTATGTCTTTATCTATCTGTAACACATGCCAGTTTCTCTCAATAATTCATTTAATTTCCCTTTTATCACCTGAGTAGGTAAGGGTAACAGCAGTGTGCTATAACTTTGTCTTCTCTATTGCATCTTCAGACATTTGTTCGAAAAAATATGGCCTAGTTTTTGTATATCACAATTCACTAGCCTGATTACAGACTGACCTTATGTCACATTGTTTATAACCTCTTCCTTCAAAATCAATAGTTAATTGTTTTAAATCATTCTCAAAATCTTCCTTCCTATCAGCAAACATAGAACACCTCATTGTTTGACCCTTCAGCACATTATTAAAAACATGCTGGGGATGCATGCTAGTTCTATGAACATATGTGGGGCAATGACATTCCTTTCTATATCTACTAGTATAAAAATACCTCCTTCATCCCTGGTTATTCTAATGTCCAGATAATCAATCTGGTGATACGAATGTGTTTCTGTAAATTTGAGAAATGTACTACTGTTATTTAAATACCTCACATAGTCAAACAGTTGTGTTTTATCAGCATTCCATAAGAAAAAGAGGTCATCAATGAATTGATGATAAAAGTCTAGGTGTTGCTTATGCAATTCATGACCGAGTAATACCTCAATTTCCCATATTGCCATAACTACATAGTCAGACATAGCTGAAATAGTAGGGATGAAACCGTATGGTTGTTATAGGAATACCAGGTAACTGAAACAGAGGCTATGCTACCCAAAAGGGAAAAATTGTTTGAGTCATACAAAACCAGATGTAGGGACTAAAAAAATGCAACAATTGTACATTTTTGTGAATTCATAGATACAACTAATGTTTTTATACAACAACACAAAAAATTTGGTGTACCTTGCCAACTGTATAATACTTGGGGCATTTTATGTAGGTAAAACCAACAGGCAACTGCGAGAGCACATTAGGGATCATCTTTATTGTACCCGAAAAGGGCATAAGTGTAGTCGGCTGGCTAAACACACTACAGAACAGGGTACACAACATGAGTTTAGATATAGAGTGTTAGAGGTTTTACATAGGTTCATAGGTTCATACTAGGCTATCTGCCCTAGGGCATTTATAAGCCTAGACAGAGTGTGTTTGGCTTTTGCCACCCATTTTAAATAAATTTTGCTATGCCCTTTTTCGAGGTTAGTATACTGTGCCTCTGTCTAACAGTGACACAGAAGTGATACCCGGGGTAAACCTACTATCTCCCATCCACTCATCAAGATTCCTCTTGAAGAGAGTCAATGAGGGACCCTGCCTAACCTGGACTGGGATTTTATTCCAGAGTGAAGGGAGCCTCTGGGTTATGAATCTGTCCCTCCAGCATGTCCTATTTATTTCAGTGCTGAGGTTCAAGTCTCTCAAGCGCGTAGCTCGATGGGATTTGGATTTTCTGAGGTGCAGCATGTCCATTAATTCCGGGTTGGACATGGCTTTATATGTCAGGCACAGATCGCCTCTGAGCAAGCGGTATGCCACTGAGTAGAGCTGGAGTTTCTTTAACCGGGCAGCACATGGCATCTGTTTGAGCCCTTTGATCCTCTTGGTGAGGTACTTTTGGGGTCTTTCCAGTTGCTGCAGGTGTCTAGTAAGGTACATCCCAAAAGGGGCATTGTACTCAATTATGGGCCTGATGAGGGATGAGTAAAGAGGCACGATGACCTCCCCTGATCTAGATGTGAATCCCTTCATGATTAGGTGGGCTATATAAAATATTTTTCTAACCACTTTGGCCACGTGTTTGTCAAATGAGAGATTGCTATCAACTTGGGTCCCCAGGTCCCTAATTACTTCTTCCGTACTTAATGGATTACCACCTATGTGGTAATTTGTGGGCACTTTGTTTTTGCCAAAGGGGATGACTATACACTTCTTGGCGTAAAGGGATAAGGATGGGAAATATAATAAATAAAACAGAAGAGGCAGAACTCCATAACAATAAATGAATAAATAAATACATAAATAAATAAATAAATAAATAAATAAATAAATAAAGTGGGGCTTCACCCCCCCCACCCCTCCCACTTAAATATACCAACTCCAAGATCACACCACAGTGGAGGAAATGGCAATGTCCCGAAAATAGCCCAGTGATTTTTTTCCCTGGGTAAAAAATCACTGTTCCGTGCTTTTGGGATTTCACCATTTTGAATAAAAAGGGTCGATTAAACAGCGTTTGCTATTTTAAGCATTCACTGATTTAAATTTAGTGATGTAGTATTTGCTCCTATACAACATTCAGAGTTTTTTGTGTATTTTTTTTACTGTTTGGGAAATGTGAATATCAAATTTTAAGTTGCAATCAATTTCATCTCCTAAACGTTTGGTGTGTGTTGATAGTGAGATGATGGTATTATTTAGTGATACAATGTTGAAAGTATTAGTGGGTGAGGCTGATTTAGTGGGTTGGAAAATCATGTTTGTTTTTTTTTATTGTCGAATCATCTGCATATTGGATGAGAAAGTCATTTGGGGTTGCGGTGTGGAGGTTATTTGTAAATATTAAGAAAAGTAGTAGGCCTAAGATTGAGCCTTGAGGGACACCTAGAGTCACTGGTAGAAGGGGTGATAAAGTCTGTTGCCATGCGACTGCTTGTTGGCATCCAGTTAGGTAATCCTGGAACCAGGCAAGGGTAGACTGACAAAAGTTTAGTTTGGAGAGAACATTTAGAAGATTACTATGAGAAACCATATCAAAGGCTTTAGATAGGTCCAGGAAGACAGAGAATAGATAATTATTGTTGTGTTACTTTCACTAACAATGGGCATAGTTTGATTTCACACATATATTTCTGCTAGGGCCTGAGATTTTAATATAGATAGGAAGGTAGAGTTAAAGTATTCAATTGCTTCCCAGAGGGGTAGAAATTTCGGTGGTGTCCAATTACAGTGTTTGAGTTTATCTATAAGGTTGTTTGGGTACAGGTGTTTCATGTTATTAATGCGATGGATAGAAGTTTGTCAGTATGCAGGTAATCAGTAATTTGCCTGTGAATGACCCACTCTAGTATTTTGGACAGTGGTGATAAGATTGTGATTGGTCAGGTAGTTAGAGATATCTGTTGAACAGCCACCTTTATGTAGAGGTATAACGTGACCGGTTTCCCAAATGGGAGGGACTTGTTCTGCTATGGATCTGTTCATAAGAATTGATATCGGGCAGGTTATTCCATCTACTGTTAGTTTTAGGAAATTGGCAGGTAAGTTGTCAGCAGCTAAAGTGGTGGGTTTTAGCCTTTTAAGCATTTTTTTGATTGTCTCTGTAGCTACAGGTTGCATGGAGAAGCTTGATTATTACAAGAGGCAGTGGTAGTTCTGGTAGGTGAGGGGTTTTGACTGTTGGACAGTGCAAAGATACTTTCAGTAAGATATTTAATAAATTGAGCAGCAATATTGTCAGTATTATTAGTAGTGGTGGGAAGGAGTGTACTGACTTTGCCTCTTAGAAGTATATTATTTATAGCTATCCAGATTTTTTGTAGGTAATTGCAGTGCTGATATTGTATTTCTGAGTAGTAATTTATTTTGTCTTGATAATTCTCTGCTTTACTTTGTTTTTAAGTTCAGAGTAGATTTTGTACAGTGGGTTGGGACTTTTAGTTCAGTTTGCCCAAGCCTTTTCTCTAGATTTAAGTAGTGATTGTGTTACTTTTTGTTAACCATGGGCATAGTTTGATTTCATACATATATTTCTGCTAGAGGCCTAAGAGTTTATTATAGATAGGAAGGTAGAGTTAAAGTATTCAATTGCTCTCTGAAGTGGTAGAATTTTCAGTAGTGTCCAGTTACCGTGTTTGAGTATATCTATATGGTTGTTTGGGTTCAGGTGTTTCATGTTTCTTATTTGCTTAAATGCAGTTTGTTTAGTTGGGTTAACTTGTTTCCTAAGTAGATAGGTTGGGAAGTGGTCAGTGAGACTGTTTAGAAGACAGCCAGTGTAGGAGTAGAGAGCTGGCCTATTTCTTAATATCCAATCTAGAGAGGAGTATTTGTTAGGTGGCTTATTAATCCTAGTGGGTGACTGAATGTGTTGAGTGAAGCCATGCAGGTTGATGCAATTTTTGAGGTTGATGATGAAGATTACATTCACATTAGTATTTTGTGTTCCTGTTATCTATACTGGGAGCTCTCCTGCCAAGCCTTTGCTTCTGGATAATTCTTTATGCATGATAAAATAAAAACAATTATTGAGAAAAAAATGATGAGAATGACACTCCAGATAACATCTTGCATCCGATTTCATTTACCTTAATCAACAAAGTTCAGTTTTAACTACTGCGGTGGTGGTGCTGTGGTAGCATTGTTGCCTCACAGTAAGACATTGTCCTGTTTGATTCTCAGCTAGAGCATCTTCTGTGGGGAGACATGCGTGAATGGGCGAACCTTTGTTGAAGGTTGTGCGTCAGGGCTGGCAACTCGGCATGTAAAAATCTACTGCCAATCATTAGTGGACTGGAGTTCCACTGTGGCAGCCCCTAACCGGGAAAAGCCAAAAGACACAACAACAACAAATTTCAGTTTTACTGTAATCTTTTAATGTACTCCCCAACCTTCACTCCCCTTTGAAACACTGTAGCACAGCCTAGAATCACATGCTTTCTTAAAACCATTCTCTACAAATCTATACATTAAACTATGGTTCCTATACATTCAAGGAGTGCTGACTAGAGACATTTTTAGGGATAACAACAGCATCTTATCCCACGCTTATTCTTTTATTTTTCTTACATTCTACGCTAATTGAATCTCTGATCACTTTCTGAATCTTATGTCATCAATTTCTGATTTCCATGCAAGGTTCAATAACCTATTTCTTACTCATTATATAGGTATGCATTCAGTATGTTCAAACTGACAAAAACTATCACACTAGTCACTGATATTTTAAAGATGAAATCAATGAAAAGTAATTCATCACCTTCATCTCAGATTTATTAATACTCTGACCTCTTTAATATTTATTTATTTTATTTCTTTTTGTTTACTGGGAAAGTCGAACTGGGTAGTACCCATTTTCAGAAGAGGCCCGGGGAGCAAAAGCAGAATAGCTGCATTACCAATTACATTTATACACAAACATTTATTACATTTATACATTCTAAGATTTTAGAGATGGTAGAAGTTGAGCTCTCATGCAATTTAGTGAATTGTAGAGGCAGCAGTTATGTACAAGAATTGTTTTGCTATTTCAGTGAGAGGTTGAGAGTATTCTGTTTCAGGAAAGTATTTGTAGAGTATTGTACAGTGAGCACAAAGTCATAACCTTGTAATAAGCACATATAGGGCCAGGATTGGTTAACATGTATAAATAGTGGTTTAAAACTATTCAATTTGTTGGAGAGTTTTATTTGTGTGAGGATGCTATTCCATAGTTTAGCAACATATTGTGAGGAGAGTGAGTCTCCTGCAACATTATTTGACTTGTTGAGTAGTAGGAATCTGTTACTAGAATGGAGGTCCCTCGCTGGACAGTAGGGAAGCAAAATTTTGTAGTGTAGAGCATTTTTCTGGCTGACAAATGAGTTTGTGTGCTGTAGTTAGTTGTCAATATGTTAGATAGTTGTGCAGTTCAAGCCAGTTTAACTGCTTTAAGCTATGACAGTGGTGGGTCCTATGAGGGAGATTGGTGGCAAATTTAGCTATTTTATTGTAGCAGGAGGCAGTTTCTTTCTTTGAGTATTGTTTATGTTTGTTAGGATAGGAGCAGTATATAATACAGCTGGCAGTAAAAAGGTGGTGGCTACAGATTTTCTTGCAGTATCTGTGAGACTCTATTGATCCTATAAAAGGGAGACTAGTCTCTGGTGACTAGATTTAATGGTGTGCAGTATATGCTGGTTATATTTGAGATTGTCATCTATTATAATGCTTAGACATTTACTATGAGTTACAGTTTCAATGACTGTATTATTTGCTGACTTCATGGTAAAAGACTGAATTTGATATCGGTAACTTTTTGAGGTAAAAGCATTAACTTAGTTTCTATGGAGTTAAGTAAGTTTGCTTCTTTGAGTCATGTTTCTACAGAGGAGAAATATTTTTTGTAATATCTTGGAGCTTATTTCTTGTTGAGGCAGCACATATTAATGTTGAGTCATCTGCGTACTGAAATAAACTAGCATGATGAGTGGAGGTCATTAATAAATATATTAAATACGAGAGAACTCAGGATAGAGCCCTGAGGGACACCTGTGGTAACTGGTTGAAAGGATGAGTAGGTTTGTTATCATTTAATGGTTTGTTGCCTTCCAGGTAGGTAACTAAGAAACCACAACAAGGTGTATTGTGAAAGTCCTATTGAGGAAAGTTGAATGAGCAGTTGCTGGTGTTACACAGTATCAAATGCCTTTGACAAGTCTAAGAACATGATGGACACATGCAGACTGTTGTCTAATTGTTGGTTTATTATACTGGTAAAATGCAGTAGAGAAGTAGTGGAGATATACTGGGGCCTAAAGACATGTTGTGTTTCTGAGAGCAGGTTATTTGAGGTTAGGTATTGCATCAGCTGTATATGGATGCATTTCTCTAATATTTTGGAGAGGGGGGAGATAATCACTATCAGTCTGTAGTTCTTAAACTCCAGATTTTTTCCACAGGGATATGACGTATCTTTCTACTATGGACCTATTAATTAGTATAGACATAGGGAAGGCTATGGCTTCTGCAGCCATTTTTAAGAAGTCTGATGGTAGTTAGTGTACAGCTATGGAGGTAGTTTTTAGTTTAAGGAGCAACTTCATTATGAGTGAGGTAGACTAAAATTGAAGAGCCGTGGGTGATTTTGGTTGTGCAGGGGTAGAGAGAAGGCTTCAGATGTATTAGTATTGAAGAGAGATAATATTGATTGTATAAAGTAGGAATCAAACTATGGGGGAATAGACTCTGTCATATTGTCTATTTTTGGAGAGGGGGTGGTGGTCTTTCCAGTGAGGAGTAGTTTATTTAGTGATGACCCAAAAAGTTTTGAGCTGTTTTGATGTTTGTCTTTTAGGTTGGTATAGTATATTTGCTTGTCCTGTTTGACATGGAGCTTTGTAAGGTTTCTAAGATGTCTAAATTGCTGGAAGTCATTTTGAGTTCTATTTTATACCATTTTTTTCCAGGCTTTATCCTTTTTTATCACAATTTTTTTTTTGCTTCTTTTGTTAGCCATGGTGATGGGTTGGAATACCTCTCAACTGTCCAGATTTTTCCACACTGTCCAGACATCAGCCTCTTGTTTTTGGCCTGTTCCTCAGTTTGCAATTTTGTGGTTTTCTGAATTTTTGTGGCAAGTCAGTGAGGACTGAATTCACTGAATATTGACAGATATTTGAGTTTCAGACTTCATATCCTTCAGAAAAATGCATTGCAACACAAGACCTTTTATTTTAGCAAGTTTATAAGAGCGATGTTTAAAATGTGTCCCTAAATTTGGGTCTTTATCTCCCCATTATTTTTAGCTTTGTCCAGACTTTTTGTGCTAAGAGTTTGAGAGCTATGTGGGATTGCACTTTAATCTTTTACTACGTTCGGGTACTAGATTATTTAAGGTCTGTAAAATATGTTAATAAAGTGTTCTACAGCAGCATCTAATGGCATTGTTCAGTTTCCTCCCACATTCGAAAGACATGCAGTAGGTGGATTGGACACACCAAATTGGCCATAGTTGAGAGTGTGTGCATGAGTGAGTGGTGCAAATGAACTACCACAGTCTGAGCTAGCCTCCCGGCAGTGTAAACCTTGGCTCAAGATGATTGTCACTGCAGAAGTGATACCCCAACTCCATACGCAAAATGAAACTAAGCAAGAGCTCCAAGAACCACAATTGTTACACAGAGAAAAAGACAGTAAAAAACAAGCTCAAGTGTACCTTCACAGTTGAGAAACTGTTAAAACCAAAAATGTAATCAAAAATATAAAAAATGTGTAGATAATATTTTTCATTGAATTTTTGGTTTTAATAGTTTCTCAGCTGTGAAGGTACACTTGAGCTTGATTTTTTACCATGTGCAAAATGGGAAAAGGGTTTGAGGATGGATGGATATTCTAAGTCCATTCCAATTATGTTGTTTTGTACTTTTTTGAAAATAGCTATACTGAAATTGGTTGTATCTTGTATTTGATTATAGATATGTTTATCTAAGTTAATTTGAGTTCTAATGACATAATGTGGTCACTTATGCTATCTGAGAGCCAGCCTACTTTCTTCAGTTTGTCTGATTTGTTTGTAAGGATTCAGTCTAATGTTGAGTGTCTCACTGAAGTTTCATTGATTCCAGTGAGTGTGGCTATTAATTGTTTGAAGCTGTATGAGTTTATGGTTTCAGAAGGGATAATGGAATTTATAAGTCGCCAGTCTATGTTTAAGTCTCAGCTATTAGCAGCATTAATTATTTAATAACAGTCACATTACTAACATTCATAAAATAATAATCAAAAGCCAGAATAATTTTTAGAATTATTGCAAATTGAAAGTTTAGACATTGTTTTTATATTATCATTATTATGCAATAAACGTAAAAGTTTTACATGCTTTTAAAAAGCATTTCTTATTTAAATGATATACATAGTATAATAATCCATGTAAATTACATCTGCACAATTATACTGATAGACATTAATAGAAAGGCACAGGCAATGGTCTGTCTGTACAAATGTATAATACACCTGGCTATAATTAAATATAATACATTTCAAACATCAATAGGAAGTAGTCGCCAGCAAAACAGATGCTTCACCTTTTCTACTATTTTGTACAAACAACCTAATAAATCATAATGTGCAATACTGCATTAAATATAAAATATACAATCAAATGTCTGTTGCAGTTATAGTGAGGTCTATCAATTCTAAATTGGTGTTACTCCTAATTAATATAGCTGCCAGCCTCCTATTCCTCCTTTGTACAGCTATATAGGTGTCCTCTGTGCCCTTTATTTACATAAAGTATGATGCTGCGGTAGCGTTGTCGCCTCACAGTTAGACGTTGCCCGTTCGATTCTCAGTTAGAGCGTCTTCTGTGTAGCGACATGCGTGAATGGGCATTTCTTCATTGAAGGTTGTGCGTTAGGCCCGGCAAGCCAGTACGTAAAAATCTACTGCCAATCATTAGCGGACCGGAGTTCCACTGTGGCGACCCCTAACTGGGAAAAGCCGAAAGACACAAACATTTCACACACTTTAGTACTCTATTTCTGCTTCTTACTTCCTGAGCTGTACAGAGGGCACAACATACCCCCTTTACTTTTATCCCTTCCAGTATAAATATGTAACTTGCATTTGCATATTAACTCACAGCAGTGCCCATACTTTCTCCTATTCCCTCCACTGTCTTTTTTATTTTCAGTTTTTATCACTTTCTACATATATAATCTTTCTTTCTTCCTTTAGGCAACATAACTATTCCATGTCTAATACAGTGGCAGGATTTCTTCATCTTATAGAAAACCCACTTTTTTATCTATGCACCTCAGTATCTCACTTACTTTCACTTCTATGCTTTCAAGTTGTACTGCATGAGAGAGAGAATATGTTCCCACTCTCAAAGCATTTTTCCCTCCTATCCTTCAGTTGCAAGCGACAAAATTCCAAAGTTGATGAAAGGAGTTAAACTGATAATGGCAGTGAAGAGAATAACCCGGATGGTGTGAGTAGGAAACAGTGGTCAGCAATGACAGTTGGTACAAACTGACCTTTGCATGCAAAGGTTTTATAGAAGACATACAACTTCAAGAAGACAATAAGAATTTGAAATACATCTGGTAAGTCCATAAATAGAATAGAATAACAGTGTATAAAGCTGTCAAATGAAAAATGTTGACCCCCTGCACATGCTGACCATCTGGCTCATTGCTATGACTCTCCTCATTTGAATCCTACAACATAAGAGAGGATTACAGCATAACCATCTAGCAGACATCAAGGAATTTTTATTAAATCTTGATTCTTCGCGTAGTTTAAGCATTTGAATTGAGGCATGCAATGCGTGACGTGTGGCACTGTCACCTCTTTTACAAGTTCTGTAGGCCTTTAATGACCCCCTTTCCTCCCAGTTTAAGCAGGCAGATTCCACTAGGGACTTAGTCTCCAACTACCAGAGATTCATTAGTGGGAGATGCATCAGCGATAGGATACTCCTCATTCCCATCAGAGAAGGAGAGGAAGCTATGTCTTGTTATTACTCTTATTTCCCAGCTGTCTCTTCTGGTAAACATGCCAATAAGCAAACCGTGGTTAATTGTAACATCACTTGGACTCCATAGAGCTAGCTAGCTAAATACAATAGGTAAAAAGAGATGCATAAATATTGAAGATAAGGAAAATTAGAGAGTGAATGAGGAAAACAAAAAAGAAAAAAAAAAAGAAAACTTCAAAAGTAATATACTACAAACAGGGTTACTGGCTGTGTATACAATGGAGGAATGTTGTGAGTATTTATTGGTGCAGTGATTAAAAGCCAGATAAGATGGAGAGAAAGCAGAGGTATATTAATATACTTTGTGAGTCTTCCAAATGGATGGACAAGGACAGCCAAACAGTAATAAAAGACTTAAGAAGAACCCCACACACTTATCTATGCCATAAGAGGACAAGATTCTGCATATCATCCTTTTTTTTTTTTTTTTTTTTTTTTTTTTTAAGTCCTTTAGCCCTTACAGGCTACAGGTTGGATATACAATGGGATGCTCATACTATATTATGATTTTTGCTTTTTCCACATAACTTTTCAGGTAGGAATGACTTATACTGTGGATGAATTGAGTGATGTATTAAAAATGTGAACACAAAAGTTGGAATATAAAACCAAAATAATGCTCCCAGGAAGTAAATGCTCTTAATGCAAAAGTAAATAGTCCAAATAAACATAAAAAGCAGAAGACCAAAACAAGGCTATACTCCAAGGCAAAACTGTACTTAAAATCCACATGTAACTATAGAATGATGAACAAATGAAAAAGGCAAACTGCTGAGGAAGGTGTTTATTTTGTTCACAGACGTTTGATGAATAAGACTACTTATACTAACAGTGAAGTTAATTTGATATGTGCTCTGTTGGAAGTTGTTCTGTAAAAACAATATTTTTTGTTTGACAGGACTGCATATATCCAAACGGATGGTGTAGCTATGGGTACATCATGTGCCAATAGGTACGCCAACCTTGTGATGGCAGACTGGGAACACGAGAGGTTATTTCCCCTGACTGATTTAAAATGGTATGTTATATTTTATGTCCGTTTTGTGGATGATATTTTCCTCCTATGGGCTGGTAGTGTTATACAGTTGCAAAACTTTTTTGAACAAATCAACTCCTTGACATCTTATTTGAAATTTACCATGGAGGAATCAGATTTAGGGGTTTCATTCTTAGATGTATATGTTGAGATTAATGAATGGTACACTTAATATGGATGTCTATAGAAAATCATGCTATAAAAATTACCTCTTACATAGACATAGCATGCATCCCAATTTTGTGTTTCAGAATGTGATTGGGGGCAAGCTATGAGTGCCTCAAGGTTGAATCCCACATCTGAAGGTTTTCAGAATGAGCTCCAGGCATTGAAGGGAGGATTGTTGGACAGTTCGTACAAGCCTGAAGAGGTACAGACAGGTGTTGATCATGTTAGCTCACTTAGAAATACTACTGCAACACCGTATTTTTCAAATGGGGAGGCAAATAGGATGAATGATGAACATGATGGTTCACATACTCCTGTAGCTAAGATCACACTCTGTCTTACACGGGATGCACATAATGTTAGAGATATTTTCTTAAAAAATTGGGGGTTATTGACTGTAGATCATGATCTGAAGGAGATAGTGGGTGATAGACCCAGATTCACCTTCAAGAATAGGATGAATCTGTACAGGTTATTATGCCATCCCAAAGCTTACAATAACAATTCAGGTGAGGTTTTATCATGGGGTACAACTCCATCTAATAAATGTAATTTTTGTATGTATGTGAACAGTGATATTTGTTCAACATCCAGTAACACAGAAATGCTTTCAGTTTAATGTGAGAGTGGACTGTCAGTCTGAGCACATAGTTTATTTAGCCAGGTGTACAGCCTGTTCAGCATTTTATGTTGGTAAAACGGACAGACAGCTCAAGGATAGAATTAGGGAGCACGTATATAACACAAGTATTGGGAGTACCATAAACGCCCTTTCGAAACATGTTTTAGAGACATCTACATCACGTAGTTGTAGGTTTCAAGTCTTACAGATGGTCACACCTAGTCTTAGAGGAGGGGATACCAAGAATTATATGGAAAGATGTGAGCTTGATTGGATCATTAAACTGAGAGCAGACCAGAAACCTGGTCTGAATGACAAGATCCCCATTAAACCCTTGTTGAAGAATAGAAGACTAAAGGTTAAGACTTGATTTCCCTTGGTTCAG
This sequence comes from Protopterus annectens, assembly GCF_019279795.1. Lineage (NCBI taxonomy): Eukaryota > Metazoa > Chordata > Ceratodontiformes > Protopteridae > Protopterus > Protopterus annectens. The sequence goes on along the minus strand of NC_056737.1, from coordinate 655,247,164 downwards.
TATATATTTATTAAGACTGTGTGTTTTTGCAATTGCATCATTTATTTTTATTTTCATTTTCATTATCATTATTTTTATTTTACATATTTATTAGTATTTGTTTTGAGTTTATTGTATGCATTTATATGAATTTTAATATATATTATATTATGTTGTTTGCTTTTAAATTTGATTGTTTTTAAGCTGACTATGGTATGGGAAGTGATGTCACTAAGATGACAACGTTTTATTGCCTATTTAAGTTTGAATTTTTACACTGATGAGTTTGTGTTTGGCATGAAAAAGCCCTTATGGGTGAAAGCGCTTGCCATTTATTTCATTAAATCGATTTTCAGCAGTTTGCCGTTTCCATTTGTTCATCTTTCTACAGTTACATGTGGATTTTGAGTACAGTTTTGCCTTGGAGTATAGCCTTGTTTTGCTCTTCTGCTTTTTATGTTTATTTGGACAAAAGTTAGAATGTTTCATTAAAAACAGTGACAATTTAGAAGCCTCGTCAGTTTGATGGGAATACTGGTAATGAATGGAAAGAACAAGTGCTCGGTATTATAATAGCAGCTAATTCCCAAAAAGGTGTTTCAGATGTTGGTAACTGGGTGATACATAATGTTAGGTGAGGCATATTTAAAAGACAGATTTTACTTGATTAAGGATAGTGAGAGTTTTAAAATGTAAAACATGCAAAGCACACAGTGACTCTAATCTATTCAGAGATTTTGAATAATAAACAGAATAGTGTCTGTCAAAGGAAAAATAAACTTCAAAATGATCAATACACGGCATGTTCAGGTTAAGGCACTTTAATCTTGCAGCAAGGAGACAAAAACGTGCTAATACAGAGTTTGTCTAACTAAAATCAGGAAGTAAGGTCATTTTTATACATTTTCTAACAAGACATTGCCTACCAAGCTGATGTAACAGATCACAAGTTTTAACATCATTAATTCATAGCAGCTGTTTGTCCATGATTTTCTGCTTGCACTATCAATTTTATGAAAAAACTTCCTACGAAAAACAACATGGCCTTGGTGACCACCGGTTAGATACCGCTTCCCACTATGTTATGTTACCATTCAAGGTACTATAGCTAATTTGAGCACAAAGCAAGTACAGATTCTTCAAGCAGTCTTTTGTTTCATGTATCTCTTCTTTTCCACAGCTGTGCATGTTTTCATAACACGAACAGAGCTGATTGTTCATATTCAATCATATTATAGATAACAGTATTGTTCTATTCATACCCTAGTCATTCATTTTCCTGACCTAGCAGATAATTACCTGCTTCTCGGTACATTTCCAAAAGGCATAAATATGAATTTTGCTGTGTAGCAAATACTAGGTCAGAGAGCATCTTGCAGTTTCAGAAAGCATGCTGTAGTTTGAAAAATCATCTTATAATTTCATGCAGAATTAAGCTGTACATGAAATAGAATGAAATGTGTTAACTCTTTTAGCTTCTAATAAGCACTAAACATATATTAATACATATTTTTCTAACATTTCCCCCCTGTTAATACTTTTTATTCTATTTTCAAAAGCATAAACAGTTTGCTTCTTCTCCTAACCTCTTCCATTTCAGATTTGCAGTTAAGAAAGTCATTCAGTTTAAACTTATGAAAGCATTTCAGTTTTCAACAACTCTTCAATTTCAGTACTTTGATACAAAGTCTCAGAAACTGATATGTCTATAAAATCTTTGATTAACTTTTTCATGCAGGGAATACCACAGCAAATGCATGCTCCTAACAGGAGTAATCCCACACAAATGGCAATCAGGATGTTCATTAGGATGGAACCCTACCCCTCAAACAAATTCAGGAAAAAGTCCATCAGAGGATTTGGGCCTGGTTTGGTCATGGCCGACACTTGCTGGATCACCTCAAGATGGTCGTTTATCTCATGCTGGTTGTCAGGAATATACGAACAGTATTTTTCTTTGATTAAAGCACACGTACCACCTCTTGCCGCTAGGGTGAAGTCGAGAGCCATGCGGTTTTGAAGCACCACAGTTCTCATAGCGTTTAGTTCATCAGTCATTAATTCGAGAGCAGAAAAAGTTGCATTGCTCATAACTTTGAGAAGTTTGGACAGTTTTCTCAGCTCCCAACTCGATTTCACTTCGCCATATGCAGGGGCTATGCCTGCCCATGTTATAATAGTGTCACTCAAGTCCATGTGTGTCAGTTTATCTTTGTTTTTCATGGAATTATGGTTTCTCCATCCTGCTTCGATTTGTCCCACTGGATTCTCAGGTCTCTTGATTGGATTTCCAGGTTTACTGCTGACCTCTCTGACATTTCGAATTTTCCCTCGAGGCAAAGCTGCAGTGTGTCATATGGCCGGAACCAGGTAACCCAAAAAACAACTGCCAGACCAATTCTCAGGTAGCCATTTGTATGCCTTTTTCCCACAAAGCAAAATAACAATTCTCTACTTTAGTATTGATATATGCTTTCCCTGCATGAAACATTTTCTTATCAATAATAAAAAGTAGCTTCAAAAGAACATGATTATGCTGTATTTCACTAACAGTTTTTTACATTTTCTCAAGATATGAGTCATAGTTTGTATCACAAATAGTTTCTGCCTTATTAGCCTTGATATAACATTTATAAGAAACAGTCACATTGCAATTGCTCCAACCCACCTGAATAGTGTCATTTTTATAAAAACATACAATTCCTTTTTGTGTAACAGGTAGGTACAATGCTATTTTGTCTTGTGATTTTGCAGGTGTAGTATCAAAAATCTAATTTTCCCAGGTCTCATTGACCCCTAGGGGGACAGCAGTCATTAATAATCCCCCGTATGCTGTTGGTATAGCTGCACAAATCCAGCAGTTTGAAACATTAAAAGTCTCAGCATACACATATTTAATTGCTTGGTAAGTGTTAAAGTTTGGGTGCCAGTCTATGAGTAACGCATCACGTTTGTTCAGTTCAACTCGTGTGGCTGAAAAAAGGAAAGGCCACAGCAAAAAGATTATTGTTACCAGTATAGCTAACAGGATGATCATGCAATTTTTCTGAGGTTGTTCTGCATCCCTGTTTATTCTATACCTGGTCATTTTGTTCTTGTTGTATAACAGTAACAAGTTTTTTGTCCAATTCAAAGTTCTTGACCAGTTTGCAGTGCGTTAAATGGATCCAGGACACATGTTCAGCTATCTTGACCGCAGTGGTTGTTGCCAGCAAAACTTGGTACGGTCCCTCCCACTTTGGAGAACTCCAATTTCTTTTCTTCGTGACTTTCACCCAGAACCACGATCCCGGTTGTACTACTGCTTCTGATGGTCTGGTCTGTTCTTTATCTGAAACAGAATTTAACTGCAGAAGTTGTTTGTTATTCAGAAGTTTCCTCATATACTCTGCAAGTGAACTGTCAGCCTCCTGGTCTGCAGGCATGAGAGGTTTCCACTGAGGTATATAATATGCCCCCCCAAACAGTGTTTCAAAAGGAGTTAACCCCTTTGCATTTGGAACAGTTCTCATGCTCAACACTGCCAGAGGCAGACAGTGCACCCAGTTCTTCTGTGTCTCACTAATCAATTTCCTAAGCTTATTTTTCAGAACCCTAGTATGCCTCTCTACTAATCCTGCAGATTGGGGGTGGTATGCACAATGGTTTTTCAAGGAAATCCCGAAATAACGGCTTAATTGTTGTATGGTTTGATTTACAAAGTGTGTGCCATTGTCACTATAGATCTTTTCCGGTATGCCAAATCTAGGAATTATTTCTTTAACGAGGACTTTTGCAACAGTAGCTGTATCTGGATTTTTGGTCAGAAAAGCTTTCACCCATTTGGAAAAGATATCTATAATGACAAGACAGTACTTTTTATTTTCGCATTTGTTTAGTTCTATGAAATCCATACAGATAGTATGGAACAGATATGGTGGTGTAGGGAAACTCCCTTGCTTAGGCTTCAGTGCCCCCTGTGCATGATGCCTGTTACAAACATGGCATGCTGCACAAATTTTTTTTGTGTAGTTTGTAAATCCATATGTTGCAAACACTCGATTCACTAACTGTACCATCCCCCCTGTTGAGACATGGCACTGCCCATGGCTCAACAAAGCTGCATATCTAAACAAGTTAGATGGAAAAATTGGTTTTCTTTCTTTGGGGATGTACAGCCCTTTCTCAAGAATTGCTCCTCGTTTTATCCATTTTTGTTGTTCTACATTTGTAGTAAGTGTCTGCATTGTTTTTAACATTTCTAAATCTAAAATCTCAGAAGGTTGTAATTCCTCACTCAAAAGAAATACTTCTGAAGCTGAAGCTGCCTCCTTTGCAGCTGTATCAGCTCTCGCATTACCTTTTGAAATCCTGTCCTGTTGCTTTGTTATGAGCTACGCATTTACAGATAGCTACTTTCTGAGGTAACTGAATAGATTCTAACAAATCTAAAATAAATTGCACATGATTAATCGGTTTACCAGTAGATGTTATCATTCCTCTATTTTTCCACTGTTGCACAAAAACATGTACAGTAGAAAAAGCGTACTGGCTGCCAGTAAAAATGTTCACACATTTACCCTTTGCCAAGGTACATGCCCTTGTCAAAGCAATCAATTCTGCTGCTTGCGCAGATAAGTTGTGTGGTAAAGACTTTGCTTCTAAAATCTCAGTATCAGAAGCTACTGCATACCCTACTAGATTCTGTCCTGTAGGACCCTTTTTGCACGAGCCGTCCACATAATATGTCACATCGGCATCATCCAAGGGAACATCCGTGAGATCTTTTCTAGGCAGTGTCTTTTGCTCAATCTCCTGCAGGCAGCAATGTGGTTTGCCATCTGCAGGGGTTGGGAACAAGGTTGACGGATTCAAAGTTGTGCATCATTCAATTGTCATATGAGGTTGGCTCAGCAGTATAGTCATACAGGAAAGATACCTAGCAGGAGAAAGATATGCCACTTTTTCTTGCAGTAAAATAATCACGACTGCATGAGGCACTCTCAATGTGAGAGGGTGGAATAACACTACTGAGGCTGAAGCCTGTACTGCCATTGCAGCTGCGACTACTGCTTGTACACAGTGGGGCAAGGATTGCGCCACTGGGTCTAGCTATGATGAATAGTAAGCTATGGGGCGTTGTTTGTCCCCATGTTGCTGTGTTAACACTGATGTCATATAGCCTTGCTTAAAATCTACAGTTTGGAAAAATCGTTTATGATAGTTCGGTAATCCTAAAACTAATGAGGATGCTATCAGTTGTTTCAATTTGCAGAAAGCTGATTCTGCTTCTGGTGTCCATTGTAACGAATCTTGTGCTGCCATAGGCTTCTTGTATTTTAAGTTGGTCAGTGGAGCAGACTCCAAGGCATAGTTTGGAATCCAACTCCGACAATAATTAGTCGTACCTAGGAAGGACATCATTTCCTTCTTAGTAGTTGGTTTGGATGCTTGTAATATTGCTATTTTCCTGTCCTCATCTAATATTCTGCCTTCTTTGGATATTACATATACCAGGTATTTAACCTGTTTTTTCCAAAGCTGCAGTTTGTTTTTGTTTACTTTGTGTCCTTGAGTGGCTACAGAAAATAAAACACCCAAGAATAGCTGGTGTCACTAATAGGATGCACAAAACTCTGAAATAAACTGATGGAAAGATAAAACCAATACTTTATTCGACCATATCCAACATTAAGCGCTTTCATCCACATAAATGGACTTCTTCAGAATGCCATTAATTGGAAGTCAGTTACCCATTTTCAGAAGAGGCCCGGGAGCAAAAGCAGAATAGCTGCATTACCAATTACATTTATACACAAACAGTTATTACATGTATACATTCTAAGATTTTAGAGATGGTAGAAGTTGAGCTCTCATGCAATTTAATGAATTGTAGAGGCAGCAGTTATGTACATGAATTGTTTTGCTATTTCAGTGAGAGGTTGAGAGTATTCTGTTTCAGGAAAGTATTTGGAGAGTATTGTATAGTGAGCACAAAGTCTTAACCTTGTAATAAGCTCATACAGGGCCAGGACTGGTTAAGATGTTGTATAAATAGTGGTTTAAAACTATTCAATTTGTTGGAGAGGAGAGTTTTATTTGTGAGAGGATGCTATTCCATAGTTTAGCAACATATTGTGAGGAGAGTGAGTCTCCTGCAACATTATTTGACTTGTTGAGTAGTAGGAATCTGTTACTAGAATGGAGGTCCCTCGCTGGACAGTAGGGAAGTAAAATGTTGTAGTGCAGAGCATTTTTCTGGATGACAAATGAGTTTGTGTGCTGTAGTTAGTTGTCAATATGTTAGATAGTTGTGCAGTTCAAGCCAGTTTAACTGCTGTAAGCTATGACAGTGGTGGGTCCTATGAGGGAGATTGGTGGCAAATATAGCTATTTTATTGTAGCAGGAGGCAGTTTCTTTCTTTGAGTATTGTTTATGTTTGTTAGGATAGGAGCAGTATATAATACAGCTGGCAGTAAAAAGGTGGTGGCTACGGATTTTCTTGCAGTATCTGTGAGACTCTATTGATCCTATAAAGGGAGACTAGTCTCTGGTGACTAGATTTAATGGTGTACAGTATATGCTGGTTATATTTGAGATTGTCATCTATTATAATGCTTAGACATTTACTGTGAGTTACAGTTTCAATGACTGTATTATTTGCTGACTTCATGGTAAAAGACTGAATTTGATATCGGTAACTTTTTGAGGTAAAAGCATTAACTTAGTTTCTATGGAGTTAAGTACATTTGCTTCTTTGAGCCATGTTTCTACAGAGGAGAAATATTTTGGGGTAATATCTTGGAGCTTATTTCTTGTTGAGGCTGCACATATTAATGTTGAGTCATCTGCGTACTGAACTAAACTAGCATGATGAGTGGAGGTCATTAATAAATATATTAAATACGAGAGGACTCAGGATAGAGCCCTGAGGGACACCTGTAGTAACTGGTTGAAAGGATGAGTAGGTGTGTTATCATTTAATGGTTTGTTGCCTTCCAGACAAGTAACTAAGAAACTACAACAAGGTGTATTGTGAAAGTCCTATTGAGGAAAGTTGAATGAGCAGTTGCTGGTGTTACACAGTATCAAATGCCTTTGACAAGTCTAAGAACATGATGGACACATGCAGACTGTTGTCTAATTGTTGGTTTATTATACTGGTAAAATGCAGTAGAGAAGTAGTGGAGATATACTGGGGCCTAAAGCCATGTTATGTTTCTGAGAGCAGGTTATTTGAGGTTAGGTATTGCATCAGCTGTATATGGATGCATTTCTCTAATATTTTGGAGAGGGGGGAGATAATCACTATCAGTCTGTAGTTCTTAAACTCCAGATTTTTTCCACAGGGATATGACGTATCTTTCTACTATGGACCTATTAATTAGTATAGACATAGGGAAGGCTATGACTTCTGCAGCCATTTTTAAGAAGTCTGATGGTAGTTAGTGTACAGCTATGGAGGTAGTTTTTAGTTTAAGGAGCAACTTCATTATGAGTGAGGTAGACTAAAATTGAAGAGCCATGGGTGATTTTGGTTGTGCAGGGGTAGAGAGAAGGCTTCAGATGTATTAGTATTGAAGAGAGATAATACTGATTGTATAAAGTAGGAACCAAACTATGGAGGAATATACTCTGTCATATTGTCTATTTTTGGAGAGGGGGTGGTGGTCTTTCCAGTGTGGAGTAGTTTATTTAGTGATGACCAAAAAAGTTTTGAGCTGTTTTGATGTTTGTATTTTAGGTTGATATAGTATATTTGCTTGTCCTGGTTGACATGGAGCTTTGTAAGGTTTCTAAGATGTCTAAATTGCTGGAAGTCATTTTGAGTTCTATTTTGTACCATTTTATTTCCAGGCTTTATCATTTTTTATCACAAGTTTTTTTTATTGCTTCTTTTGTTAGCCGTGGTGATGGGTTGGAATACCTCTCAACTGTCCAGATTTTTCCACACTGTCCAGACTTCAGCCTCTTGTTTTTGGCCTTTTCCTCAGTTTGCAATTTTGTGGCAAGTCAGTAAGGACTGAATTCACTGAATATTGACAGATATTTGAGTTTCAGACTTCATATCCTTCAGAAAAATGCATTGCAACACAAGACCTTTTATTTTAGCAAGTTTATAACAGCAATGTTTAAAATGTGTCCCTAAATTTGGGTCTTTGTCTCCCCATTATTTTTAGCTTTGTCCAGACTTTTTGTGTTAAGAGTTTGAGAGCTGGACTTTAATCTTTTATTACGTTCGGGTACTAGATTATTTAAGGTCTGTAAAATATGTTAATAAAGTGTTCTACAGCAGCATCTAATGGCATTGTTCAGTTTCCTCCCACATTCAAAAGACATGCAGTAGGTGGATTGGACACATCAAATTGGACATAGTTGAGAGTGTGTGCATGAGTGAGTGGTGCAAATGAACTACCACAGTCTGAGCTAGCCTCCCGGCAGTGTAAACCTTGGCTCGAGATGATTGTCACTGCAGAAGTGATACCCCGACCCCATGCGCAAAATAAAACTAAGCAAGAGCTCCAAGAACCACAATTGTTACACAGAGAAAAAGACAATAAAAAACAAGCTCAAGTGTACCTTCACAGTTGAGAAACTGTTAAAACCAAAAATTTAATCAAAAATATAAAAAATGTGTAGATAATATTTTTCATTGAATTTTTGGTTTTAATAGTTTCTCAGCTGTGAAGGTACACTTGAGCTTGTTTTTTACCATGTGCAAAATGGGAAAAGGGTTTGAGGATGGATGGATATTCTAAGTCCATTCCATTTATGTTGTTTTGTACTTCTTTGAAAATAGCTATACTGAAATTGGTTGTATCTTGTATTTGATTATAGATATGTTTATCTAAGTTAATTTGAGTTCTAATGACATAATGTGGTCACTTATGCTATCTGAGAGCCAGCCTACTTTCTTCAGTTTGTCTGATTTGTTTGTAAGGATTCAGTCTAATCTTGAGTGTCTCACTGAAATTTCATTGATTCCAGTGAGTGTGGCTATTAATTGTTTGAAGCTGTATGAGTTTATGGTTTCAGAAGGGATAGTGGAATTTATAAGTCGCCAGTCTATATTTAAGTCTCAGCTATTAGCAGCATTAATTATTTAATAACAGTCACATTACTAACATTCATAAAATAATAATCAAAAGCCAAAATCATTTTTAGAATTATTGCACATTGAAAGTTTAGGCATTGTTTTTATATTATCATTATTATGCAATAAACGTAAAAGTTTTACATGCTTTTAAAAAGCATTTCTTATTTAAATGATATACATAGTATAATAATCCATGTAAATTACATCTGCACAATTATACTGATAGACATTAATAGACAGGCACAGGCAATGGTCTGTCTGTACAAATGTATAATACACCTGGCTATAATTAAATATAATACATTTCAAACATCAATAGGAAGTAGTTGCCAGCAAAACAGATGCTTCACCTTTTCTACTATTTTGTACAAACAGCCTAATAAATCATAATGTGCAATACTGCATTAAATATAAAATATACAATCAAATGTCTGTTGCAGTTATAGTGAGGTCTATCAATTCTAAATTGGTGTTATTCCTAATTAATATAGCTGCCAGCCTCCTATTCCTCCTTTGTACAGCTATATAGGTGTCCTCTGTGCCCTTTATTTACATAAAGTATGATGCTGTGGTAGCGTTGTCGCCTCACAGTTAGACGTTGCCCGTTCGATTCTCAGTTAGAGCGTCTTCTGTCTAGCGACATGCGTGAATGGACATTCCTTCATTGAATGTTGTGCGTTAGGCCCAGCAAGCCAGTACGTAAAAATCTACTGCCAATCATTAGCAGACCGGAGTTCCGCTGTGGTGACCCCTAACTGGGAAAAGCCGAAAGACACAAACATTTCACACACCTTAGTACTCTATTTCTGCTTCTATCTTTCTGAGCTGTACAGAGGGCACAACATACCCCCTTTACTTTTATCCCTTCCAGTATAAATATGCAACTTGCATTTGCACATTAACTCACAGCAGTGCCCATACTTTCTCCTATTCCCTCCACTGTCTTTTTTATTTTCAGTTTTTATCACTTTCTACATATATAATCTTTCTTTCTTCCTTTAGGCAACATAACTATTCCATGTCTAATACAGTGGCAGGATTTCTTCATCTTATAGAAAACCCACTTTTTTATCTATGCACCTCACTATCTCACTGACTTTCACTTCTATGCTTTCAAGTTGTACTGCATGAGAGAGAGAATATGTTCCCACTCTCAAAGCATTTTTCCCTCCTATCCTTCAGTTGCAAGCGACAAAATTCCAAAGTTGATGAAAGGAGTGAAACTGATAATGGCAGTGAAGAGAATAACCCGGATGGTGTGAGTAGGAAACAGTGGTCAGCAATGACAGTTTGGTACAAACTGACCTTTCATGCAAAGGTTTTATAGAAGACATACAACTTCAAGAAGAGAATAAAAATTTGAAATACATCTGGTAAGTCCATAAATAGAATAGAATAACAGTGTATAAAGCTGTCAAATGAAAAATGTTGACCCCCTGCACATGCTGACCATCTGGCTCATTGCTATGACTCTCCTCATTTGAATCCTACAACATAAGAGAGGATTACAGCATAACCATCTAGCAGACATCAAGGAATTTTTATTAAATCTTGATTCTTCGTGTAGTTTAAGCATTTGAATTGAGGCATGCAATGCGTGACGTGTGGCACTGTCACCTCTTTTACAAGTTGTGTAGGCCTTTAATGACCCCCTTTCCTCCCAGTTTAAGCAGGCAGATTCCACTAAGGACGTAGTCTCCAACTACCAGAGATTCATTAGTGGGAGATGCATCAGCGATAGGATACTCCTCATTCCCATCAGAGAAGGAGAGGAAGCTATGTCTTGTTATTCCTCTTATTTCCCAGCTGTCTCTTCTGGTAAACATGCCAATAAGCAAACCGTGGTTAATTGTAACATTACTTGGACTCCATAGAGCTAGCTGGCTAAATACAATAGGTAAAAAGAGATGCATAAATATTGAAGATAAGGAAAATTAGAGAGTGAATGAGGAAAACAAAAAAGAAAAAAAAAAAGAAAACTTCAAAATTAAAATACTAAAAACAGGGTTACTGGCTGTGTATACAATGGAGGAATGTTGTGAGTATTTATTGGTGCAGTGATTAAAAGCCAGATAAGATGGAGAGAAAGCAGAGGTATATTAATATACTTTGTGAGACTTCCAAATGGATGGACAAGGACAGCCAAACAGTAATAAAAGACTTAAGAAGAACCCCACACAATTATCTATGCCATAAGAGGACAAGATTCTGCATATCATCCTTTTTTTTTTTTTTTTAAGTCCTTTAGCCCTTACAGGCTACAGGTTGGATGTACAATGGGATGCTCATACTATATTATGATTTTTGCTTTTTCCACATAACTTTTCAGGTAGGAATGACTTATACTGTGGATGAATTGAGTGATGTATTAAAAATGTGAACACAAAAGTTGGAATATAAAACCAAAATAATGCTCCCAGGAAGTAAATGCTCTTAATGCAAAAGTAAATATTCCAAATAAACATAAAAAGCACAAGACCAAAACAAGGCTATACTCCAAGGCAAAACTGTACTCAAAATCCACATGTAACTGTAGAATGATGAACAAATGAAAAAGGCAAACTGTTGAGGAAGGTGTTTATTTTGTTCACAGATGTTTGATGAATAAGACTACTTATACTAACAGTGAAGTTAATTTGATATGTGCTCTGTTGGAAGTTGTTCTGTAAAAACAATATTTTTTGTTTGACAGGACTGCATATATCCAAATGGATGGTGTAGCTATGGGTACATCATGTGCCAATAGGTACGCCAACCTTGTGATGGCAGACTGGGAACACGAGAGGTTATTTCCCGTGACTGATTTAAAATGGTATGTTATATTTTATGTCCGTTTTGTGGATGATATTTTCCTCCTATGGGCTGGTAGTGTTATACAGTTACAAAACTTTTTTGAACAAATCAACTCCTTGACATCTTATTTGAAATTTACCATGGATGAATCAGATTTACGGGTTTCATTCTTAGATGTATATGTTGAGATTAATGAATGGTACACTTAATATGGATGTCTATAGAAAATCATGCTATAAAAATTACCTCTTACATAGACATAGCATGCATCCCAATTTTGTGTTTCAGAATGTGATTGGGGGCAAGCTATGAGTGCCTCAAGGTTGAATCCCACATCTGAAGGTTTTCAGAATGAGCTCCAGGCGTTGAAGGGAAGATTGTTGGACAGGTCGTACAAGCCTGAATAGGTACAGATAGGTGTTGATCATGTTAGCTCACTTAGAAATACTACTGCAGCACTGTATTTTTCAAATGGGGAGGCAAATAGGATGAATGATGAGCATGATGATTCACATACTCCTGTAGCTAAGATCACACACTGTTTTACACAGGATGCACATAATGTCAGAGATATTTTCTTAAAAAAAATGGGGGTTATTGACTGTAGATCATGATCTGAAGGAGATAGTAGGTGATGGACCCAGATTCACCTTCAAGAAAAGGATGAATCTGTACAGGTTATTATGCCATCCCAAAGCTTACAATAACAATTCAGGTGAGGTTTTATCATGGGGTACAACTCCATGTAATAAATGTAATTTTTGTATGTATGTGAACAGTGATATTTGTTCAACATCCAGTAACACAGAAATGATTTCAGTTTAATGTGAGAGTGGACTGTCGGTCTGAGCACATAGTTTATTTAGCCAGGTGTACAGCCTGTTCAGCATTTTATGTTGGTAAAACGGACAGACATCTCAATGATAGAATTAGGGAGCACGTGTATAACATAAGTATTGGGACCACCATAAACGCCCTTTCGAAACATGCTTTAGAGACATCCACATTACATAGTTTTAGGTTTCAAGTCTTACAGATGGACACACCAAGTGTTAGAGGAGGGGATACCAAGAATTATACGGAAAGATGTGAGCTTGATTGGATCATTAAACTGAGAGCAGACCAGAAACCTGGTCTGAATGACAAGATCCCCATTAAACCCTTGTTGAAGAATAGAAGACTAAAGGTTAAGACTTGATTTCCCTTGGTTCAGTATATATTTATTAAGACTGTGTGTTTTTGCAATTGCATCATTTATTTTTATTTTCATTTTCATTATCATTATTTTTATTTTACATATTTATTAGTATTTATTTTGAGTTTATTATATGCATTTATATGAATTTTAATATATATTATATTATGTTGTCTGCTTTTAAATTTGATTGTTTTTTAAGCTGACTATGGTATGGGAAGTGATGTCACTAAGATGACAACGTTTTATTGCCTATTTAAGTTTGAATTTTTACACTGATGAGTTTGTGTTTGGCTTGAAAAAGCCCTTATGGGTGAAAGCACTTGCCATTTATTTCATTAAATCGATTTTCAGCAGTTTGCCATTTCCATTTGTTCATCTTTCTACAGTTGCATGTGGATTTTGAGTACAGTTTTGCCTTGGAGTATAGCCTTGTTTTGCTCTTCTGCTTTTTATGTTTATTTGGACAAAAGTTAGAATGTTTCATTAAAAACAGTGACAATTTAGAAGCCTCGTCTGTTTGATGGGAATACTGGTAATGAATGGAAAGAACAAGTGCTCGGTATTATAATAGCAGCTAATTCACAAAAAGGTGTTTCAGAGGTTGGTAACTGGGTGATACACAATGTTAGGTGAGGCATATTTAAAAGACAGATTTTACTTGATTAAGGATAGTGAGAGTTTTAAAATGTAAAACCTGCAAAGCACACAGTGACTCTAATCTATTCAGAGATTTTGAATAATAAACAGAATAGTGTCATGTTTCCATTTTTACAGTAAGAGGATCTGCAATCAAATCATAAGCTGTTTTGTAAACAGAATAGGATACAGCGTTCCCACTCTAGAAGGCACACAAAATGAAAGAGTGGGGTAAAGTGATGTCTGTATGAGTGAATGCATTAAAAGAAAAACAAATGCAACTTAATTTTAAAGTGCACACCAGCAAATGATATTTTGGGAGGGGGCTATTTAAATGCATAAAGTCATACAGGATTTATGGGAGCTGTAAATGGCTACTTCAATCATATGATAAATGTAATGCAGAAAGACTTGAAGACATGGTTAAAAAGAATTTTCTTTACTTTTGCTTATACATAGAAGCATGTGGAATTATAAGAGAATCCTGTGATATCATAGGCAGCAAGCTGCATGCACACTGCATGAACAAGTCAGAGGGTGTCCTGTGCTAAGTGTAACATTATTCTCCAATAAACACACCAAAATAGATTTATGTTTTACTTAAAGCACTATTTAATGTCAATGACAATAATATGATTTGCTTCACTATCAGTACACACATAATAGTTAATTTGTGAATGCTAGTATGAGTTTTTTTTTACTAAAAATAGACTATATAAAATGGACAGCTGTTAAAATAAGAGCTGACTTGTTAAGATGGTGATGTAGGTGAAGACAGGTGATGGAAGGTATATGATTGTTAAGCCCTGAATAAAGCATACAAAGCTGTAATGCGCGCAGAGTAAATAAGGTCAGTCGGCATAAGGGTTTGCTTTTGCCCCCAAGAGAAGCTGCTCTTGGCTCTCTCCAGGGGGTTTGACCACACCAAAAAAATGTATTTCTATATTTTATTAAAGGATTTGCTCATTATTGTTGAATCAGTCAGCAGTGATGTCATTGAACAGGCTTTCATTGGCATATTATGGCTCCAGTGAGGAATTACTTTGAAATTTTTGAAATAATGGAGGAATGATTAATAATCAGAGATAAAAATAAATAAAAAAGGAATTATTGTTCTGAAAATATTTGGGAAGTAATGCATATGAAGGATAAAATCAAATGACTTGATGAAAAAGAGGAGACAAGGTATGTACAATATAGAAAGAACGGTACCAAGAACTGAGATGACAGCAGTTTTGGGGAAAAGGGTTATCTACAGTATAGCAGCAAACAAGACAAAAACAAAAAGCAGATTTTGTTATTTGTGTCTGTATTTCTTACAAAAGATTGGAACAAAAAGTATCAATGAGGTATCCCTACTGTCATTTTTCTCCTCTCTGTTAATGAAATTAATTTGCGTGAAAACACAGTAAATGAAATTCATTCAGTGGGTTTTCTTTACCCCAGCATCAATTATAACCTTAGAGTTAGTTATAGTAGTTTTGGGCATGGGAAGCTTTTCTTCCAGTCAAGATAAAATATTTTTGTTTCTGCATTTCATGTATATTGCATTTTATAAACAAAGACTCTTAGAACAACATTTCGGATGGTAGAAATATATACAGCAGAGTATAACTTTTGACATAAGAAGATAAATACTGTGTTCTGTTCCTAACTGATGGAAAAGACTTTAAATAAATTGTAAGTGAAGCATTAGTAATGTAGTTCTACAGTTAACTGATGGAAGACCGTTTAAAGACACAGTAAGTAAAACACTGGTAATGCAGTTCTAAAGTAACTGATGGAAGACAGTTTAAAGATGCAGTAAGTAAAACACTGGTAATGCAGTTCTAAAGTAACTGATGGAAGACCGTTTAAAGACACAGTAAGTAAAACACTGGTAATGCAGTTCTAGAGTAACGGATGGAAGACCGTTTAAAGACACAGTAAGTAAAACACTGGTAATGCAGTTCTAGAGTAACTGATGGAAGACCATTTAAAGACACAGTAAGTAAAACACTGGTAATGCAGTTCTAGAGTAACTGATGGAAGACAGTTTAAAGACATAAGTGGAAGCACTGGTAATGCAGTTCTAGAACACAGGTTGTGGGTCTCTG
This sequence comes from Protopterus annectens, assembly GCF_019279795.1. NCBI lineage: Eukaryota > Metazoa > Chordata > Ceratodontiformes > Protopteridae > Protopterus > Protopterus annectens. Next base: position 655,231,385 of record NC_056737.1, on the reverse strand, counting down.
TTGCAGAGATCTTCCAAGCTTGTCCTTGACATTAAGAAAGCTACGGTGATCCTCCTTAAACAGAAAAATCATACATTGTGAAACGTTCTCATATATGATAGTGCTTTCAACATTAAAGAGCAAGTCCTCCCCAAAAAAGAAGGTCTCAACAATGCGCTCTAAATCACAAGGGAAGGAGATTATAGAAGGCAATAGTTCCCAACTATGGTATGATAATTCAATAAGTGACACAAAGAAGACAGATACTTTAAAGTTATTTGAACAAACGTGGTAATACTGTCTTATGAAATCTCTCATTTTTTTATTTTAACTGAATCCAGTTTTCATTTTTTTTATTAGTTTTCATGGGTACAGATTTTGGTGTAAATTCATCCATGGTTATGTATATTCTTCTATTATGTTTTGATAGAATTTCCTCTTAAATGTAAATGCGTGTTTCTCTTCACAGTTTAAAGTACTGTGCCTTCTGTTGCAGCACTGCAGAATAAGAATTTCAATGTGGTTTATGATGCTGTCTCTGGTACATATGACAATAAAGTTGAATTGAATTCATAAACTACATTAAAATTCTTATACTGCAAGTCCTCCAGCAACATGTAAGAAGTGACAATTAACAAAAAGAAGTAATCTAAGACAACAAATAGACAGTAATATAAATAACAATATCAGTAAATGTTTAAAATTGTGCAAAAAAAGCTTGTTTCCCTCCAAATGTGAACCAACCTACAATACTGGAGGGAGACATAGTATACAAGTTTTATTTAATGGTCTAATAGCTTGGGGTATAAAACTGTCTTTCAGCCTGTTTCTGGCTGCCATGCTCTTGTAATGGTAGCAGCATAATTAATTTGTGTTGTGGGTAGGTAGTGTCCACAATAATGTTTTGGGTCCTCCTAAAAACTCTTTTGGTTTAAATGTTCTCCAATGCAAGGAATGTTTCACAAATTATGTTTTGCACAGTTATTACTTGCTGTAGAGCTTTGTGAACCCTTATTGTACTGTTTCTGAGCCACACTGTAATGGAGTGGGTGAGAGTGTTCTGAATTGTACATCTTTAGAAGTTCCTAAGGATGGTGTTGGGCATGACAAACTTCCTCCGCCTTCTCAAAAATTACAGTTGCTGACGGCTTTTCTCTACCAGGTCTGTGTTGTTATGAGTCCAGGTAAGGTCCTCAGAGATGTTAATGCCAAGGAATTTGAATGTAGCCACTCTTTGCATCTCAGACTCACCCTCTATTAGCCTATTCTGTATGTGAACTGCAGGGGGTCCATTGTAGCAGATATAACTGACTAAATATGACTCAATGATTCTCTCAAAGCATTTCATCACAATGGAAGCCACTGCAACCAGCCGATAGTCATTCAGGCAGTTGGCTTTGCCCTTTTTCGGCAGGGGAATAATAGTGGTTGCCATATAACAAGTGGGAATTGTAGCTCATGCAAGGGAGAGATTAAATATATCAGCCAGAATATCAGCAAGCATTGAAGCACAGGTTTTGAGTGTCCTTCCAGCAATATTATCTGGACCGGCTGCCTTTCAGAGATTTATTCTCTCAAAGACTTTACCACACTTGCTGATGATATTGTGAAAGAAGGTGGTACCTCCTCTCTCTTATGGTTGCACCATATGTCTCTGTGTTTTGAGCCTCAAACTGGGCACAAAATTCATTGAAATCATCTGGTGAAAACTGGCTGTCAGTAGTCATCCTAATACCTTCGTTGCTGTAGCCTATGTTTTCCAGGCCTTGTCACATACACCTTGTATCAGCAGTCAAATAATAGCCTTCCAGCTTACGACTGTAATTCTCCTTTGCTGCTCTGATAGTTCTGTGTAAGTCATATATAGATTTTTTATACTCACTGATATTGCCTGATGCATGTGCCTTGGAGTGGGCATTAAGCACTGAGTGAACCTCTGAATTAATCCATGCTTTATTAGTTGGATATATCCAGATGTCTTTATGTGGCACAATGAGGTCAGTGCATGTGCTTATGTAGCTGGGAACTATTGAATTGCATTCCTCCACATCAACAATACTATCATCATTCATGGCAGATGTCCTAAAAACATCCCACTGAGTACACCGAAAACAATCCTGAAGGTCCTGTTCAGAATCCTCAGTCCACAGATTAACAGCTTTTCTTACAATGAGAGCTTGTTTGAGGATCTGTCTATATGTCAGGTAGAGAAATACAAAAGTATGATCAGATTGATCAAAATAAGGGTGGGATGCAGTGGGATACAGCCTTGTAGCCTTGTATGCCGCCCTCACATTTCAAGGTAACATTCATCACTGTTTTAGAATATACCATAAAATGAAATCTTAAAATGACTTTTTTAGCCTGGAGTCTTGTTTCAATTAAATTGATCTATGAAAAGTAAAGTTAGCAAAAACAAGATCTATTTTACCATATTTCCCATGGTCTACTGATGATGCATATTTATTTTTCATCTTGTATAGGGATTCACTATTAGGAGGTCATGAGAAGTGTATGATACATTATTTTGTTTGTGCTTTTAAAAATGAGGAACAGGAACAGCCTGTCAGTAATATGCATTCAGTTTTAAAAAAAAATGTTTATTTTCTGTCAGAAGATACAAGTAAAGTACTAAATCTGGCCTAGTAGTCTTTAAAATTGCTTGAGTTCATATTTTTACCTTATACCATGTTCGTCTGCTTTCCCAGCCATTTTGGTCCATGTCACACTGGAAGATTAAATTTAATATTCTCTCGACTTAAATTACATTTCCTTTCTTGTTTTTTTTTTTCTGACAGCTTGCTAAAATCTCCAAAATACTGTCTGTAAAAGTAATTTGTTAAGTAAGTATTAAAACTTTTAATGCTGGTGTTCTACTTAAATCACAGCAGCTCTTTGTCCTTATCTCTTTAAAACCTCCTGAATTATTTACAGTACTTTGTGACGTCTGCATATATGGATGGTAGCACTCTACTCTAACATGCATCTCTACGGACCTCACTGTACAAAGTAACTCATACTGGACTGATGTGCATCTGGCAAAAACAAACAATTTTATGAGCTTCGTTACAGATTTTTGTGTAAACCTCAAAATTAGTACATTAACTTTTATACACAGTCTGTGACATCAGTAGTTGAGCTGTGAACCAGGATGAATTGCTCACAGATGCCACGAAAAGCATCATCAGAAGTGTCAGGCCAATGGCAGGTCAAGTTTTGGAGGAAATATTCTATACTACTGCATATGTGTGTGTGTGTGGGGGGGCTGTGGGTGTATATAAATATGCTTGTATCTCTCTCTCTCTCTCTCTCTATATATATATATATATATATATATATATATATATATATATATATATATACATAATCTAGACACATACACACACTTTTATTTATAGTTTTAATTACACAAATGTATTAGTGTACTTTGTACCTTCATGGGATTTACATACAGGGACTACTGTGCTGCAGATTTGGCTGTGGTATGACTGCTGTTATGAGAAGATCAAATTATTCTACCTGTCTGGTGGTCCTTTGTATCTTGTGGTGTGCCAAAGTATGCTATGACAGGATGTATTCACTATACATGAATATAGACTGCCTTTCTGTCATTTTTACTCCAGTGTTGCTCATTTGCATATTTTTCACATCAACCTTGATATGTGTTATCCTCTTTCTAGTAGCAGTTATGCAATTTTTGGAGCACTAGGCCTTCATACATCACACCATGTTGAATCCTGTTAAATAATACTATATAGTATGATTGCTTCTGAATATAACTGTTACCTTCTGTCATTCCTTGGATTCCATTTGTTTGCTGTCATGCATGGTATTGCCTCTGTTATCCTAAATTTGTGGTGCATTAATTTCAATGAACCAAAATTTTCTTCATTGAGGTGAGGTAATCTCCAGCATTTTTGCATATATTAACTCATTGCTGCTCTATTCACATCTCTCTCTTAAGAAGGACTGCCATATCCTTAATGGCACGTGAGAAATAATATTACTGTGATTTAAAGAACATCAGCCAGTTGTCCAGTATGAAACATTTTTCCTACCCTTTTTTAACCTTTTGTTTAATTGCACTTGAACAGTTAATCTTCTATACATCCATGGAAGTATTTTCCAACCTGCAATTTAGTGATCTGCAAGCTATAACAAGCAACCTATCATTATAATATAATTTATTTACTCTGTTTTTGGAAGACCTTCAGTGGTTGTTGATGTTTCAACTTTTCCAAAGGATCAGCCAAACCTCATAACTCTGTTGGGTCTATATTAGAACTTCGAAGTTTCACAACTACGGATGTTCTAATATTGACCCCTATTCAGCAAATGCTGAAAATAGCAATGCTGCGGAACACCAAATTTCTTCCTAGGGAAGGAATTCGGTTGGCCATTCCTATGGCTTCGCTATGTTCAGCACTGTGGTGGAAAGTTATGGGTCAGGATCGGGTAAGTGTGCAATTGTGTGGACATGAGGGTTAGGGCAGAGTAGGTGAGTTAGGGTTAGGGTGTGGGTGAGGTGAGTGTGCGATAGTGACGGACCTTAGGGTTTGGGTTAAGGTAAGTGGATAGCTAGTGGTGTGTGTAAAGTTTAGTGTAGGGTTAGATGTAGGATTTTAGGTGTATGTGTGTGGCTTGCTGTTTGTTTGGTGTGTTTGTGTTGTGTGTATGTGTGTCAGAACAGCGGATTTTTTCCCTTGGAAAAAAATCGCTGTTCTGCATGTTAGATGTTGTCAGCGTTCGCTGAATAGGGGTTGATATTAGAACATTCAACGTTTTAAAAAGTCGATGTTCTAATATAGACCCAACTCTGTTGGACTATCACTAACCTATGTTTAGGGCTGGCAAGGAGATTAAGGCATCTGGAACAGTGCTATATTACCACCAGAGAGTGTTTTTACTTTAAAACCAGCTCCTCATGCACATACTCCAGGATGGCCCCCTCACTAATTTTTAGCAGTGTTTATACTATAATATTCCTCACTTATGTCCATTTCCCTGACTGTCCCTTGGAACCTATATTCAACTTATTATTGTATTTTGTTGTACTTTTGCTTAACTGGTGAGGCCAACACTAGACCCACCAAGTAGAAATATAGTAATATTTTGTTTCTTATGTGTTATATTAAGGACAACAACTATAATGTGTATTATGTGGGACTACCCATTTATACTGCTCTATTAATATTACTTTGGCATGTTTCATCTCTGCTGTATCTATTCCTGCTTTTATCTGTTTAATAAGTAACCTGTTACTTTTTGAATTCTATGTTAAAGCTGTTTACTATGTAACTTAGAGCTTTTCTCCTGGGGAATTCACTGAAAATGGGCCTTTTGGGATCAGTTTGACACTCCCGGTAAACAAATGTAAAATAAATACCCAATAAATATGGTAAGACCCCATAGGTGGGGCATGCAATGGGCAAAGGTGCTTCACCAAGCTTCACATCAGCAAAGAGCTGAGGTCATCAATCCACACTGCTCACCAACAGGCAAAACTATGAGCTGTTGTCTCCCAGGTCTACACCAGGAAAATCAAATGTGTTCATTTAGCATATGTGCTGTTCTCCCCCCACCACCACCACCTTTGATTACTTATCATATCCACTGATATGACAACATTAGAGATTGTTGTATTAATTAGGGGTGTGCAGAGCATGTAGTCCACAGTATGGGGTACCGCATGCTACACAGTGGGAGAGGGTTGGCATAATGGTTAAGGTGTTCACCTTACAGACACAAGGTGCAGGGTTCAATTCTCACATGGGGTTACTGGTTAGGCTTAAAATGGCCCACAGGGGCAGTTAGCCAAGTACTAACCTATGAACATACAAATGTTTTCTGTAGGAGGGCCAATCTGTCTGCAATGTGCTACTGAAATGGATTTACTATACCATTTGACAAATTATGGTACCATACCTCTTCTGTTGCATACATTTGTAATGGGTCCTACAGACATTTCATTCTACTGTAAAACCCTTTATTCAGAATGAATACTGAAGTGATAAATTAAGCTACGGGTATTGGCAGAATCTAAAACCATTTTTCTTTATTACCACAGGTAGTATATGTTAGGTTTTCATGTCTTGTCTGCTCTCAGTACCATCAGTCTTTCTATAACCTGTATTTCATTTCTCTCCCTGTCAGTCAAATCCCTACCTCCTTTTCATACAATCTTAATCAACATTTTCATCGCCTGTCAGTTATCATTGATAAATGTCCAGGCATGGACAGAAATGTACGAAAAGTGTAGTACCGTAGTTAACAAATTAAAATAATTAAAAGGAATGTTAATGTAGAATACCAATTATGTGTACCTAAAGCAGAAGTCTGAAGATTATTGTAATAAAAGAAAATTATTTCAACGTTACTTACAGCAGGGCAAGGCATTCAGTTTCTGGAATTCTGTACTGTATTAGTCATCATATTTCAAATTATCATAATTCCTTATAATTCTATGTACTGTGTGCATTTCAGAAAACACACACACAAACAAAATGAAATCAAATGCTTTCTTCATCTACAAAGCAGACCAGTCTACAGTAGAAGGTGGAAAACATTTGGTATTACTTGCCTGATCTTAATTGCTTGTATTTAGAATTTTAGTTTTAATACACTAATAAAATAGGAGTACATCATTAAAGATGATCATATCTATGGTCATATTCATGAATTTGTGTGCACTTTTAGAATGTAACAATTAAGGACTTCATGTAAGATGATCTGATATACAAAAGCTGTAAGTAAGCTTACTTTGTTAATAAATGAGCCGGATTCACGATGGCTTTCACGGAGTCTAAGAGTAGAGTAAGACTCCATGCAGCCATCATGTCTGACGAGTGATCCAGGAACAGCCTGCAGGGGCGTGCAAGAGAGCTCCTAAAACAGCTCTTACATGGACAGGGCTGGGATATGCAAACTACCTCAATTGCAGGCGAAAGTCATGCAAATGAGGTAGATTTGTGATTCAGGAAACCCGAACCTGTCCGAGTAAGAGCAGTGCTATTTGCAGAAATGTACTCAGTTGACAACTGAGTACCATTCTGCAAATAGCAAAACGGAGCCGTGACAGCTCCAAATAAAGGTTGCATCCAGTGCAGGAAGCATGCCAATGACCAGATATATGGCCAATGAAAATGTTTCCTGATGCAATACGAAAATAAAAATATTTTATTTTTTTTTCACCGATTTCCGATGTTTAAGCGTAGCGCAGCACCGCACAAATGGGCTGCTCTCTAAAACCCAGAATACTAAAAATTAAAACCTACAAATGTGGATTTCATTGAAATTGTTAATGTACAATGCAAGGGAATGGCAGGCTGAAGACAACATGGCCACCGAGTAGAGGTTGCTAAGGGGGGAAGCTCAGTCTAAGAGATGTAACCAAGCATTAGTAGGCAATCCTATGTATATGAGGGTTAAGATAGTGAATCACAAGTTTACATAGCAAATGAGCACAGTCAGTGGAGTGTAGGAGTAGGATAAGTGGAGTAACAGAGTAGAAAATAGGTGACATCATGAGGGGGGTATGTATGAAAGAAGTGAAGCTCATTGGAGCAGAGTGGCATGTGTCAGCTGTCATTTACACATCATGGAAAGAGGTGTGTCAACAGGTAGGCTAGGGAAAGGCAAGAAATGGAAGGTGTATGCCATGGATAACACCAAAGTTTCTTGCTGAGCATGCATGTGTGCGTGTGCGTGCCTGTAAACCCGAGTAAGACAGAGTACGTGTGTGTAAGCATGTGTGCGCGCGTTTAAGCTGGAATAAGCATGTATAAGGCTGGTTAAAGAGTTGTAAGCGCGTTTGCACTGGTGTGCGCGCGTTATAACCCGAATAAGCAAGTTTTAGTCTGTGTAAGCATGTAAGCATGTGTGCGTGCATGTTAGCTGCTGTGCGCGTGTTTGCACTTGTGTGTGTGGCGCTCCCCCCTGAGGAAACAGAAAGGAAAAAGGAAGCACAACAAATAGTAGGAAGCTACCAGGGAGTACTAGCAGAGCTAGCAGGTGAAAACAATCAGAAACAGGCAATTACACAGGCAGTACACTAGCCCAGCCAAGCCTAGCACTTAAAACTCTGCAAACAACAGTCCATTATGTTTCTCACAACAGACACTGCAGTAAGCTAATAGAAGTGAAAACTGAAAAAGTTTTACTGAGACAAAGAAATGTTAGGGGCTGCCATTGCTGTTATAAACATATGCAACATGCTGAGGGTGGTGACAATGTAAATGCTGCTGGACAACCCACAGTGAGGAGATGGAGAAGAGTATATAGCCCAGGGTAACCTACCAGAGGCTACATGAGCTGGAGATAGTGGAGAGCTATAGAGTGGACAGAGACCTCCTGCAGCAAATTGTTGAGCTGTGCAGGCCATGCCTCACACACAGAACCAACAGAGGGGAACCCATCCCAGTGGAAACCAAGGTATGTGTTGGCCTAAGAATATTAGCAACAGGTGCCTTCCAGAGACCAACTGGTGATATGATGGGGATATCACAGGCATCAGCATCCAGGGTACTACACCAGTTCCTGGATGCCATGTCAGCACATGTCAGTGATCATGTATATTTCCCCAATTCCCATGAGGTATTGGCCAGCAATATGCATCTCTTCCGGCAAATAGTGGAATACCCTGATGTGGTGGGTGCAATAGACTGCACACACATACGCATCAAAGCACCAGCTGGCGAGTGGGGTAGGGTCTACTTCAACCGCAAGGGCTTGCCCTCCATCAACTGCCAGGTTGTGTGTGATGCCCAGGGCATAATACTGAATGTGTGTGCAGGCTGCCCTGGAAGCTACCATGATTCCCATATCTGGCATCTGACACAGCTGTACCAGACATTTGCCAATGGGGACATCCCTCATGGTCACCTAGTGGGGGATGCTGGCTATGCACTGGAGCCGTGGCTGATGACACCCATCAGAAACGCACACACACCTGAACAGGAACACCATAATGAGGCACACGCACAAACACATAATGTAATAGAGAGTGTGTTTGGGCTGCTCAAGTCACGGTTCCGGTGCCTGGACACATCTGGTGAAGCCTTGCAGTACTCACCAACTACATGTACCCAAATTGTCATGGTATGTGCTATGCTACATAATATGATCCTGCGAAAACAGCTGCAGCAGGATCAGCATAGGTCCGGGCCAAACAGCCCCCCACCATTGCCAAGGCCATCACAGGCAGAGCATGACTCAGAGGAGGAACAACCTGAGCCTGCCCCAGTAGGCAGAAGGAGGCGTGCCCAGTATGCTTTGGCCTTGGCAAAGAGGCAACGCATAGCACATACACTGGCTCAGTAGGAACTCTGGAAATTATACCTCTCTCTGACATGCACATAAAGTAAAAGGGATGCCTAAGTTGACACTACCTGCTTTCAAACATGTGCAGGGAGTGTAGTATGTGCATCCAACATAGGTAGCCCTGCAGCACCACCTAAGGCATGATTGCCATGTGTTAAGCAATATAAAGCAGTGCTAAACAGCATTTACCACCATGTAGTATATGCAAACAAAATCGCACACACCAACTAGCACAACCGTGGTCAATGTTGAGTAATATTGGGCAACGTCCAGCAATGTTGGTGAATATTGAGCAATGTCGGACAAGCCTGGTCTAAGTAGGGCATAGCTGAACAAAAGCCAACATGCTCATATTTGCTTAACTGGCCCTTAAGCAGTCTGGTCTGCTCGGTATGAAAATATAAAGCAGTGATGGGCCTTGAACACAGGATACTGTGCACTATAGTCAAAGTACTGAATCACTAAATCATGACAGTATTGCAGTGGTCAGCCTGTATGAAGGAATGTTGATAGGTCTATGCAAAGTATCTCATGGAAACCCTGCAGGCACAGCATAATCCTTGTCGAGTTATGACACAAAGGTGAGTTCTGCAGTAAGAACAGAACTTGACTTCCAACACACACAGTATAAATGTTAATATTGGTCATATTCACACACATCAACAAATGTAGTGGACCCCAGATAGCAACATACTGAAAGGTCACACTGGGCATGCTCACACACTTGAATAAATGAGACAAATGTCAGGCAACAAAACATGGAATGGCTGAAGTGGGCATGCTCACACACTTAGGCCATGTCTGAGTACAGCAGTGGGCCACACATATCTGGCAGTTGCATGTGTTAACCCAAGAACCTGTCACTATACAGCGATCTTCCCTGTGCACACAGTTATATGACAACAGACACATCTATAATATAGTGGAACCCTGGCATAATCAAATATGTTCTGCAGATACCGATGTTTTTCATAGAAACTGGTAAAGCAAAGACAATAAAGACCAGCAAACAGTATCAGCAATAAACATTGTGCATCTTGAACATTAGCATGGGTTCAGAGGTCGATAATAGGCTATCTGCCCTAGGGCATGTACAAGCCTAGCCAGAGTGTGTTTGGCATTCGCAACTCTGTCAGATTACTACACTGTGTGTGTGAATAGTGGGTCACACAAGATATCCCATGTACATTTAGGCTAGTGTGCCTCTGTCTAGCAGGGACACAGAAGATATCCCAGGGGTAAACATATGATCATCCATACAGTCATCAAGATGTCTCCTGTAGGTGGTCAGTGGGTGGCTCTGCTTATGTGAAATTGGGATTACATTCTGGAGTGAGTGGAGCCTCTGGGATAAGAATCTGTCCCTCCAGCATGTCCTGTTAACATCTGTGCTGAGGTATACATCCCTGGAGTGTGTCGCTCCAAGGGAGTCGGATATCCTGAGGTGGAGCATGTCCAGTAATTCTGGGTTGGGTATATCAGTAAACAACAGGCACACATCATATCCGAGTAGGTGGTAAGCGACTGAGTAGAGCTGGAGCTACTGAATCCGAACTGTGCAGGGCATCTGTGTGAGTGCCTAGATCTGCTTGGTGAGGAACTTCTGTGGCCAGTACAGTTGCTGCAGGTGTCAGGTAAGGTACACCCCAAATGTGCCATTGTAACCAAGCATGGATGTGATGAGTATAGGGGCAAAATGACCTCACTCGATCTATATGCGAATCCATATAGGAAAAGGTGTCCCACATAGAAGGTGTGTCCAACCACTTTGGCAACGTGACTGTCAAAGGCAACAATATGAACAAGTCATGTCCCCAATCCCCTAACAACTCCTACCATATGTAATGGAGTACTCCCTATGTGGTAATGTGTGGGCATGTTGTTATTCCCAAAGGGGATGACTATGCAACTAATGGCATTTAGCTGTAGGCCATGGCTCAGGCACCAGTCATCCATCTCTGTAAGACCCTGTTTGAGTATGCATGTGGCAGCTGGAGAGTTGATCATGGCACCCAGTTTGCAGTCAAGTGCAAACATGTTCAGCCATATTCCCCCTGTAGTAGCCTGCACGTCAGACAAATATATACAAAACAAGAGAGGTCCCAGGACTGAGCTGTGTGGGATGCCACGTGTAACTGGTGTATAGTCAGACATGGCACCTGTAATTCTGACCATGTGGGTGCTATCCCTGATCCAGATATCAATACATCATGTGAGATATGTGTCCATATCGACGCTGGTGAGCCTATGCATAATGTCCCAGTGGATTGTTGTGTTGAATGGTTTTGCAAGGTTCAGGTAGGCTGTGTGGACAACCATCCCTATGTCGATGGACCTGTTAGCTGTTTAAAGAATACAAACAGGTTCAAGAGGCAAGATCTTCCCACAACAACACTGAAATGTGTAGGACACAGTTTCTGTAGGTTCCCGATGTCTATGTGTATGAGTCCCATGACAATACGCTCAATAGCTTTGCAGAACAGGCTAGTTAGGCTTATAGGGCAATATTGTCTGTGGTCCGTTGTGGCACCAACTCTGTGGAGTGGGACCACTGTGACTGTACGCCATTACTTGGGTACATATCCTGTAGTAACTCCGATATTGAACAGTGATGTAATGTGAGGGTTACGTGTGTCATAAAGCTTGTGTAAGATGCAGGCTGGGACACTGTCTGGTCACATTGATACTGTGATGTATGCTTTGGGGAGAGCAGCACTCACCTGTTACTGTGTGATGTCAGGGAGGCTGTACTCTGTTGGGATGGATAGTTGCTCCTTAGGGGGGATGGGGGGGACATTTGCACTGAACCTGTTTGCCAGGATGTTGGCAATGCCAGTGGGTTCAGGGTAAGTTTAGTCAGCATGCAGTAACTCACAGCATATCAGTGAGTGTCCACCGAGGTTCCTGACATAACTGAAGAAGCCTGTGTGATAGTCCTACATGTCTGGTGCAATTGTCTGGTAGAAGCGGCCCTTAGAAAAGTTCATGAGTGATCGTAGCTGTCTGCTAGTACAGATCACAGATGCCCTCCCAGTCTGGGATTGTGCTCTATCATGTAGTAGCTTCCTCCTGATGTTGTACAGCTTATTAAAGGCTGGGGTCTACCAGACAGGTCCCCTGCCATTGGAGTAGTGAGTCCTGTTGATAATTGGAATAGCACAATCCATGCAGTCCACTAGGTGTCCATAGAATGTGTATGTAAAGGATTCAGCAGTGTGAGCCGTATTTTCCACTGTCTCAGGGTCTCTGAAGGATACCACCTTGCTTTGGTGAAGTGAGACGTTGGCTCATGAGAAGTTCACCAAGATTACCCAGGATGGGTGTGTGGAGGGTATATGTATGTCCAGTGAGATACATGTATGTTCTGACCTTACCAATGAGGGGTATATCGCTGGTGTGGAACATAGAGTCCCCATGTTGGTGATGATCAGGTTCAATATGTATTCCCCCTTGCAGCTGTGCTGACAGGTTGGGGCATAGCATATGAGTCTACAAATTGTAGCAACTGTTGAGTAAGGGTGTCATGGCTTGAGTAGTATCCCCAGTCAATATTTGTGTATATGAAGTCACACAATATAATGATGTTTGTGGAGACCTTCATATTTTCCATAGTTCCCATGAAAGCCGAGTGTGGTTCCTGAGTTTGGGAGGGTGGTCTGCAGCAGGCAAAAAACTGAAAGGCAGTTTTGCACAATGGTAGTTGTATATGTATGGTCTGTGATGCTTTGTGCAGTGCTACAAACCCAGAGGTGTGTGTATCTGTGATGTATATGGATACTCCCCCTAGTTGTGTTGTCTGTTCCAAGTCTTGTTGCCAGAAAGCATGGTATGAAACATAACCTGGTAGTGCTGGTGTGCATAAGCGAGCCTGAACCAGGCATCTGTTAGTGCACAGATATCGCTATCCTCCATACTGAGGAGAGTCCTGAGTGGCCGCAATATGAGGGTAACACATCTGGTGTTGAGCAGCATTACCCTTAGTTTCATTTACCCTGTAATGTCTATGGAGGTGGGTTTTCTTTTGGGCCCTGCTTAAAAAAGGCACTATGGTGGTAGCAAGAGCCTTAGCCAGCATTCGAAAGTCCAATGGTGTCCATAGTGAAGCTACATGGCATGTTGAGCATGTCACCATAGGCTGACAGACACTGTATCCCCTATGAATGAAACAAATTTGTTAGGCAACTGTTAAATGTGATATGTGCGTCTGTATACTGTGACATCATAATTGGTGGGTGTAAGATGCTAGACAAGGTCAGGGTCATACTGGCCTGGGCTACATGATCAGAGTGTTCCTCCATGTATCATGTCATGTGGTCCAGGAGTAACGTCTGAGGTGTTACGCACCAGCATGGACAATGATGGTGCCAGGCCTGTACTTGCTTTGGAGTGACCAGACTGCCTATGTTATGCGGCAGGTCCTGGCACCCGACAGATAGCCCAAAGTGACTATTCCCATGTTAGGGCTGGTGAGTGGTATGTCAGTGTGTCTGACAATAAGTGTCACCTATTACATTTGTATTAGGTGTGTTGTTTAGCCTGAAGGGCAGTGACTGTGTGGCACACTGACATTGTGAACTATGTGATATGTGGGTATTGTAGTGGGGTAGCAGTTGTGTGTGTGTCTGCTTTGGAGGTCTCTGATGCTTAGGCAGAGTACATTTACAGCATCCAAGTATGTCTATGTGTGATAAAGTGGTTTGAGTGCTGTTGCTAGAGGATATGTGAGACTGATACGTGGTGTGTGTGGTTACCATCACCACCTGATAGCCTGTGCCAGTCATGGGTCGAGAGAGTTCAGCACCCTGTATGTCTATATAGGTGCATCTCACACATATATCTGAGTTTGTCGGAAGGAGGAGCGGGCTGTCTGTGTACATGAGGCAGATGTGACATTGTGTCAATATCACAATATCCACCAGTTGGACTGGAAAGTACACACGAAACCGACCCCTGGACATGCCAGGATATTATGATGACATACTCTGTAGCCTGATCACAAAGGATCAATAGGGTGTTAAGCATGTAAAAGAGTATAACAGGGATTAGTGCTCATGTCTGTTGGTGTTTTGTAAAGAGTAGCTGAGAAGGAGTCCAGACTGAATCATGACACCTCTTTCAGCTATGTCATAAATAGCAATGTACACCCATATATGTCCTGAGTCAGGTCCAAGTTTACCTGATTGACAATGCTGACATCCTGACAAGCAGGCCCATATGTACATACCGACCTCCCACTGACAATAGTCCATATCATCATACCAGGAGATATCACATGTAGAATGGATGAGCAGCTACCTCCACTGCCAAAAGCATGGCAGCAAGTGGAATACATTGATTACCAATATGTGTCATGCACAAACTACAGAACAAACAGATCCTGCACCTGAACAGTCAGCTGAGCCTCACCCCCTACACAGGATGTGGAGATGTTGAATGTGTCACAGCTACATATGGCACGCCCCACAAGTGTTGTTGCACAACACACCATGGGAAGTCAAGTCCAGTATGCCTATGAAGTCTGATCTGCAAGGTCATGGAGTCCATCATGGTTGCAGTCATAAACAGAGCTATTGAAAGCTGACATACACACAACCCTACGAACTGTGGTATGTTCATGTGCGGATCATGGTTCCCAAACATGCTAGACTGTTTGCAAGGCAGCGACCCAGGACATACATCACTGAACACATCTACACATGTCTCACATAGACTTTGAATAGCCCTTTATCAACATCCCAGACACATGTAGTATCCACAAAACCAACAAGCTGTGCATAAATATGTGTTGACATATGACGGAATGTCAATGTGTCCACAGATAGATCACACAAGGTAAGGATTATGAGGTCTTGTTCAAGCTGTTGACACCTGCTGACCCACATGGACCAGTCCTGGAATGGCATAAAACAAAGTGTACACACATCACCATGTCCAATCTGATGATGTCACCACCCTATAATTACAGCAGGAGAAGAAAAATCAGCCAATAAAGCAAATAGCAAGCCTTGTTAATGCATCTCTTTCTCTCTAGTATCATAATATAGTTAGGTAGGGGTATGAATCTTGCAAACAGTGGGTGGGGGGGGGTGTATGTGTGCAGTTTTCTTTGAGAGGTGTTCCCTTTTTGGAGACTGGGAAAACTCACTAAAAGAGGTACATTCCTCTTTGGAAAGTCTGATGATGTCACCATCCTACAAATACAGCAGGAGAAGGAAAACCAGCCAGTAAAGCAAATAGCGCGCAGTGTTAATGCGTTTTTCTCTAGTATCATAACATAGTTAGGTAGGGGCTTGAATCCAGCAAACGCTGACTGTGGGTGTGTGTATGTGTGCAATAGTCTTTGAAAGAAGTGCCCTTTTTGGAGACTGGGAAAACACACTAAAAGAGGTACATTCCTCTTTGGAAAGACTGATGATGTCACCATCCTACAAATACAGCCGGAGAAGAGAAACCACCCAGTAAAGCAAATAGTGCACTGTGTTAATGCATCACTTTCTAGTATCATAGCATAGTTAGGTAGGGGTTTGAATCCTGCAAATGCTGACTGTGTGTGTGGCACAGTTGGTCAATGCAATGTGGATTTTGATTTTACTATGGTACGACATATTATGATTACAACAGTAAGTGCATTGCACACATCAGGTATCTGCATGGCAAATATATATGTGTACATGTCCCCTCAATCAGTACATAGGTGTGAAGCCTGCATACTACATTAATACATTTGTTTCCATTGACAGGTTGTGCTGCTGCTTCTCAGATCGTAAGTCACATATGTATGAATGTGACAAGGCCGTCCACTAACGTGTTCTGTGGCCAAGGTCATCTGTGGCACACACACCCATGACAGTCACTTAAGAGTAGTGTGAGTGAGGGTATATGCCTGGGGTATATGTCAGCAATGTTCATACACAACAGCGACTGCCAATAATGGACAGTCTTTATAGGTGTACAACTGCCTTGTGGATATGCATTCAGGCCTCTAATGTCTTATGTGATACACCTTGGGACTCCAGAATACCTATGGATATGTGGATACCAAGGGACACATGACATAACATGAGGCTGTATGTACACATTGGTACCCAACATAAATGTTGAGGGCTACCACCTGTGTGGCACTGACAGGATAGTACGTATAGTACATGAGGATGACTATGCCATAGTCAGCTTACTGCTATACAGCATGTATCAGACAACAGGTAGCTGTCTGTATAATACCCTTGTGTAGGATATGCGTCCCATCCAGGGAATGCATTGTAGGCCAATGCATGCATTTCCAGATTTGGATGGACACATCCCTAGTGTGTCTGCATGTACCTAAGGGGGCTACATGCCAAACAGGTGTGGTCACAGGAATGGGTGGCAGTCATTACCACTGGTTTGTGTTATAGTGTAGCACCGGAAGGATCCAATTGTTACTGAGTTCCCTACGACTGTGTGTCATTTGTCAGGACATCATCCAATGATTGCTTATAGTCATGCTGTTGAGGTTGTGTATACTACCAGACCACAAATCATTGACAGATATTAATGGTAACACCCACAGCATAGTGTCAACCCATGTCATACACATGTCTACCCATGTTAGTACATAACTGTAGTAGAATGCATACTGACCATTGAAAGATACTATGAGATGTTAACAATGTGTATGACAGGGTATGCCACACGTCCCATGTGTCCACTATGCACGTACATGCAGACAGTGTGCACCCACCATGTTCACAGATGTACACTTGCTAAACTGTACTGCACACATCGCACACGTACTGTCCACTCACTAACACATGCTGGCAACCTTTACACTTCAGCCAAGTGACACATGGGTGGACAATACATACTCAGACCTAACAGTGGTGTAAACAATGCTACATTGACAATCAGAGCTTTGATGCATAATGTCTGCTCAGATATACCTACAAGGATGTCGTTACACTTCCTTGTTGACAACTTGCTATTATTGCTACACTGCTCTAGTGTCACCCTGTGCATCAGCACCATGTTAGCCTGTTCCTCCGTCAATGTTGCAGATGACAGGAGGTGACACAGGTATCATCATATGCACAGGGCGTTTTGTTGTTTGCCAGAGCCTGACATTGACCCATCCAATCGACATGTGTGTGTGTGTGTGTGTGTGTGTGTGTGTGTGTGTGTGTGTGTGTGTGTGTGTGTGTGTGTGTGTGTGTGTGTGTGAGGGACAACAGTACAGCATGGGCCAATGTTGATGTAATGTGTGTGTTTATGTGTGAGCCCTAGTTGTTAGGTTAATGTGTGTGTGTCTGCATGCACACAGCTCCACCATGTGGCTGCCAGTTTTGGGGACAGCCACAGACTGTACCTGCTAGGCTGTACAGATCACTGTCTCTGGCCACGGACACAGTACGTGTGCCTGGCAAGGGTGCTACGGACAGTATCGGGTACCAACCCTGTGTACTGTTGATTGGCGGACCAACGACAGACCCTGACAAATCTTCCTGTGCCAAAATACATGTCTCATCATCACCACTATTCATGGCAGTGGCTTCAGGTTGCCTGCTGCTGTCGCCAACTCCTAACATAGCACCTGTGAGAGGCAGACAGGAAACACACTTTACGGTCTGTACATGCACACATGCACACATACACACATGCACACATACACACATGCACACATGAACACATGCACACCTGCACACATGCACATATGAACACATGCACACATGCACACATGCACACATGTACACATGCACACATGCACACATGAGCACATGCACACATGCACACATGAATACATGAACACTAATACACTCCTCACTACAGCACATACACACACATACCAGCAGTCCAACACATACTCTATAGTGGGTGAAGGTGGGTGTCAATATCACAAGGTAAACAGTCACCACACACGTGTCAGCATGCAGAATATGTGTTGTACAAGACCATGCAGTGCAAGTGTAGACGCCCCTATTAAATGGCAGTATACATGGCTTTGATGCAACTGTGTAGTTGTTTAGTGATTGGCTACACCCTGGAACACAATGTGTACATGGACACAACATTGCTGTGCAGGTATTATCAGCTCTGCAATGCCCTGTGCACCATCACTCACTAGTATACATGCCATGGCTGCATGTGTCATCCGAGTGACACATAGATATCCATGTCTGAGTACAGTGTCTGTGTCCATAGCAGATAATAGTGGGCACAGGTGCAGCACATGCATGCTATGTACACACACTGGATGTGTGGTGCATGTTGACATGAAGGAATCCCAATGCTCGGCATGGCCAGTGTACAGTGGTTATGGTGAGAGTGGGACATATTGCAGATATGGCAGTGGCAGACATGGCATGGCATGCTACACGACTGCAACATTGAACACCATACATACCCAATGTGTGTCAAGTGACCTATACACCCACTAGCATTCCAGGACATATATGTGACACTCTGGATGGTGACTGCTGTGCATATTGTGTATAGGTGCATATGTTTGCACACACACAAAATTGAGGAGCAAAGCAATGACTGCTATGAGTAGTACTGTGGTCACTGTAACTGGATGGGGTGTAGTACCCTGTGCCATCATCAACACACATCTTGTGGTCACTCACAGCTACTAATGTGTGCAAGACCACCACCTAGCATGCTGTACCTGAACTGCAGTGCCGTGGCTACGTTCACAATTACACAGCCACCTTGTACATGGGTATGTGAGGTGCCCAATAGGGAGCATTGCCTAACATGACTGCGTTATGTGTTGCAGAGTGTTGCACAGCCCCATGATAGGCCTCTACCCCTGAGGTACATCATGTGTGTGTGCATGACATGTGGGTTACTGAAGTGTGACCTTACAGTGGGTGTGTGGTAATGCCAAATGTAGCATGTTTTCATGTACTGCATATGATAAACGTGTTCTGTTGTGTACAGCTGTAGCAACTATGCATATCCAATGTGCAGTACAGTGTTGCCACAATTATGTTTGCTGCGCTGTGCATTGCATGCGATTGAGGCAGCTACTGACTTTACTGAGATGATTGATGTCTCACAGCAAACATGCACAGCATGCATTATGCATAGGTGTGTTACATGTACATGGCCTACACCTCACCTATGACATGCACATTTCATTACCAATATTAAAGTGTTAACACACTCACCAGCATGTATCGTCTGCCCTGCTGTCACACCAGAGGGACCTACAAGAATATGACACAGTTTGGCAGTGGCCACAACTGTGTCATTGCTACTGTGAGTGTGCTAAATGACAGTGGAACAGCAGTCAACAGTCACAGGTGTACAGATACTATTCCAAATATCAGTATTGTACACGTTAGGCAGAACAACTGCTAAACACACAGTACACATCTCACATATGCATAATCTAACAATACAGGTAATGGTAGTTTACAGTTAGGGCATATTACCTGCACGCTCCATGTCATCCTGCTGGGTGGCTCTGGCCTCCATGATGACATGTCTGATGCTGTTGCTACTGTAGGCCAGGAGCCACCACGCTTAGGAGCAGCTCCTCCACTCTTGTGAGGGGGGTATATGGCTGTCCCACCACCTGTGGCAAGCTGTTGCCTATGGATATCAGACGCACACCACCGGACATGTCTAATTAAATCACTGCAGGGATGGCGTACCTGCTCATATGTCCGGTTATGCATGCCTATGCCATTTAACCAGTGAACAAGTTCTTGCCACAGTGCAGTGCAGTCATGCTGATGCTGGCTGGCCCTGGAAAAAAGCAGGTTATAGTGCTACACCAAGCTGTTCAGAATTTCCTGCTCCTCCGCAGCTGAATACGATGGATTACGTTGATGAGCCATAACCCTGGAAGACAATTAAAGGATATGTGTGAGCATGTCATGTGGCACACTTAACATTATGAAGTACAGATATCACTTAACTGCCATATATAGCATCTATCTGTCTATCAGAGGATACACACGTTCAATACCACATATCAGTGCTCAACCCGCAACTGTCTGACAGTGCCTGCCACACTCCATATAACAAACCAGTATACGCCAGTAGTCGGCACACTGTTTGGGATACAATGCACAACCTCGCCCCAGTGGTATATATCAAGCTAATGCATGAAGAAATATGTCATCCAACGCAATGGATGTCATGTACATTTACAGTATTACCAGTAAACCACCCTAGTCTTTGATCTCATGCCCCTACCTAACATATGTGCACGGTTGTTAATATAGCTGCCATACTGCTGTAACAAAGTATACATGTTGCTAGGTACACACACATACCCTGTAACACACATGTAATTGTGGACATCGTACAGGCATCATTACACACACATCAGACATACATACAACACACAGATGTATGCCGACACAGATGAGCATTACCTGTGTACCTTATTGTACTATGTGCCCCTACTTACAGATACGTATGCCTGTGGTATGTAATCTGTGCAGACTACAGGAAACACACAAGACAGTGTTACCAGGGACTGTGAACAAACACCATACTGTGCTGTTTAGGCCTACAGCTTCAGGTAGTACAACAGTTCATATGTCAGCTGGAGTCACCAGCAGTACCACTTACTGAGCATACATGTATTACTTCAGCCTATAATGGGACACCACAGTCGTACACAAGGAACTACATCACAACATATGCCATCGTACTATGTCTGCATCCCAATAACTGACACATCTTTCTCTGGCCTCACAACTAGGACACAAACTACCATGACAGACACAACCTCATACTAAGCTATCACACCTTTACAAATCTTGCACACAGTCACTGTCACACTCATTCCACCTCACATAGCAGGTATTGCACTGAGTACATGTGTGTGTGTGTGTGTGTGCATTGTGTCATAGGTAGGTAATACGCTATTGGCCCTAGGGCCTAGAGCAGCCTAGCCATATGCTACCCTGGCCTTTGACACACATTTAATGTGATTTCACTTGCTCTTGTCAACCAGATACACAGAGGTGACTCCCAGGGCATATTACCTATCTCCAAAACAATCATCAGGGGTATGTATGACATCTGCTAATGAGGAGCCTTGTTTGTTCATGCTGGGTGGTTTAGTCCAGAGTATGGCATATTTGTAGATAGGAACCTGTACCTCCAGCATGTGCTGTTTAGTGAGGTGACAAGGATTAGGGCCCTAGGTCATGTAGCCCAGAGGGATTGTGAGGTGTTGTCATAGTGGTTGGCCGACTGATATGAGTGTGACATACCTGTGTATGTCCGGCAGTGGTAGCCTCTGGGTGGGCGGTATGCAATGCACTCTAGCTGTGGTTTTGTGAGTTGGTCTGCATAGGGCATGAGTTTGGGACAGTATTACTCTTTGTTAGGTATGTCTGTGGCCTTTCCACTTGCTGTAGTTATCATGTGAGGTACATACCACATGGGGCATTGTGAGGAGTAGAAGGGAACACCGACCTATATTTCCCTAGATGACATAACATTTGTGATGACACTTACCATGGAGACAGATTACATGACTACTGTGGCACTGTGATTATCAAAGGGGAGCCTATTGCCCACCTGTGTCCCGTGTACCCTTCTGACACCTTCAGTGTTAGGCAGGCTACCACTTATGTGGCAGTTACTGCATAAGGTGTTTTGGAATGGGGTATGGCACTGCAGTATCAACACTGGTATTCAGTCCATGCCTTGGACAACAGGCACCTCTTGCAGTACATATGACCCCGTGTCTCCCTCTCTCTATCTCTCTCTCTCTCTCTATATATATATATATATATATATATATATATATACGTATATACATATCTATCCATATCTATCCATATCTATACATATCCATACATATCCATACATATCCATATATATATATCTACATATATCCATATATATCTATATATATATCTATATATATATATCCATATATATCGATATATATCTATATTTATCCATATATATCTAAATATATCCATATATATATCTATATATCTATACACACACACACATAAATATATATATATATATATATATATATATATATATCTATATATATATATATATATATATATATATATATATATATATATATATATATATATATATATATATATATATATATACATATATGGGTCCCATTCAGTACACCGACATGCCAGAAGGCCAACACTCTAAAGAAGGAGACGAGAAGCCCGATGACGCAGATGATCGACAAGGTGAGATCCCGACGGACGAAACACCGACATGGGAAGATGTGAGCACGACTCCATAAGTGTGCGATAGAGTGAAGGATTTAGTGTTAGCGAGTGGACAGGTAAGTGTGGGATAGTGAGGCACTGTAGTTTTAGGGGAGGGTTAAGTGAGTTAGGGTTAGGGTGAGGGTAGGGTGAGTGTGCGATAGTGATGGACTATATGTTTAAGGGTGGGTTAAGTGAGTTAGGGTTAGGGTGCAGGTAGGGTATGTGTGTGATAGTGACGGACTGTAGGTTTAGGGGTGGGTTAAGTGAATTAGGGTTAGGGTGCGGGTAGGGTGAGTGTGCGATAGTGATAGACTATATGTTTAAGGGTGGGTTAAGTGAGTTAGGTGTGGCATGTTGGTGTTGTGATAGGGATCCATAAATATATATATATATATATATATATATATATATATATATATATATATATATATATATATATATGTATATACATGTATATATATATATATATATATATATACACATACATGTAAACATCCATTGCTGTATAATAGCTGCACATATAGGCACATATACTACCCACCTTTCGTGGTGGGGATGTCACTTATGCAACAGTTGTGAGAAATACGGTTATATAATACTATTGCACAATGTTGTGCAGAATGCATTCTGCTGTCCTCAGGCCGTATAGTTGTAGAAGGCCTCACTGCCTGTAGCTCAGTCCCACAGCATTTAACACCGCATGACATATACCGGCACTGCTTACTTTCTGCAATGCCACACACTACAACCAACATACATATGTGCACATAGCAGCCTTCAACAACATACATATGTCCAACCTTCACTAACAGTTGCAGTATGTCCCTTGTTGTCTTTTTTTTTTTTTTTTTTTTTGGTTTTGTTTCCTCTGTGTGTGCTGTTTGTTTTCAGCATCTGTCTTCTACTGCCTGTTTGTGTCTGTCTGTCTGTCTGTCTCTCTCGCTCGTGCTCTCTCTCTCTCTCCCAGTTGTTGCAATGATATTATTGCATGTGTGGACAGCAGATACAGGCTGCTTTCTAGGTATCTGCACATGTGCATGTGATGGCCTCTGTACCAATTGGTGCCCACCATTTAGTAATTGCATGCAGCTTGCTGTGTGGTAATTTCAGTTCTCATTGTGATTTCAGGACACTGCTATAAAATGATATGTTAGGTAGGCGTAGCCCTTTCAGTTTTGCAAGGTGTTGCCATGCTTGTTTGCTGTGGACACTGTTGTCTCAGTCAGAAGGTTGGTATATGTCTCATATCTGAAGCTGGATTGTAGCCAGTGAAATGCATGTTGTACTGAAACCTGACTGTTGCTTCTTCCAGTACACGCTTCTCAGTGTGTAGGTTTACTCACACCTCCTAATGCTAACACTGGATACATGGGAGTATGTACTTTCTTTTCGAATTAGAGAATTAACTGGCATACAACAGTAGTTATTGCAATGTATTCCTATGGCTTTCCTATTTTCCCTTTACATTCACTCATTGTAATGCATGTTATATTTCTTTCAGCACCAAGTTATTGTGTATCTGCTGTGGCTTAGTGGTACATCATGCAGACTGGGGAGTCCAAGGTGTGGGGCTTGAGACTGACAAGGGTATTTTATTTTGTTGCAGAGCAGTACAAGGGCCCTGTCATACAGAGTGACTAAGGCACTTTTAAGCAGTTGTAAGCGGGTTTGCGTGGGTTTGCACGATGCTTAGCGATGCTATGCAAAGCTTAGCTTAGCTTATTTTATGTTAGCAATACTAAGCTAAGCTTGGCGTAGCTTATCATATCTTAGCAATGCTAAGATAATCACACACATGCGCACACTGGTGCAAACCCGCTTACTACTGTTTACAAGTGCTCACTCCAGCTAACCCCTGCACTCATTTCTTTGACAGAAAAGTAAATGGGGATATAGGAATGTGGTGATAAAGGGTGCACAAAGAGGGGAAGACAGTAGGGAAACCAGCTCGGGATGTACAGGGTGGGTGTGGAGAAGGTCCATAGCTGCCCATTTCTTTACCAGCAACAGCTGTGCATATGCAATACATTAGGAGGGATATTTGAAACCTTCCACCCCTCAGAGAGGGGTAAGGACAACTAAGTATGTTGTACTACCAATTATGAATATCAGGCACATGCACTGTTTGTGAATTGCTATACTGTCATTAGTCCGTACTCACTTCTGAACAGTTTGTGGTTTGCTTGTGTTGACACTAGCACAGTCTGTTCAGGACAACTGGACATATTTCACTACTGTGTATGCCTACCTACACCCTTGGTTGTGCCTGACTACACGGGTATATAGTACTTTTGGTAGGGGTGCAGAACTGCAGAGTGCATTATTTATTATCGTGTGATGTTTATTTTGCCAAACTGGAGGCTAAGCTCTCTCAACTCAGTACTGGCATAACCAGTCAGGAGGAGAAGGAAACCACACTCACTACAATTCCAGTCTCACATAGACCTACCACGACAGAAAACCAAACACATAAATACACAAAAACATACTCCGAGGCTCTAAATAAAAATCTGCCTAAGCAGCAGAGACCTCCAAAGCAGACACCCAAGCAACCGCTACCCCAAAACAAAACACGTGCAACACATAGCTCACAAAGCCAGTGTGCTGAACAGTCACAGCCCTTAAGGCTAAACAACACACCTGATACACTTGTAATAGGTGACTCTATCGTCAGGCACACTGACGCGTCCCTCACCAGGCTGAACAAGGAGAAGGTCACTGTGAGCTGCCTGTCGGGCGCTAGGATCCGCCACATAACACAAGCACTCTGGTCACTCCAAGGCAAGTACAAATATGACTCAGTCATTGTCCATGCTGGTGTGAATGACCTGAGACGTACCTGCCTGGACTACATGAAAAGAGACATAGAGGAGCTCTCTGAGCATGTAGCCCAGGCTGGTATGACCCTGACCTTGAGTAGCATCTTACCCTCACCAAGAATGATGCCACAAAATGAAGACAAGATGATCAATTTCAACAATTGGCTTAAGTATTGGTGTCATTCAAAGGGGATCCAATGCCTGTCAGCCTGAGATGACATGCTCAACAAGCCACAATGCTTCGCTAGGGACGGCTTGCACCTGTCACCCCTGGGCTTTCGGATATTGGCAAAGACTCTTGCTACCCCCATAGTGCCTTTTTTAGGCAAGGCTGAAAAGACAAACCCACCTCCATAGGTATCACAAGGGATAAGAAACTAAGAGTAATGCTACTCAACGCCAGAAGTCTAAACCTCAAGATGCACACACTCGAAACTCTCCTTAGCATGGAGAACATTGATATCTGTGCAGTAACAGAAACCTGGTTCAAGGCTCCCGAGAGCACCCCAGCACTACCAGGTTATACCTCATACCATGCTTTTTGGCCCCAAAACTTAGACCGAACCACAAAAGGAGGGGGAGTATCAATATTCGTCAAATATATCCACACCTCCAGGTTGGTGGCACAGCACGAAGCATCAGAGACTATCCATTTGCAAATAACAGTGGGTAATACTGCCTTCCAGTTTATAGCCTGTTACAGACCACCCTCCCAAACCCAGGAACCTCACTCGGCCTTCCTGAGAACACTGGAAAATATGAAGGTCTCTCCAAACACCATTATATTGGGTGACTTCAACTACCCAAACATTGACTGGGAGCATTACTCTAGCTCCAACACCCTAGCCCAAAGGTTCCTAGAATTTATAAACTCAAATGCTATGGAACAACTTGTTACCACTTCCACAAGAGGGGAAAACATACTGGACCTGATCATCACCAACATGGGGACTCTATGCTCCAGGCCAGAAGTGTATCCCTCACTGGTAAGATCAGACCATAAACTAATCTCACTGGATATTCAAATCCCGACCACATCCCCTGCCCAAAAAACCACAGTGAAAAACTTATCTAAAGCAAATTTCACACTCCTCAAAACCAAGGTGGAATCCTTCAAATCCCCCGGGCCTGTGGAAAATACGGCCCAGACCACAGAATCCTTTATAAACACATTCTATGAACACCTTCAGGAATGCATGGATCATGAAATCCCAAATAAAACCAAGACCCAATCCTCCAAAGGCAGACGTCCTGTCTGGTGGACCCCAGACATAAACAAACTATACAATAGAAGGAGGAAGCTACTACATGATAGAGCAAAATCCCAAAAAGGGAAGGCATCTCTGATCAGTATTAGCAAAAAACTACGGGCACTCATAAAATCGTCTAAGGCCAGCTTCGAGAGAAAAATTGCACAGGACACTAAGGATAATCACAAGGCTTTCTTTAGCTATGTTAGAAACCTGGGTGGGAATTCCCAGATATGCTCAGAATTAGTCCAAAATGAGAAAAAATACACCAAACCCACAGACATTGCCAACATCCTAGCTGACAGGTTCAGCGCAAACTCCCCCCCCCCCACCAAAAGGGCATATATCTATCCCAGAAGAGTGCTGCCTCCTGACATCTCAGATTCTCAGGTAAGAGCCACCCTCTCCAAAGCAAAAACCACAGCATCAATGGGACCAGACGGTGTCCCGGGCTGCGTCCTACATGAACTCCAAGAAGAGCTAAACCCAAACCTAAAACTACTGTTCAATCTCAGCCTTACTATAAGATATGTACCCAAAGAGTGGCATACAGCAACAGTGGACCCTCTCCACAAAGGTGGTGCCTCAACGGATCCTGGAAACTATCACCCCATAAGCCTGACTAGCTTGGTCTGCAAAGCTATGG
Source organism: Protopterus annectens (assembly GCF_019279795.1). Taxonomy (NCBI): domain Eukaryota; kingdom Metazoa; phylum Chordata; order Ceratodontiformes; family Protopteridae; genus Protopterus; species Protopterus annectens. Next base: position 655,204,177 of record NC_056737.1, on the reverse strand, counting down.
AAAGGATCATCATGGACCTCATAAATAAAGATATTGGGGACCTACAGACACTGGATCCTACCCAGTATGGCTTTGTTAGGGGCAGATCCTGCCTCTTAAACCTGGTCAATTTCTTTGAAACAGTCACCAAGGCCATTGACGAGGGAAAGGTGGTCCACACAGCCTACCTGGACCTCGCAAAAACCTTCGATACAATACCCCACTCGGGCATTATAGATAACCTCACAAGCTTAAATATAAACCCCTATGTCACTAGATGGGTTGCAAACTGTCTCAAGGACAGAACCCATATGGTTAGAATTGCTGGAGCCATGTCAGACTCCAAACCAGTTACAAGTGGCGTCCCACAAGGCTCAGTCCTGGGATCTCTCTTGTTCGGTATATATTTCTCGGAGGTACAGGCCAACATGGAAGGACAGTGGCTGACCAAGTCCGCAGATGACTGCAAACTGGGTGCTATAATAGACTCTCCAGCCAACACAAGCATCCTCCAAAAGGGCCTCATAGAAACAGACAACTGGTGCCAGAGCCATGGCCTCAAGCTAAATGCCAAAAAGTGTATAGTCATCCCCTTTGGCAAAAACAAAGTGCCCACAAATTACCACATAGGTGGTAATCCATTAAGTACAGAAGAAGTAATTAGGGACCTGGGGACCCAAGTTGATAGCAATCTCTCATTTGACAACCACGTGGCCAAAGTGGTTAGAAAAACATTTTATATAGCCCACCTAATCATGAAGAGATTCACATCTAGATCAGGGAAGGTCATCCGTGCCTCTTTACTCATCCCTCATCAGGCCCATAATTGAGTACAATGCCCCTTTTGGGATGCACCTTACCAGACACCTGCAGCAACTGGAAAGACCCCAAAAGTACCTCACCAAGAGGATCAAAGGGCTCAAACAGATGCCATATGCTGCCTGGTTAGATCTGTGCCTGACGTATAAAGCCATGTCTAACCCGGAATTAATGGACATGCTGCACCTCAGAAAATCCAAATCCCATTGAGCTACGCGCTTGAGAGACTTGAACCTCAGCACTGAAATAAATAGGACATGCTGGAGGGACAGATTCATAACCCAGAGGCTCCCTTCACTCTGGAATAAAATCCCAGTCCAGGTTAGGCAGAATCCCTCATTGACTCTCTTCAAGAGGAATCTTGATGAGTGGATGGGAGATCGTAGGTTTACCCTGGGTATCACTTTTGTGTCACTGTTAGATAGAGGCACAGTATACTAACCTCGAAAAAGGGCATAGCAAAATTAATTTAAAATGGGTGGCGAAAGCCAAACACACTCTGGCTAGGCTTATAAATGCCCTAGGGCAGATAGCCTAGTATGAACCTATGAACCTATGAACATGCAGAGTTGCTGTGTACCTGTAAGTCTATAAAGGCTAGTAATCTGTCTGAGTAGCTCCCACCTGTGGACATATCCAGATGGTTGACAGAGGTTAGCCTAGTGTTCATTGACTGCGCACCACACCAGTCTTTTCAGCACCTGAACAATGGCATTGGCACAGGCGGTTGCTATCAGTACATGGCTACATCCTTTGATATTTCTGTGTTGTACTCCTACATAAGGGCATGCTTGTGAAATTCATTCTACAGCTATTCGCAGAGTATGTAACAGCAGACAGGCTGATATGCCTGTGTGTTTCTGACTCTTCCAGGCCTCGGTTACTCTCAGGTATATAATTGAACAGCCTCAGCGAAAGGTACATATCAGTGGGATACACCTGTGATATATTTCAGATATTTTGCAGTTGCGACTTTGGGGGATTCTGAGCATATGTATTACTACACCTTTTCTGATGTGCAAGCAGTGTCTACTCTCACTTATTGACATTTATCATTAAGTGGGATTCCCCAGCTTTCTGCCTATTGTTACTACATTTCACAGTGAGTCTGAGGGGCACAGCTAACATTTGTTTGCAAATCAGGGGCATCCCTGTAAACCAGTCACAGTTGGGAGGTCTGGCCTCTGACCTATTCAAATATGCCAGTGTTTATCCTGCTCTGATACTGTGTGGGGTTTGTAAGGTGCTACTGTAACATTATTCCCTACTTGCATGACTGGTTCTCTTTTCACAGTCATGTCATGCAATTCCACAACACTTGCTGGTTAAGGGCCACAGAACATGATTTGTGTTATGCCATTCCTATTCTCCCTTTACATTCACTCATTGTAATGCATGATATATTTCTTTCAGCACCCAGTTATTGTATATCTGCTGTGGTGTAGTGGTACTTCATGTAGACCGGTGAGCTCAAGGTCTCGAGTTCGAGACTGACAGGTTTATTTTATTTTGCTGCTGAGCAATACAAGGGCCCTGTCATACAGAGTGACTAAGGCACTTTTAATCAGTTGTAAGTGGGTTTGCGTGATGCTTAGCAATGCTTAGCTAAGCGCACACAAGCTCACACTCGCGCACCCACGCTAACTACTGCTTAAACGTGCTTACTCCCGCTAACCCCCGTGCTAATTTCTTTGAAAGAAAAGAAAATGGAGAGACAGGAAAGTGGTGAAAAAGGGGGCACAAAGAGGGAAAGACAGTAGGGAAACCAGCTGGGATGTGCAGGAAGGGTGTAGGGATGGCCCATAGCTGCCCATTTCTTTACCAGCAACAGCTGTGCATATGTTCATAATTTGGTGTGAAATTTGCAACCTTCCACCCCTGAGAGAGCGGTGAGGACAACAAAGTCTGTTGTACTGCCAATTATAATTATAAGTTTACATGTCCAGCAGACATGTGTGCGAAATGGGCAGCTATGTATGGGGCGTAATTTTTTTGTGGGAACAGATAGCCTTTTTTTTAATGTTTTTTTTTAGTTGAAAGTGGAATGTGAGGTAGAGGAAGTAGGTATATTTGGGGATGTAGGCTGGGGAGGTAAACAGACAAGACAAACAAGATGCATACAGGGGTGGAATCTGACACATAGGGTGGGTGAACACAATTGATGGGGAAGGTTGTTTGGAAATCGCAAGCCCATGAGCCCACAGATGGTAACAGTGGAAATGAGATCCCCACCCATGGACAATCACCACTGCACCTTCACAGCCCCGAGGGTGGCTGTGGTGGGGGCTGAGTAGGACGGGCAGGTTCACCCGAGAGATGCGCCACTCTCGCCTCAAGCTGGCGTAGGGAATCAGCGACTGAACGCTGGATCTCCCTACGCACCACAGCCCGGACCCTACGAAGGGTGACAGGTGGCCCTTCTCCATCCACGCTTGCACGGGGGGATGAGCCCCATCCCCTGCAGTGCTTCCACCCAAAGGTGGTACAGGACCAATGGAAGAGGGGAGCCTGGGCTGGGCACCAGACCTGCTGGTGCAAGGTGCACTCGCCGGCTGAGGTGGGACAGGTGGGTCCGCTGGGACCGGCCTTCCCATACGTTCTGTGATTAGGTGTGTTTAATTACAACATAAGCAGAACAGCATTCCAGATTAGTTGTAACAGCATGCAATAATATTCCCATTACCACAACACACCAAGGGTACAACTGCTGAACAGCAAGCATAACTCATGCATATATTGAACCACAGTGGTTATTCCAACAGCATGCAGGGATGTTTGGTAGCAACAGACCACCATGATTGTGGTGTTTAAACAGGGCACATGCATCAACGTAAATGCAAATAGTTATAGAACAATAGCAGATATGTCCCAACAAATATTTAAGATTAGACATACCCAATGAGGTGTGTAATTGCATGGTTTATGCACATACGGTAAGGTGTAGAAAAAACCCCGGTTAACATCTTATAATGACCTTTTAGTCTACACTACATTCCTAGTGACTGCAAGTGTACATCCCCTACCTGTATTATTACACTTGTCACCATACATTAGGTTGTGTCATGGATGTGGCTAGTTCAATATATGCCTGACCTATATCTGACATACTAACTGTCCAGGATGCAGATGTTACTGCTACATATTTCTTGATTGCATTTATATTTCTTTATCTACATATCTGGGATGTTTTCACATGGCATTTTCACTTTGATTTGTACAGAACCCTGCATTTCTTGACACACACTCACATTTCTGGTGAATACTTACATGCTACACGTGTGCCAGGTTTACTTATTAATGCCAGCCAGTAACTGACTATTGTGGACTGTATATATGTTTCACAGCTACTAGCACTTCCATCACCCACTTTATATGGGACTGCATAACTCTGGGTTGCCAGCACATTTTCAAACAGTACTGTTTGTATAATGCAAGGGTACAACAACATTTCAGACTCTGTGACACAGACACACTCTGGGTTGGTTTTAGACCTTTATTTATGACATTGCACACTTTTCCACAGGCTCACTCCTTTATTTGTTTTAACGGTGTTTATGGCAGACATGTTCAAGACATATTATACCTTTATTAATAGGTTAGAACAATCTTTTTTCAGGCTCACTCACTTATGTTATATGACAATGCCTGCAGAGATATTATTGCAGACATATGTTACCTTTCTTAATGGGTCACTACACTCTTTTTCTGCCTCTCTGATGTTTTCATCTGACAGTACACGCAGAGGACTTATTCTGGCAA
>NC_056737.1:655172120-655194620 GCF_019279795.1 Protopterus annectens | reverse complement strand
CTACAATATCCTGACCAGCAATGCATATTTAAGATCTAGTTTATTCTGATTTCCAATAAAAAAAACAACAAATTTGTATATATGAAAATGATATGTTGGCTTGCTAGTCAATACAGAATGCAGCTATAAGCATTCAGAAAAGATGGGTATGGTAAAGAGACACAGCTAACACTGAATAAGGACTACCCTGTTTTCTTGTATGCTCATATACACAAAAACTTGTATTCATCTCTAATTATTCCACATTGTATAAGCCTATTATTGCATACAGACAAGAACCACCACCATGCATATATCAATATTCAATAGTATAAATATGCTGTTGGGATTTTACCTATTTTAATGCAAAATAAGTAAAGCACACCAATACAGAACAAGCTGGTAGCCATTTAAATGACTTCCAAACAAATGGCCCATGAGACTTATAGTTTTAATATGCCAGTGATTATCCCCAAATAACAAACTTAGTTAAAGCATTTCTGGCTGGAGACAAGTCACACATCTAACTATTAATGATACTGAGCTGTTAATCTTTTGGAGTCCAAGTATTTCTTTTTCAATTTTTGGGTATAAAATCTGTGTTTTGTACGCAAGAAAATCAGGTTATCTGCTCACAGGCATAGAGTACATAGGATCATAGGAAGTTACTAGGCTATTGACCCTATAGGGCCCTTACAAGCCTAGCCATGTTCTGCCCTTATTTCCACAATCAGCATCTATTGCCCCTGTACAAGAGGGACACAGGTGGAACCCTCATGGTGAATTTACAGTTACCCATCCAATCATCCTGATTCCTTTTGAAGAGGGCCAATGAGGTGCTCTGCTTGACATGGAGTTTGAATCTGTTCCAAAGGTGTGGTAACCTCTGGGAGACAAATCCGTCCCTCCAGCAGGTTATATTAATGTCATATACCAGGTTAAGATCTTTAGAGCAAGTAACCAACGTACCATCTGACTTCCAGAGATGCAGCATTTCCAATAAAGCAGGGTCAGTGATTGCCTTGTATGCAAGACAAAGATTGCCTCTGAGTAGTCTGTATGAAACAGAACAAAGTGACAATAATTTCAGATGATCCACATAGGAAGATGCTGAAAACCTTGAATTTTCCATGTGAGGAACTATTGTGGTCTCTCCAATTGCTGCAGGTGCGTGGAAAGGTATACACCAAAGGGGGCATTGTACTCATTTACTGGCCTGATGAGGGAAGAGTACAAGGAGGTTATAACTTTTTTTTTTTCTGGAGGCAATGACCTTACTTATGAGATGAGCAAAATAGAATGCCCTTCTTACCAATGCGGAGACATGGTGGTCAAAGGTAAGATTGCTGCCAACCTATGTGTCCAGGTCTCTCACCACTGAGTGCATACTTAAGGTGTTACTATTGATGTGGTAGCTAGCAGGAATATTGTGCTTACCGAAAGGAATGATAATATATTTTTTGCATTGAGTTTAAGGGCATGACTTTGCAACAACCATTTGTTTGTGTAAGACCCTCTTGTAGGATGTTGATATTATTTGGAAATTCTATGATCACTCTCAATTTGCAGTCATCAGCACACTTTGTCAGCCACAGACCTTTAGTATCTGCTTTTACTTTGGAGAAATAGATTTCAAACAGTTGAGATCACAGGACTGATCCCAGTGGAACACTACTGGTTGCAGTTGGATCCCCCTATCTTCATAATATGGGTTCTATCAGTGAACCAGTTAGTGACCCATCTAACGATATAAAGGTTGATACTTAGCTAGATGAGTTTGTCAAGGATGCCTGAGTGGGGAATACCATTAAATGCCTTGGCTAAGTCTCAGTAGGCTGCATGCACAGATTTCCCCTCATCCAGGCCTCAAAGAAGTCCACCAGGTTTAACAGGCATGATCTCCCTTTGAGAAATACAAACTGATTAGTGTCAAGTGTTTGGAGATTACCTATATCATTGTTGATAAGGTCCATGATAAATAAAATAAATGATAATTCACTCCATGGCCTTGCAGATAAGGCTAGTTAGGCTAATTTGTGTAAAGTTCCCAGGGTCAGAGGAAGCACCACCTTTGTGCAAGGGAATAACAGAGGCCCTTTTCCATTCAGCCTGGATGAAGCCGGTGCTTAGTCTATGACTGAAAAGAGTACCCAATAGTGTTGCTAATTCTTGTTGGAGGCCATGTAGGATGCAGCCTGGGATGCTATCAGGTTTCATAGATGTTGTATTTTTGGCCGTAGAGAGGGTGTTTACAACTTGTTCTTTAGCGATACAAGGTAGGGGACAGGTGGTAGGGATGTCATGGGGTACAAGTGGCAAGTACAGGGGAGTGAAGTTTTCACAGAACCTGTTGGCCAACAGGTTAGACATGTCTATAGGCTCAGTATATGTGTTATCGTTAACTACCACTTTGACACAAATCTGAGCCTTTCCTTTATGTTACAGATGTAACTAAAGAACGCCTTATGGTTGTCTTTAGTTGAGGAAGCTAATTTGGATTCATAGTTTGCTTTGGAGGACTTCACAAGAAGTCTTTTTGCTTGTTTAAGCTGAGGAAGGCATGTTTCCAGTTTATAGCTCAATCCTTCTTACTCTTAGATTGGAATTTCTTCCTCTTACTGTAAAGCCTGTTAATGGCAGTTGTCCACCAGACAGGTTTTCTCTTCCTTGAGGAACTTGCTTTGGTCCTATCAGGTATGGCCCAGTCACTGCAGTTATATAACTGCTTGTATAAAGCATTGGTGCAGAACTCAGCATAGTTGCCAGTTCCATCTGAGGGGGGAGGTGCAGTGAAGCTATTTATACCATCATGTAAGAGGTTATAATCTGCTTTGGAGAAGTTTTTTAGTTTAATTGCTGCTGTGGGGGGGTGGCAGGTATGATAGTTACTTCAAATGAGACTGTTTTGTGGTCAGATCCCACCATGGAAGACCTCACAGTGGGGGTGCTACAGTGGTCTCCCACATTGGTAAACACCAGATCCAGGATATTGGTACCCCTTTAAGTGGTGTTGGTCTATGGCAGTGGAGTTAACAAAGTCGAAAAACCTTTGGGCAAATGAGTTTGAGCATGAGTAATTTACCCAGTCAATGGATAGGTAGTTAAAGTCACCCAAAACCATAGTGATTGGATGTATCTTGCTAGACTCAAGTAGATCTAAATAGGCAGAGTGGGTATACTGATTCATGGAGGGGGACCTGTAGCTGGCAATGTCTTGAAGAGGTGTCCTACCAACATTTAATTGCACCTGAAGTACCTCCAGGGAATCATAATATTTAACCAGTCTGGAAGTGTATTTATGCTTAATGAATATTGATACACTGCCTTCTTTAGTTTTCATGCCTTCAGTTTGTGGTCTGAATGTGTGGAAGGAGGTGTAACCCGATATGCCTGGGGTGCTCTCCACCACCTTGAACCAGGTTTCCGTGACTGCACAAATGTGTACATCTTCCAAGTGATGACTACTTCCAGTGAGCGCAGTTTCATGTTAAGACTCCTATCATTTAGCAGCATAACCTTGAGGTTGTTTTTAGATGGAGTTTTATGCTGGGAATTTTGTCCTTGGAACACTGCCTAAAAAAGGCACTATAGGGGTGGCAAGTACCTTAGCCAATAGCTAAAATCCCAGGGGTGATGACAGATGAAGACCATTTCTGGCAAAGCATTGAGGTCTGTCGATCATGTCATCCCAGGCTGACAGATACTGGATCCCCTTAGAATGACACCAGAAACTTAGCCAATTATTGAAGTCAATCATTTTCTGTTTGTATTGAGGCATCATCCTCGGTGACAGTAAAATGCTGCTTAAGGCAAGGGTCTTACCTGCCTGAGACACATATTCCGAGAGCTCAATCAAGTCTCTGTTCATATAGTCCAGAGAGGTACATCTCAAGTCGTTCACACCAACATGGACTATGATGGAGTCATAACAGTACCTGTTGTTGAGAGACTTGAGTGCATGTGTGATATGGCATATCCTGGTACCTGACAGACAGCTGACCGTGAACTTTTCCCTATCCAGCCTGGTGAGAGGGACATCTGTGTGTCTCACAATGGACTCACCTCTGACTAATATGTTTGGTTTTGTGGCTTGCCTTAAGGGGTTGACAGGTTAGACATTTTTTGCATGAGCTACTATGTGTATTGTGTTCTGCAGAGGAAGTAGTATGTGTAGCGTGCTTGTGTTTGTGTTTGGCAAGTCTCTGGTGAGGACCTCCACATATGTAGGCATGTGTGATATGGGTTTGCATGGAGCAGGAGGTGAGGTATGCATGCTGGCAACCCACTAATTGTCAGATGTACTGACTGTTGTTTCAGAGAGCAGGGATTTAAGGTTCTTAATATACTTGCATCTCTCACAAGTTGAGTTTGTGTGGACTAGGAGTATACGGTTGTCAGTGAACATAAGGCAGTTGCTACACTGCCTCAGGATGCCCATGTCAACCAAGCTGGCTGGAGAAACTGTAGGAAATTGGCTGTTCATAGTGCTAGGTAAATTTATATGGTCAAGAAAGAGGTGACATAGGTGGCATCTACGACATTCACCCTTAATCTGCATGTACACAGTTCAGGGCATTTATTACAATTTGTCCAGCTGATAATTCAACTTCAAATTAGATGAAACATTTAAATAAATGCATTCTCATTCTGAGTCACATGCAGAACCACACATGCATGACAATGTGTAAAAGCAGTCTTTATATTGATGAATTTCTTCAGCAAAGTATTTCATATCTTGCTGCACAGAAAACATATACATAAACAGCATATATATCTGCAAATTGAGAATGACCATGTCTGTACTCTCTGCCCCTGGAGGACATATAAACTCTACGCAAGTTATGCATACTTTTTAATGTGTTATCTGTCCATCCAGGAAGTGATGTATTTTATGAAGTTCCAGATTTTTGGGGGATGAAAATGCTTAATTTTATTTATCAAATACAATTTTCTGCTTGAATTGTGTCACCTGTTGTGTGCGAGCCGTTTGTCTCCCAGAGCATTACATTTCACTTTGGTTGGTTATCCATCTATCTATACCTTGTTCAACAGGATCAGACACGGTATTATAAACATTATTTTCCTATAATTTTTGTGTTAGTTCTCTTCAGAATTGCTGTATATTACTGACATTATGATTTATTTGTCTAGGTTAACCGTAGTGTACCAATTAACATTAACTATATTCATTACAATTTAATAATAATTTCAGCAAACATGATTAGAAAATCAGCTTCTTCTAGCAATATTACAATGCTATTAACTTATGCACCAGAAAAAGAAATAACACAGTGTAAATTGCCTCATCATCGTAAAATGATGGCCCTAAGACAAGATTGGTATTACCAAGGCCTATTAATGTGAGGTACAGTTACACAGCTAAGAAGATTCTTTAATATAAAATTAGTACATCAGACATTTCACATTTTGATTCTCACCAATTACCCTCTAGACACAACAAAAATGTGAGTAAGCTGTTAACAATTGTCACAATTCAGCTCATATTTAAATATTTCATCACTAATTGTGGAGTCATTACATAATTTATTTCTGGTTTTCTTTTGCAGGTAAAGCATAATAAGGTGATAAAAAATGTTTAATTTTATTTTAATTCTTGGTTGGAGGCAAGCAGCAATACTAAACACACCTCATTTGTATTTAATAACCTTCACTAAAATTCAGAGAAAACATGAGGAGGACCTTAAACTGCCTTGATTTAATTGTATAGGTAATCTGTGCTGCAACAACATGTCTTTGAAGTAGAAGTTAACACTGAATTGCTATATTAGTCATTGCTATGATTAGACTTCCTGTGAGTTCTGTTCAGGTTAGTTGCTAAACTGCACTGATTTGTTTTGTTACTACCACTCCTGCATTTATAACTCGCTAAAGTTTTCCATTTACAAACATTAAAATAATAAACAGAAGTAAAACTGCATTCACATTCCAGGGATAGCAAAACAAACCAACTAAATACTGCAACTTAAAAATAAAATTCTTTAATGGAATGTTTGTTTTGCTATCCCTGGCTCATGAAAGCAGTTTTACATTCATTTCTTAGTACAGCTTTTCACTTGTTTTGGACTGGATTGGTGGTTTTAAGCATTATAATATGACAGCCTTCTAATATTACTCATACTGACATGGTTGGAAGTGAAACAAAAACAAACATTATAGTATTCAAGCATATACACCACATCCATTTTAAACAGTATAATTATACTGTTGCATTTCACTATAAAAATAAAAAAAAAATAGTAAATGCATCCTATCCTGCTCCTTGGTTGTATTAAAAAATGGAAATTAAGGTTATTTAATCAAGTGCCTGCTTTACAGACTGCATGTGTTAGTTTTGCACTTGCTAGCATTACAAAATCTCTAATTACTACTGAATTGTTTACTTCTCACTTTCTCGAAAAGATGTCTGAAAGCAAAAAGTAAAATAAATTATGCCCGTTATGTTTCTTCTATTGCATATTAAATGATATAATGAATTTCCATGCCTGAAAGGAATAAAATGTCAGCTCTCAAAGTAAAATGAGATCAACTTTCCCCTAGAGATTTTCACTCTCTACATTGAATGGTTTCTACAAATTTTGTAACAGTTTTTTTTCTTATGCAGGCACATGCCATGTACATTGAACAAGCTCAGTCTCCTTATTTAAATGGATGAAATGATTCAGCAACTTCTACAAATGACAAATAAGTAATAGACACAATTAATGCAGCATTGCCTTAAATGACATGCTTTCTTGACCTCCTTTTTAACAGTGCCTGCAATAAAAGAACATTTGGGAGGTTCTGCAGATGGGAATGAAAGTTTTCTACTTTACATTATATTGCTAGTGGGCAGGTAGCCAATATGTATGGAAATGAGCTGTGTGCTGTGATTATAGTTGTCAGTTCTGAGCTCGGATATCAGGAATGACCCCAGAGAGAGGCAGAGACTATTCCTCTCCAGCCTCCCACTTCAGGTATGTGCTGCATCATAAAATGTTAATAGCATAAACTATAATTCTCAGAGATTTCACCCTGATTTTCCAAATGTTAATATTAGTATTAAACCACAGATAAATGTACAATAAACTATTGATTGGTAGAAGTCCATGCATAAGGAATTATGTACATTACCCTAGACAACTGCACCTGTGAATTTTTTTTTTGGATAAAGCAAAGCTAAATATTGATGTTTTTTCCTCATTTTATCTGCAGTCTAATTTGTTATTTCCTGCCTGTATTTTTTTCTTTATATTTACGTTCTAACTGGATAGTACATGAATGCATTTGTTTTGTGGGTCTAACCAGAATATGTGGATAAATATTTTTCCCCTAATGGAGGATATTCTCAATTGCATGTGCAAGCAATTTATATTTTTTGACTGCAGAAATGTTTGACCTGAAGGTGCTTTTCTACACAAGGCCAATATAGTTATTAAATAATTAAATGCTATGGCTGAGCAATGTAGAAAAAGTTAGTGACTAGAAACAGAAAGAGTGAGCGAATTTGTTATCCCCTTGACATTCATGACAATCAGGTATCACCAGATATCCATCTCCCATAGTTACCTTCATGCAGTGGCGGCTGGTGACTTCAAATCAAAGGGAGGCTGCAGGAGACAGCTGAATGGGAGGGGTCAATGGGAAGGGGTGCAGCCAACTAGAAAGGGGAGGAGCTGTGTCCAAAACCACAAAAACTGTAACTTTAATTAAATACGCTGCCCTGGGTGTCAAACTGTCATTATGAGAGTTCAATCAAGACAAAATGAAGTGTATTAGAAAAAAAATATTTCAATGCATTGGCTGTATGACAGCTTACTTAATATCTAGATGGAAACAAAAAGGTTGAGAGGCATGAAAAATAAATTGCTTTTTAAATACATTACTGGAATGCCAGTCAAAATCAAGTATAAGGAAAAACAAGCAACACTCAACTCAAACCACTTCTCCTTGCACTGCAGTTCTAATTATAATTTATATTCAGCTTTATTAAAGTACCAAGTAACATGCTGAAAGTAACAAGCTCTGTGTTACCCCCACTTGTAAAAATGTTTCTTATCCAGAAAAGACCTGCTGCCTGACAACAACTATCTACTTGTTTCATGGAGAAAACATGATCAAAGTAAAAAATGAAAAGCAAACAAGAAACAAGCTGAAGATACATTGCTTAAAGGATTACTGCACAGGTTATGGACCATGCATGATAGATTTGTATTCTGTTTAGTTTACAGGTAAAGCTGGCAAAGATGACTCCATGTCTCCAACAAATGTTATGAGCTTCTTAAAATAATGTAATTCTGTCCTTTATTACAAATACTGTCATATGCATTTCAATACCCAAGGCTTATACGTTATCTAGTTATGTAAGTATTCTCTGTATGGCAACAATATAAAGGCTTTCAATGTTGGCAATTCTTTAACAGTATACTTATTAAAGCTTACTTGCATCTTACAATCTCAGACAAGCTTACCTCATGGTCATTAAAGCATTGCCATGCTACTTAAACACAGAGCAACAGGCACTTTCTGAATAATAATAAGTATAAATCAACAGTATAAAAATATGACAGAAATCAGAACATTCTGCAAAATCAAGGACAGATGAAAAGCCACTGTAGTACTTGTGCCTACCTTGGATGGGGGATACTCTGCACATTTACACTGCATAACTGCTCTTTTCCTTGCTTGGACACATCCAGAGTCACTACATGGGGGAGTGGAATGCAACAAGTATGTCACAATTTGAAATATCTCTGGCTGACTGTGATGGCCCTGACACATTTGTCATAACTCTCAACCTCACAGCAAGACATCTGGACAAAGCCATACACAGAAGTGGGACAAAGGCCCAAAAATAAGGACAATTTTTAAATATTGCTCTTATAAACTTACAAAGATAGTATTGTAGTAGGTCTTGCATTAGTATGAATTTAACGAAGGGTATGAAATCTGAAACTCAAATGTCTGTCATTATTTTCTAATTTCAGTGTTTAATGATTTGCCACTAATTTGCCAAAAAAAAACACAATTTTCTGAAAAATGGACCAAAAATGTGATGAAAAAATATAAAATAGCCACACAATACAGCTGGGAACCTGTCAAAGAAGGGACACTTTTTTAAATATTAGTACTGCTAATTTGAGCAGCTGACAAAATAAAAGAATCTGCATGCATTTCTGAAATAAAAGTAATCTATAACTCTGATTATTACAGTTATTTATTAATTGCAAACCCTCCACGTTTTCTTCCAAAATTGCCATTCTGCGGAGAGATTGTTAGGGAAGAGCCAAAATTGGGGACAGTTGAGAGGTTTGGATATGCTTAATTCTATAAAGCAATTTATTTGCATGTACCTCTCAACCTGTTAATGCAGGAAATCTGGACAAGGCCAGATATATTGGAGGAACATATAAACAGTATTAAAAATTGCTCTTGTATGAAATGAGACAGTTGATAGAATATAACAGGTCTTGCTTTAGCATAGATTTTTCTTTTTTTTTAAAAAACAAGTTTATTGTTTTTAACATACAAGAGAAATATCATAACAATTTTATACAAGTAATTAAAATAGATATGATTATAACATTCAACAAAATAACCAAAGTATTTACAAAGACATCTACTACAATCAGATCAATTAATTAAACTAAAATACCATGCTATTGAAGTTAAGATTTTTTTAACAAGTTTTGTAAATTATCCCATACAATATAATAAGATGTTTTTCTAGTAGTTCTTGATTTTATTGTCATCAATTCCATATGGCACACTATAGTCATAACATTTTTAAATTCATTAAATGAAGGAGGTGTATCTGAAATCCAATTTCTGGTTATTATTTTTCTAGCCACTGCTAGAATAGACCATAACACGGGAAGCTTAACCTTTTTAACACTTTGAGGTACAGGTGTGTTGAATAATATAAGAGATTTAGAAATAATGAAATTATCTGTAAAAAGAGCCTGCAAAAATTCATTAATTGACTTCCAATATTCTTTCAATTTTATACAGTCATAAAATATATGAGCCCAGTCAGCATTAATTTCTACATTACATCTTTTACATAGATTATCTTTATTATTTATTTTATAAATCATCAAAGGTGTATAAAAGGATCTATGTAAAAATGTCCATGTAAAAAGTCTCCAGTCAATAGAAGACGTAGTTTTATAGGTAGATTCCAATATATATTGTTTATCTTGTTGATTTGGTGGGTCACCATTAATGAAAATGAAATAATTCCAGTAGGTATCTACACTGTAAAAAGTTTCTTGTCTGATAATTTTATGTATGTATGAAAGCTTACCTTTATCAGAAACTTTATGTTGTAAATTTAATATCAAGTAATCAATCGGTGTTGGGATAGATTCTTTAACTGTTATAGACATTAGATCAATTTTATCAATGAGATGTTGTCTAAAGGTCTGAACTTCTAACCAGCAAGTTTCTCTTAGATCAAATTCTTGTTTTAAGAAATCTAGATTTTTAACTTTATTATCAGATATCAACTGATACCAGTACTTTAGATCATTATCTGTAGCTAAATGAGTTCCTTCAGAAGTGAATGACAAAAGCATACCCCGAGTATACATTATAGGGAATATAATAAAATTCCATTCCTTATATTTAGGATGCATGAATATAAAGTTACGATAACTAATAATAATGTTTAATGGGTAACTAATTATATATTTAGGTGTAATAGGTGAAGTACAAAATTATTTTAGTAACCATAGCATGGAGTTATTTACAATCATATTTTTATGTGTTAAGGAGATTTTCATGAAGTGAATACTAATTAGCTCCCAGTAATCTTTCCATTTTGCAACATATGACTGATCTATTAACAAAGTAATAACTTTTACAATAGAAGAGATAGTATATAAATTAAAGTCTGGAAAAGAAATACCCCCTTGAGACCAGCTATTAGTATGTTTCTTTAATGCAATCCTAGGTCTATTAGGTGCCCACAGGAAATTTAACATTAGTGTATTCAATTTCTTGATAATTATTTTTGTAGGTGGGAGTATTATGGATTGTATTAAGTATAATATCTTGGGGAATATTATCATTTTAATAATTGTAAGTCTCTCTTCCATAGTAAAAAACATATTATTCCAGGTATTGAAAAGATTTTGTATATTAAGAAAACAGGTATTATAATTATTATGTATAATAGATTTAATATCTTTAGTTAATATTATACATAGATAAGTTATCTGACCTGAATTGGGTACATATTTAGTAAAATCACTAATGAGAACATTTTTTCGTGTATATATAGGTAGTATTTTAGTTTTTTCTTCATTGAATATTAAACCAGAAATACTTTTAAAATTCATCATTTTATCAAATAGAGACTGCATAGAAGAATTAGATCCTGCTGATGTAATTAGAACATCATCTGCAAAGAGTTGAATTTTAGATGTTGTATTTTCATCTATTTCAAATCCCTCTATGTCAGTACTGTTTCTGATCAAATTAGCCCAAGGCTCCATTATTAAAGTGAATAATAGTGGAGAGAGTGGACACCCTTGTTTTGTACCTTTAAAATGGGTATTTTTTGTGAGACATATGTTCCTATCTTAATATAAGCCAATGCTCCTTTGTATAGATGCTCAATTAGATTTACAAATGCATCTGAGAAGTTTGTGCACTTCAGTAAGGTTAACAAGTAGTCCCAACTTACTGAATCAAATGCTGAACTTATATCAAGACTAATAAGTGTTAAATCTTTCTTTTTCCTATTTGCAAAATCAATTAATGTTAGAGTTCTCCTTATATTATCAAAAGTATTTCTATTTACAATGAAGCCTGTCTGATCTATATCTATAATGCCAGGGATGATTGTCTTCAATCTATCAGCAAAAATACTCATAAACATTTTATAATCAACATTAAGTAATGAGATGGGTCGATATGAAGTACATCTAGTTGGGTCTTTATTAGGTTTTAAAATTGGCGAAATAAATGTATATTGCCAAGATGGGGGGGGGGGTTATTAGCTCATTTTGGGCCAAAATAAAAACCTTATGTATTAATGAGTATGTACTTTTAGAAAGAATTTTATATATCTCTGGTATAATACCATCATTACCTGGTGCTTTGTTTGATTTAAGCTTGTTTATTTGTGTAACAACCTCTGTATATGAAATACTTTTATCCAGTAGTTTAATCTGTTGTTTATTAAGTTTTTTATTCATGTTTGTGGTTATAAATTCCTTTATTTTATTTTAGGTTCCATGCTAATGTTATTATGATTAATTTTATGAAAGTGATTTCTAAATTCATCTAGTATTTCTGGTAGACTAGAAACATTCTTCTTTTTCCTTAGAGAGAAAATTTCTTTGATATGATTTTACTTATTCAACCTTTTTGTTTTATTTTTAAGTCTATGTAAGTATTTGGGGCTTATTGAGTAAGACAAAAACTTGTATTTCTCTAAAGTTATTTTAACTTTATGAGTTAAAATTTCTTTGTATTTCTCATTTAGTTTGTTTATTTCTTCAATGACTTTCTTATCCATAATATTTTCTTTATTATTATGTTTATAAGAGTCTAATTTACTTTGAATATCTAACAATTCCTTATCCCAAGATTTCCTTTTATTATTATACCATCTGATACTTTGTCCATATAGATATGATTTTAAAGCATCCCAAACATAAACAATGGAGACTTCAGGAGTATTATTTATGTCTAGAAAATGTTGTACTTCTGAAAGTATATATTCTTTATAGTCTTTTAGTTGAGTTAAGTATGCTGGTATCCTTTTGATCTGAACATTGTGAGTATTTTTATCATGAACTCAAAAACAATTGAATTATGATCAGATATAGGACATGAAATGATTTTAGAGTTAATTAATTCTGTTACCATCTGGTTAGAAATAAAGACTCTATCTATTTTTGAATAAGTTTTGTATCTGTTAGAAAAAAGGTGTATGGTAATGATTTTGAGTCTATCTGATTATTAATATCATTTAAATGATAAGAATTAGCAAAATCCTTTAAATGTTTTGCATTAGATGTAATCTTCCTTTTTCCTATAGTAGTAGTATCATTTTCATGTAGTATACAATTAAAGTCACCAGCTAAAATAATATCTCCTATAGAGAATGATATGATCTTATCAAGATGGTATTTCACTGTATTAATACCAATTCCAGGTTTCCAATATACATTGATTAATGTATAAGTCTTCCCATTAATTTGTATTGTAACCATACAAAACATTCCTTTATCATCTTGATAAGACTTAATAGTTTTAGGAATGGGCATACTTTTATTCCATAAAATAGCCACTCCTCTTTTTTTTTCTGAGTGTGCTCTGAACTAACCAATACTGTATATTTGTTTGTGGCTAATTTATCAATATCTTTTTTCAGGAGATGTGTTTCTTGAAGGAAGACTAAGTTGGCCTTATGTAAATTAATGTATCTTATTAGGCTTGCCCTTTTACACTGATTATTCAGTCCATTAATGTTTAAAGAAATTCCTTTTAGAGAAGTCATTTGGCATTTTTAAAACATAAAAAACTTATGATCAAAATAACAATTAACAAAATAAGTAATGTTATACCTCCTCCTTTAGGTGTACCTTTAGATATAGCTGTATTTATTGAATCTCTTATGGGATTTTGTATAAGATTCAATTTTGTTTGTAGTGACAATGAGCTTACAAAATGTATTGTGGATGTCAGAACTATATACATACAACAGTGAACAAGAGAAAATAATGTAAGGATTAAACCTTGCACCCAGCCTGAAGTTAAAAACTCCAACTTAGAGTAGTACATACTACTCAAGTTAACCCCCTACCCTAAGCAGCAGTACCTCAGCTGCCACCTTATCAATTTAATACTTGTTATTATTAACTTAAATTAACAACGTTCAATTAGATTATCTGGTAAGACAAAACTACACATTTGATAAAACAGCATCATATAAACTAAGAGAAACTTTTAAAAACTATTCATACTACTATATACATCTATTTAATATAATACATTTATATTCAAATAGCATTCAAATAAACTTGATATTAGGAACCAAGAAGAGAGAGAGAAATAAAAGACGTGAGAGAGGGAGAGAGAGTGAAAGAAAGAAAAAAAAAAGGGAGGGCATATCTACATATTAATTTATTCAAAGTTTGTAAAAATAAGTTCTAATGTTTATTTAAATCAATAGCTTTGGCTAATATGGTTCAGACATTATATATATTAAGATGTACCTATTTTCTGTCATATAAATGCAGGTAACAGCTTCCAAAAGACTTTAAATTACTTATATCAGAGCTTTTTTCTCATAATTAATATTGCCAGTAAAATAAAATATTATATTTATAGAAATTGTTACAAATCATACTGCATAGCTATGTAAATTCTCAGAAACACTTGCATTATTGTGAAGAAAGCCATCTGTATTTTGTATATCTAAACTGTTGCTTTAAAATATGTCACATGACAACTTCTTCCAAAATAGAGTCATAAAGATATTTATGCTTGTCAATCAGATAAATCAAATGAATTATAGCAATTTATATGTTTAAATCATAAGTTTTTTACATACATTAATATGCTGCAGTCATGTAAACTTTCAAAAACACTTGTATAAATGTTTCACTTTCTATGCCTTCTAAAATATCACATTTGCTTACTATGAGAAACTGCATCATTTAAAATCATTATAATTTACATATTTTATAAATGATAACATAAATAATTGAGTAATTATATAAAATAACTCACATTTAAATGTTAAAGAGTTCATTTTCCATCGCAGAGTCGCATTTGCAGCAGTTCTACTTCCTGGTAGAGTGTTCTTCATGAATCTGCGATGTGTCAGTGTGAATTCTGGAGTCAAAGTTCAAAATGACTGCTTTCAGCTTCTCTGCGTGAATTCTGAGTGTTGAAGCTTTTAAAACAACTCGAGGACACTGTTCACGAGGTAACCCACATCTCAAATTGTCTCCCTTAAAATTCTGGCAGGAATTTTGTTAAAAACAAGTGACTGACATTCATTTAGCAGTATAAATGAAGCTAAACATAGCAAAACCTTCGCAAAGTATTTTACAAGTTATTACAGCCTCTATGAAAGTGAAACTAAGCCCATAGTTATTAATATGTAATAGAACTAATTATTTTTGCCCCAATTCAATTTTTATACAAATCTTATTATTTACTGTACCTGTATGATCAAAAGCATGTCAATATATTAATATGAAAGAGAATAAAGAGAAAGAACAGAGAAAAGAAAAAAGAGAGTAGAAAATAAAAGAGAGTAAAAGAAAAGATAAAAAAATGTAAAAGGAAGCTATAAAAAGTATTTACAGTGGAATATTACTTGCTGTTTATATTAATAAAGATGGATATGAAACATACTATTTACTATTATTTAGTTGAAATTATTATTAATTAAAGCATGACAAATTATTTGTAAACAAGCATAAGCAATATAATCAAGGAAGTATAATTAGCAATAGCATTTAAACAACATATATACTTTTTTACAATGAATAATTAAGTTATTATTCCATTTATCATATTTTCATTACACTTCTCTCCCTGCCCTCCCACACCCCTTACCCACTGCATAATCTAAATAGAATGTCATTATTTAAAATAAAGGAAAAGAAGAAAAGAAAGAAAAAAGAAAAAATGTATCAAGTTACTAACCTTAATTCTCTTTGTCAGAAAGAGCAACATATTGAATGATAGCTTGTTATTAGTTCCTCAGATATTTTGACTGATTATGAAACAAAAACAGTTCTTTGTACACAGAAAATAACTTTGATTAAATCTTTTTCAGAATATTTGTGGCTTTCTAAAAATGCAGTAACTATATTTAAAAAGATTAATAATGAAGAAAAATAAAGAGAGGAAAAAAAAGAAAAAAACATAGAACATGTCATTTGTTTTTTAGTCTCTTCTTCTTCTCTGAAGTCTTCCACGAAGTTTCAGTTGCCAACCTCTTTAATGAAGGACTAGCCCATTCCATTTCCTCTATTTATCCAAAATATTATTTTTTTTGATAAACAGCAATGCAGAGTCTAAGTCATCAAAAATTTTAGGACCATCAGGAAGGAAGATTTTTAGCTTGGCAGGAAACAGAAGGTAGATTTTAAACTGTGCTTTCTTAAGCTCCCTTATTAATGGCAGAAAAACTTTTCTTTTAGTTATAACCAAGGAAGAATAGTCATTGTCAAAACGCACAGTTGTCTCATTAATTTTAACAGGAGCTTTAGCCCAAGCAGATTTAAGAACCATCTCTTTATCAAAAGATGATAGAAATCTAACTATAACTGATCTAGGATACTTTTTGTTAGAGTTAGTATTAGCTATAGATCTATGGGCTCTTTCGATACCAAAAGAAAATGCTTCTGGTAAGTCTAAAGTTTTAGGAAGGCATGTTGTAAAAAATATAGTAATATTGTTACCTTCAATATTTTCTGGCAGTCCAAAAATCCTAATGTTATTGCCTAGATCTATTTTCCAGGTCATCAAGCTTTGTTTGTAGATGTGTATTTTGTTTCAGCAAAACTCAATGTTGATTTCCTCTTCTTGGATTCTATTTTCCATGTCATTTACAGTCTCTTCTATGCCTGTAATCTGGATCTTCTGTTGTTGCAAGTCTATATGTAACAAGTCTATTTGTTTTGTAGTTTTTTCTATGAAGGTATCAATTTTAGTATCCAGTTTATCCATCTTAGCAGTAAGTTGCTGGATTGTAGATATCAGAGACTGAAGTTCTTTCTTGATGCTGGAATCTTGAGAATTTGTCTTACTGGAACTCATTTCAAACAGAGAAACTGACAGGAAAATTTCCAAGGTGATTTCTGACAGGAATATTATTAAAATTTCCTTTCTTTTTTAGATATAATTCAAGAAATAGATAAAGCAAACATATTTAGAAAGAAAATTACTTCATAAATTAATTTTTAAAGTAATTATTTCCTGTCAGTGCAGTGAAATTGGTGGAGCTGAAGACATCTGCTGCTATCCTGTGTTCATCCTTGGCCACGCCCTCCAGCATAGATTTTTCTGAAGGTTATGAAGTCTAAAACTCAGTTTATGTCATTATTTAGTGGATTAATTCCTAAATGATTTGCCAGAAAAACAGAAATTTTATGAGGAACAAACCAAAAATAAGAAGTAAAAAAACCTATTCATTCTGTGAGAATCTGGACAGTTGAGAGGTATAGTTCAGCCAGGGCTGTCTTTGAGTTTGCCACCCTTCCCCCTCACAAAATCATCATTGAATGGAGCCTCCCCCCTGCAGCCATTCCAATGAACCATTACTTGGCTATTTCACCCCATTTACCATAAACACTAATGTGCATACTGTTTTACCTCTGCAATGATTTGGACTTTGTTTGAAAGTTTTATTTTGCATTTTACAGCACAAACACTAAGACATCTGCTAAACAAAGCAATGCAGTCTCACAATGAAAACAGACTTAGCATTAAAACTTGTCTGCCTTTGAAACTCACATTCATTGAAACAGCATTGAAACCCACATTCAAAGAAAATACATTTTGCCAGTGACAGATAAAGATTAACTTTGGGCTGTTTTCAAATCATAGGCCCCTTGCACACGAAACATACACATATTCTTTGATACACCTTCCTGATTGTATTAAATTATATTCCTTGTACAATACAGTACAGTTGTTAGAGGATGTTTTAAAATTGTTTTGAATATTTTTCCAGTAAACAATGAAACAAAATGCGTGCACCAATAATGACAAAACTGCCCAATTCTGAACATTTTCCAGTAAACAATGAAACAAAATGCATACACCAATAATGACAAAACTGCCCAATTCAGAACATTTCCATCATAAAAGGCTACTCAAACGTCTGCAGTCCACCAGTATTAGTAAATATGCACAATCTCTGAAGAAGTAAAAGTCATCTAAATAATTCCACATTAAAGAAATCTGTAACTAATGAAGAGGTTGCTGCTAGCAAACAACTTTATATTTCATTCTTTCATCTACAAATAAAGTGCCTGTTTCCCTTGAGGAATAAATTACCTATGTTGCATTAAAAAATGATAAGCTAGTAATATTGCAATAGGGAATGGATGGCAAACGGAAATGGATGGCAAACTGATAACAGGTTCATAGTTACTAGGTATCTTCACCAAAAAGGACTACAGTATCCACTCCCTTTATAACACAGTACAGTATTAGCAATGCATCTACTTACTGTGGGAGTAGAACCCACAGCCTTCTGCATCAAAAGCTTCAAGCAAGGTCACCATAAACAGCACTAAACATTTGTTCCCCTGCAGCTCTCAGCTTCTTGTAAAATCTACTTGACACTCAGCTGTATCTCTGTACTTTGTAGCACAAGAAATCTGAAAAAAGACAAAATATATTGGGGGGGAGCAAAAGCCCAAAAACCAGGGACACATTTTAAAAATTGCTTGTATAATGCTAGAAAGTTGCTAGAATAAATAACTGTTAAGTATTGAACCCAGGACCCTGTGCAAAACAGGCAGAGAAACACACCACTATGCCAATTTTTCTGTTTTGTGAAAGAGAGGAAGACTGAAACGTAAATGGCTACCATTTAGTGAATTCAGTTTTCACCATATCTGTCAACCTCTTAGCACAAAACACCTGAACAAAGCCAATAATGGGGGAATACAGCCCCCAAACATATTCAGTGATTTCAGTTCTCACCATAGCTCTCAACCTCTTAGCAACAAATACATAGACAAGCCAGTAATGGGGGAATACGCCCCCCAAACATATTCAGTGAATTCAGTTCTCACCATAGCTTTCAACCTTAGCACAAAAAACTGGACGAAGCCAATAACGGGGGAATACAGTCCCAAAAGTAGGGGCAAATTTCAAATACCCATGTTATAAAATTAGAAAATTGCTAGAATAAAAGGTCATGTACTTTCTGAAGAATATGAAGTCTGAAATTCAAATGCCTGTTATTTTTATTTAACATTTGTTAACCAGGAAAGTCTGATTTGGAACAAAAGCCAATTTTTAGCAGAGCAGGGAGAAACACTCCAGACACATCTTTGTAAGATGCGAAGACATGCAGACTCCACACAGAAAACACCCCAGCCAAAAAACAAACCAGAGAACCTGTAGCTGTCAAGCAACAATGCTTCCAGTGCACCACCGCACTACTGACTTTGTCAGGAACAACAAACATACAGAAACCACAGATTTTATGAGGAACAGAACAAATATGATGCAAAAATCTGCAATTTTTTTTACAAATGGTGGTGGGTAGGGAATTCAGGCCCTTACCATCTGCACCCAAGGTACAGGGTTCAAGCCTGAGTATTCTCTACCCACCACCATGTGTTCTCTCTAGCCACCAGTATATAGCAACTGGGGCATCCCACACACACACCAAATTCTGTTCGTCTTTCGTAGCAGCCAGATCAGTCCTGAATACACACCCTACCTCCATAGCAGCAGATCAAAATCCATGTTTGCCCTCTGTAGCAGCCTGAATCTGTCCTTTTCAGCAGCCCACTCAAGCTATACCGATTGTCTGTCCTCTGTAACAGCCATGCAAGCTATACTGGTTTCCCTGTGAGATGAGAGTAGGCTGGAGCCTCCAGCCTGCAGATGATGCAGTCTGGTATCCTTCTGGTCATCACCATACAGACTTCTGGGGTTGCAGTGCAGAGATCCCTTTCTTCCCTATCTGGACTGCCTAACACAGCAGGCTGGAGTTCTGTGAGTACCAAGAACTCCAAGCACACATGCGTGGAGGTCCGGGACTCACAATATTTTTATTTGTTCTTTTTTTTTTTTCTACAGGTGAGGGGGGGACTCGCAATTTATTTTTTATTCTTTTCTTTTTTCTTTCTACAGGTGGGGGGGCAGCAGTCCTGCAGTCCTATAGCGCAAGCCGCCCCTGCCTTCATTCCATCAGCATCTCCATCCTAAAGCAATGCAAAAGGGTGAGTAGAGTTAGTGATCACAGATGCCCTCAGTGGGGTTTAGATTTTTTTTTTAATGTTACTTTTGATATTTGCCCTTCCCTTGAGTTGGAGAGTATGATATGATGCCTGCTGCACTAAGCCAGGGTAGATGCATGCTTCTGCAGTGCTATAACCCTCAGCTGAAATGCTGTGCCATCCCCATTAATTACTATGATGCAAGCTCACTCAGTCCTTTCAAAAACTAGGAATACTTCATCCATGGATTGTGACAATATACTAGGATGCCTGATTACCAGTGCCAAATATGGCTTTTTCTGAATCTCTACTTAAACTCTTTAATCTAAGCCTCTCCATTGGTTACATTCCCAAGTCCTGGAAATGGCTATTGTAATGCCTTTACACAAGGGTGGCCCAACCACAGACCCATTAATTTGTTTTAAAAAAATAGTTTCAGACCACAGACCCTAGTAACACACTATAGCAAAGCTATAGCCACTCTTTATTTTCCTGCCATTAGATTCAAGCAAACCACTTATTTAGATAGCTGATCACATAGCCAGCCTTAGGCATAGGCCAACTAGGCAGCCACCTAGGGTGCCGCTGTAGCAGGGGAGCTTTTCCAGTATTTATTTGGTGTAGGTAGACCAGGATGAGGGCACCAGGTGTTGTGGTGGAGGCACTGTGAAGCCCTTTTGCATAGGGCACTAGTTGACCTAATTCATTACAAGAGGTCATCAAGAAAAATGGGCCATAGCTCAGCTGAACAGTCCAGTTACCAAAATATGTAAATAAATAGTTACAAAGATAAAACAGATTTGAGTACTATCTCCCTCTCAGTACTTAATCACAAAATGAAACGGAAGTCTACATTTAAATGATGTGTCTAGAACCTTTGTGTACCATATCACATGCATATTATTTTAGAAAGTTTAATGGTATTGTAGCTATATACTCACATATTTTTTCAAGGCTTTTTTAAAGCTGGAAAAAGTAATTATTTTAAAATTAGGACTTAATATGCAGTATATTACATTGCTGACTGCAAGTTAATCTTACAACTATGCTATGCATGCAATGCGCTGTTTAAAGTAAAGCTACGCTTTAAGCCCAAATTGTATAATCCAAGAAGAACAAAGCTCAGATCCAGCAAAGCAATAATACCACCTCTTAATAATCGACACAGCAAATAAGTGAAAAAGCACTCCAAACCACACAATTGGAAGTAAGACCAAACAGTATAAGATTAAGCGCTTTCATCCACTGAATCATGGACTTCATCAGAATCAAACAAACTAATTGGATGATTCATTTTAAACCCTTTTTGGCGCCAACTTTTTGTTAAATTTAAAAACATATTCATCTTGCTTTTTTAAAAAAACATACCACTTTTTCTTACAAAAACATTGCATAGTTTCAAAAAATAAATTCATATACAATTATAAACATACTAACATTGTCTGCATAAATAAATTGAATGCTTTTAAATGTCTTAAAAACCATTAACTACCCTATCAATAATTTCATAAATACATCTAAAGACAGTCCATTTAATCATATTGTCCTACAAATTATCCTAACGTTATATCTAATATTTGTATAATTAAATAAGGCTAATATATGATTATGATATAACCATTTCTTGTATAACATTCTATCAAAGACTAATATTCATATAATTGTATCTACCTTCCCTAAAGTCCTTATGTTAATGTGCATGCATGTGTGTAACTTAAAAACATATACAATACTGCATAAAATCCTTTGACTCTATTGTATGTCAACATAGTAATGAAGTTCATATCAGAATTAATAAATAATTAAAATATGCTTAAAAATTAAAAGATCTAAAAAAGACCTACCCCGGGATTCATGAAGCTCGGCGCAAGGCCGGCGTAAGGGCTGCGCCGGCGGTGCAGTGAATAGCTGGCGTAGTAGCGCCATATGCATAGTAATGAGAGTGCGCCGCAACCACAGACACGTGCGTAGTGTACGTGAGCGAGCCCAAGTAGGATGCGTCCGGAGGCGTGGCTAAGCCGGCAGGCGGTGTGCAACCTAATGTGCTGACTGCCACGGTCCACCCATAATAGTAATGGCAGCAGCCAGGGCCCGTGCAGAATGAAACGCACGTAGAGTATGCAACATACTACCCGTCCCAACTAAACGGAGAAGCAAATACAACCCACGAAGCCCTAAGTGTACCCGTCCAAGGAGCAAAGGATACGCTTAAGACCGCGTTTGTCCCACAATGCACCGTCAGTAGTCATACCCAGAGAAGGTGTACCGCAGCATGTCAGCGCGCCGCACCGACATAGGAGTAGCGACTAAGGTTACCACCTGTCCCACTTTGCGAGGGGCAGTCGCTCTATGGGCAGTTGTGTCCCGATAAAAATATTAAAATGGCAAATGTGCTAAGATTGTAGGACATAATGATATCCCATATTTAATGTAATGGTTGCATGAATTGGTTATTTCTGTAACTGAAATATCTCAATGTCACAAGAAACAGAATAAGCAACCAAACTGCCACAACAATAAGCTTTTATTTAGGCAAACAAGTGAAGTTCTATGCTATATAGTGACCATGTGTATGTGTTGGCCC
>NC_056737.1:655069887-655134795 GCF_019279795.1 Protopterus annectens | reverse complement strand
TGCCTGCTGCCACCCCATGTCTGCTGCTGCACTACACCGCCATCCCTCCCTCTGTGAATGTGGTGTTGGGCACAGCATAGGTATCCATGTATGGGGACAGGGATGTTCACATAGCAGGGTCAGTGATGGTATCGTCGATCTGACCATACACGCATGACGCACCCCTCACACATACAACCCATTCATATTGTTGTTCACAACGGTGACACAGCTATACTGCTATGCCGGAGACATTCACAGCCATACATACACAGATGCATGCACGTCCATCTGTGGCATGGCCTGGACTATTGGTGTGGTTCAGCACATAACGTGTTTGACTGCAGCTGGCGCAGACCTACTGTGCACATGTCTACACGGTAAGCCTGTTGTACAGTAGGCATCTGTGATGTGCTGTGCAAATATCATATCTGCACATTTGGTTGGTGTCCATCGGTCCACGGGCCAGTGGTGGGACACACAGGGATGTTGCTGAACATATATGCATGCAACCCTGTACAGCTGTAACGCTAGCCTCTCAGATGCTTATGTGTCGTGGACGTGAACACCGTACACGCACATGTGGTTGTGGTCTGCCGTCCGTACCCATCTCCTCCTGTGGGTTGCTATCATCCCACACCCTCCTTGTATTGTACGTTCAGGCTATGCACCTATGTGGGGCTTGTGGGCATGCAATACGATACTATATGCCTTTGCACCCATCACAGGCGATGTCACACAGGTAGACCGGCAGCCGTACACGTCACAGCTTGTTGTCGGCACATCACATGTGGTTCACACATAACACATCTCCTGTGGGACATGGTCAATTGTACGGGCATGTCCAGCGGTCACATGTCACAGCTACCCCTATATGACGGCTATGCAGGACATGTGGCTGTACAGCTACTGTCACATGTACACATGCAATGCCCCCCTACCTACATCACGTGGTACTACCTGTGGGGTATGTGCGTCTGCATCCATGCTATGGCCATAGATGACAATTGTACATCAATATGTGCAACATACCTCATTGGGGGTTGTCATGTGCACATGTTCCACGTGTCAACGCATTGTTTGTGTCTGTTGGGCGGTCATTGTTGTGCATGGTTTACATGGCTGCCATAGCGTACTGTGTGTGATTCCAGGTACTTCATTGTGCTACCAGCATTGTACATTTTCACAGCACATTCCGGACATCATGTAGCCATCTTAGATGACAGTGGGAGGTGTTCCACCATGTGCACATATGTCACACAGTACGAGGGTGACTGACACACATTGTCAGGACTGGGTTTTGACTGCTGTGGATGTGTGTAATGTAAAGGGAGCTGATTTGGCAGCTCAGGTTGGATGCAGGAAGGCCCCCGGGGTTAAACGGTACACTTAGCATAGGCTCAGTGTTGAAGCTTAGAAGAGCCAGGCTGTAGGCTGTAGTATGTTTTACCACATCATCACCACCTCGCACCCTATTTTATACATATTTTATATACATCTCATAACTAATCAATTGGGTGCTATTTACGTGCATTACGACACCATTTTTTTATGATCAACAAAAATGCAACTTACACATTCTTACCTCATTCTGTATTGCTGATTTTAAACCTATTTGGTTTACACACAATTTTTATTTTTATTTTTATTTTCATTTGTATTTTTAAAATTGCTTTTTCCTCTTCTTTGGATGATTTATGTATGCAATTTTATAATGGTATCAACACGGTTTACTAGTTATGCACTATTTTACAAGCAGTGCAGATGCTAAACATTTTTTATGTACACTTGAATGACCTGTTTATTTTTCCATGACATGTCAAACTGATTCCTTTACTGAGACCCAGCTGTAATTAAACATGTGACCAATTAAGACTCTTATTTAAACAGTAGCTCTCTCTTGAAAGAAACTGTTTTTGACTTGATAAAGCTTGGTATTACCCAAGCGAAAGCACTTGTCTGATACTGCTGTTTCTCATTTTGCTGACCTTTGGATTTTATCACCTAACAACCGAATAAAGGATTTGCTTTTTTATCGAATTATTGTCTTCACTGACGGTCTTGGAGTTTTTTCTTGGTGATGTGCGTAATGGTGTTGATGACCATGACTGCGCCAGATGGTGTCATCTGGATGTGTAACATTCACAACACACACCTACCTTCACATAGCAGCACATCGTCCACGACAATGGACATTCCTGCATGAACACTGTGTGCAGTATGGCTGTATGACCACTGCATGTACCACTGTTAGCCACCAGCAGTGTGTATCCTGTGCAAACATGGGTTACACCTGTCACAACACACCTGTGTCAGATGGCCCTGTAGTGGGTGACAGTGCAGTTCCACACATCATGTAACAGTATACATCGTGCACCAGTATGTTACGGACATGTGAACAGCTGTGCTACTCAACATATGCACGCATGACACATCACCTGGTACACCGTGTCTGCCTTGCCACCTGCTATTGTGAACACCCTGTGATGACATTGTACAGGCCACATGGACTGGGACATGTGATGGCTCAATGGTGAATTAACCCTCCGGGTGTGTGTCTAGCCAGGTGTCCGGTAGCCAGTGGTCTGCACAGGGATACTGTACATTGGCCTACTCTGTCACTGGGACTGTTGACTATGGTCATACTGTACTTATGCAGGCATGTGGTATTTGTCCAGTCTGACAGTCATGTTCAACCACACTACCGTGGCACACATGACCTGCAGACATCTGCCTAAGGTGTGCAGCCCACATGTACATCTTCACATGCTATGCTGCCTGTGCAGCAGTGTCACATGTGTGTCTCCGGCAGGGCTGTCACAGGCAGGCACAGCATGCAGTGATGTGTGACAATGCTTACACCCTCCACTGTGCTGTACACAAGCACTGCACACACAGTACGGCACACATGTCATTTATCTGCAGTGCCTGGGACCTGCCTCCATGCCCTACACAGCACACCTGCGAGTCCAGATTGTACACAGATCATACCTCCCAGGCACATACCTGGACTGCAACACACGGGTGGGTGGTTCACACACCACACAGTGATTTACACACATACTGTATATTCCCGAGACACATTGCATCATAGGTAATCCATGTTCAGATACCCATGTTCGTGACCGCTACACACATTGTGACACGCGACGGTGAATACACTGTACACCACAGGTTACATGCTGGCCATGTTGTCATACTGTACATTGCACCTGGGACAGTTGCTACTGCCATGTACTGACAGCAACACGCACTTCCCTAGTATGGACTCCCATGTACCCACACATGCTTGGCCATGCAGTACGCATAGCTGGGTGACACATTACACGACACATACCATACCTACACTACCCTCGGCATGCACCATACCTCCATGTGTCTGTGTGCTATACCTACAGACATCCCCCCTCTGTTTGCTGAACATCCATGCTTCTCGGCCCTGCTAGCCATGCCCTAGACACACGACCATCGCAGCATGCATAGTACATACGCTCTACAGCCGGTAATACCAACATCCACTGACAGAGGTAGTTGATGGCATGGCACCCCGTACGATGGACAGTATACGTGACTATGCCAACACATATCACAGTGCACTTCCACTACATTTACGCACTGGTAGGGACCATGCTATTCTACACAGAGACATGGTGGTACTGGCCTTTTCACAGACGCCACAGTGGTATTCCTGTTCCATGCACATGTGCTGTATGGGCACATGTGCAGGCTGTTGCACGGTAGTTATGTTCACATGTGTGTGGTGCATCACTTGACAGTCATGGTGGGTCCTCATGGTGCATCACATACTCCACAGCTAGCTACCTACACATGACTGCCATACATTGCAGTGTGGGCCCTCACACAGTGTGGTGGTATGTCTCTGCTGTTTGGCTACATCCACATTCAATGCAGCATACAACACTCATGCAGGCATTGCCAACACAGATGTTGCTGGCATCGCGCCTGGCAATGGGGTACCTACCGACAATACACACTCTCACTCACTACAGGGTTCCAATCCATGGCTGGACATTGTATTAACCCTGTGGACACATACATGGTACTGCCATGCACACGTTATGTCCTCGGACACGGTCCCAATGTCACCTCCAATCTCCGTAGTTGTTGTATCCCGCAAACCTGGCTGTTATATGTCTCTGCAGCAGCACACTGCATTGACTGCTAGCCTGTTCATGGACGTTGTGTACCCTGACCACCACACTACCACATCTATCACAGTACACATGGGTGGTACTGCATTGCACGTATGGGGCTGCATTTTTACACCCATGACTGGGCCATTCAGTATGGCACTGGGCCACATCCTCACATACATGCTCCACACACTCATTGACGACCTCCATGCCTTTACTGGCACCCTTGTTGGGCTTCTGTGCACCACAGCACACCACATCCACATGCTGGCCACCTGTCATACCATTGCATGGGTGGTTGGTGTGGTTCAGAGGGTGACAATTCAGACATTATCCGCTCTTTGCCCTTCAACACCATTCCACATTATGGTATTGCCAGTGTCGGCATCCAGCATCACATCGTACCCTATGTCTCAGGATGTTACGCCATGTGACTCCTGTGCAGGTCACACAGTGGTGCAGGCATATCATGCTAACTACAACATGTCAGGTACATGTGACATTGCACAGTCCTCAGTCATGTGGCCCCTCATGCTCACTATTTGCTTACATACACTACATGCTGTCACAGAGTACTGTTCATGCCTACATATACCACATCTACATACCTGGCTGCATTGTAGCTCAACCTACTCATACTGCTAACAACCATACAGGTGTCGGTGTGGCAGTTATATCATGTAGATGTCATTGCATCAGTTACATCACACATAGTGCATACACATCATCTTTGCATAGTGACAGTCATGCACTGTGTATCACATGGATACTGTCCCCATACATGCATATCACATTGTACATGGTTGCTGTACACACACATGCCCCACATGGTGCTGTGGTTGCCATATTCCACTATGGCGTGGGTACACATGTGCAGGGCCACACATTTCTGGACTGTATGTCTAGCTGATACATTGGGTGCACTTGTACCTGTGCCATACACACATGTACATGCGGGCAGTGTTACAATGACACATGTGTGGTGTACCTTACACAATGGATACAACTTTACATGTCACAGTATAGTCATGCCGTGATGTGTACCCGGCTCAGACAGTTTACATATGCAAATGACAGTCGTGAAACACATCTGTACTCACCTGCATACCACTAACACAGGGGTGGCATCTACTCTGGCATGGGCCATGTTCTCCACATTACTGATGCATGTAGTACTCCTACATGGCATTTGCAGTGGGCAGGGTGAATGGAGCACTCCTGCATGTGTGCACACATGCCACATTGCTCAGCCTGGGCGTCTGTGTGACCTCCGCAGACTGGACACACACCGTGCTGTGGGACATAGGTCCTGTGCACATCCCACAGGGACACACTGTGTCACTGGTCATGTGATAGCTCCCTTGCTGGTAGGGTGACACAGACCCATGGTACCACCACAGCGGAAGTACTGTATAGACATACAGTTGACATCCACCTCTGCTGTTCAGTGGACACTACTGTGGGGGGGGGTGACACTACTGTGTACATTGCACATGTGTTTACACACGGCCCTGCCGGACATCATTGTTGCATACATTGCACCTGCTACAGAACGTTTGGACACGGTTACTTGCTGTTCCCTCCATTTCGGGTACCTATTCTGCTACTACTCTGTCCCATATGTGCAGGCCATACATATCCTGTTTATGTACATAACATTAGGCCATCCCTCCATCATGCATGCTATGCCTGTGATACTGTATATGATTTCTGAACATATCCATCATGACAGCTTTGCATTACACATAATTGACATGGTCACCCCTACTGCGAGGCATACGTGACGCGTCGTGCGCACATTCCGTATGACATCGACGGTATATGCCCATACACATGTGTGCTGTGACACTATACATACATTTCCTATCCCCTGCTGTGGCACTTCATTGTTGGATATCCACTGCCAGCATCAGCTTGGGTGGTGGCATTGTTCTGTGTTTGAAATCCCTATGGCGGACCTTGGGTTATCCGGCTGTGTACATGTTGTCCCACTGCTGTGCACACGTTGTCCACAGTCGTTTGTATGCTCGGCTTAGCATTACATAACCACCTTTCACCACTCTCTGCCTGATGGACAGGTATCTTCACTTACACACACCATTCACATACAGTGCAGATTCGTCATACGTATCATGCGTTACACACCAGTACATCTCGTGGGTTCGACATACCTTTCTGGCCTTTGGTTCTGTATTCGTCACTACTTGCTTGATTCTCCTTGTTTTGTCTTCACTATTTGTTCGGTATGAACATACGGTTTGAATATCCAGGGAGTCTTCCTTATATTCGTCGTTACCTGAGGCATGTGGGGTCATCACGCCAATAGCTGTTCCTCGGTGTGTACTTATGCGCATATCACCGGTGATCCACCTCCATTCGTACGTTACGTGTTGGAACTAGGCCATGGTTCATTCCTCATGTGGGCGTTGGTTATTTGCAATACCTTAGTGGGGATGGTATGTATTGTATCATGTTTGTGTGACTGCATCCGCTATGTGTGGTGTCAGGTACATTTCGCTGTGGTGTTAGCCGTGGATTGTGTGTGTTGGGTATGGTATTTTGTTCGACATGTGGGTGTCCGTGTCCAGGCGGCGTCTGTCGATGGCGTTGTGCATTCAGATGTGTAACATAGCTGTTATATTCCTGTACACGACGGATGCAGGGATGCATCAGCTGCTGCTAGTGTTTCCCACGCGGCTTGTTGTGGGTATGCCGCTGTCATTGACTGCCTGTATGTTTTTGCTACGGTTTCGGCTGGTATCCCTTTGATATGTGCGATGGGGTATATCTGCGGATGTGGGTGACGGGTACGGGGTGTGGGTCTTGCATTTATACATACACGATATGCTTGTGTGTGTGCTCCATCCCTGCTTGGGGAGCTGCAGGTTACCTGTCTGTTGTTCTGGGACTGTTTGTTTTGTTGATGTCGTGTGGTGTCGGTATCGCCTGCATGTGTGCTTCCTGCACGTATTCCTCCTTCACATCGGTTATATATCTGCGGTTGTTCGTACGTGCCTACTATCCATTGGCATTTTGTCACTGATAGTTACGGTGATTGTGGTCCTGTACTTGGGACGGCCTGTATGCTACCGGTTGCCTCCTATTCGTGTGGCGCTTGCTTACTTAACAGTTGTGGAACACACAGCGGTATTTACGGGACGGTAGGTGGCCACGATCGTTGCCGGGATAGCACATGCGTATTTTCGCCGTACATGCCTGATGCTGTGTAACATTGCCGACGTATCGTGTTGAGTCTACCATATGGCCACCATACATACGGTCATGGTTTGTACATGCGTCCTTTGAATCTCCTGTTGGCTATGGTCCTGTGGTACATTCTGGGACATTTCCGCTTTGCATCATTTTACGTCGCCACGCGCCTAGCCACTGAGGAGCTGTCACTACTACTTTGTGGGTACTGCTGTACATATGCCTATGTTTCCTGTACTGTATGCCTACGCATGTTATTCCTCCGCCTGTGACATGTCACCTACATACACATTTTACAGTGGCACACACATTACACACACACAGCGGAACACACGACAACCTCACCTCACACATACACATATTGCCGCCATAGCTCTCAACCTTCCATTTCCAAAATGAGGAACACACACCTTCATAATATGGGACAAATGGGCAAAATGTGGAACACATACTAATGGCTTACTAACAACTTCAGCTAAGAAGGTCATAGGATGGTTAAAATATGCTGATTTACTTATACAGAAGAACCTTTAATGAATTAATATGATTAATTTCTATTTACCAGGATTTCATTTCAATAAATTCCTAACAATGAATGTGTGACAGATTATTTCAATGTGGAACTTTGAGGAACTTCGAGGAACATGAACTGTTTTAGACCCCAAATGAGGTACGTTCCTCATAATAACGTACACTTGAGAGGTATGATTGCCGCTTTCGCACCGACGGTTTCACACAGTACCTACGTTGACCGCATCGCCGGCGGCGGTGTGTACCTCCGCATCCATATCCTATGAATATGACACGCACATATCCCGTTACTGTACTGTGGCCTGGCGATCATCCCGACCCGCGGATATGCATTGATGCAGGTTGACATTTCCATGGCTGGCATTCCCTGCTCTGCCCACCCTCCCGGATGATCGGGTTGTCGTTCACTATGTTTACTATGTGGAGATTTCGCCTCTTACTTCTCTGTAAACTTGCATCCCTGGGATTCCATATTTACCTGTTGTACCTTATATCTGTGTATGTGTACATATATATCTACGTGTGTGATGATATCTATCTCCGTATCTGTGTATGCACATAAGTACATATGTGGTCAACTTGCGCCGAAAGTGGCAGCATACGGCTACGCCGTCTGCTGTAGGACCGGCGTGCGGTTGAGGTGTTAGCGTTCCATGCTCCGCTGGCTATTGGGTGTGCAGTGTTTGGGTGGTGCCTATGTTGGAGTCACACATACGTCCGCCCATACGGTACACATTACGGGCAGACATGTTTGTGTGGCGTCCATTTCACTGTGTGTGCAGGTAGGGAGGTGTCAGTCCATGGGGCCTACGCTGTCAGAGTATGTGCTATACGTTCCCTCTTTGCCAAGGCATAGGCATATTGGGTACGCCTCCGTCTACCTACTGGGGCTGGCACAGTGTGTTCATGGCGCTGAACGCCCTGTGCCTGTGCTTGCCTTGGCAGTTGTGGCGGGCTTGGTGGCCCTACACCATTATGTCCCTGCAGCAGCTGTTTCCGCAGAATCATATTGTGTAGCATACAACATACTATGAATATGTGGGCACATGTGCCTGGAGAGTACTGCAAGGCTCCACCGGATGTATCCAAGCACCGGAACCGTGATTTCAACATCCCAAACACACGCTCTATGATTATTCTGGTTTGTGCGTGTGCCTCATTATGGCGTTCTTGCATGTGTGTGTGTGCATTTCTGATGGGTGTCATCATCCACGGCTCCAGTGCATAGCCAGCATCCCCCACAAGGTGACCTTGTGTGATGTCCCCCCTGGCAAATATCTGATACAGCTGTGAGGCATGCCAGATATGGGAGTCGTGGTAGCTTCCAGGGCTGCCAGCACACACATCCATAATAATGCCCTGCGCATTGCACACGACCTGACAATTGATGGAGGGGTATCCCTTGCGGTTTATGTAGCGTCTACCCTGCTCCCCGGGCGGTGACTTGATTTCTATGTGCGTACAGTCTATCACACCCAGTACCTCCGGGTATTGTGCCACACGGTGGAAGTGGCGCATATTGCTAGCCAACTCCTCCTGAGATCTGGGGAAGTTTATATACTCATGGGCATGCTTAACATGGCATCCAGGAACTGGTGTAGTACCCTGGATGCTGATGCCTGTGAGATGCCCATTATATCCCCGGTTGGCCTTTGAAAGGTACCTGTAGCCAGTATTCGCAAGCTCACACATACCTTTGTGTCCACTGGGATGGGCTCCCCTCTGTTGTCTCTTGTTCTCAGGCGTGGCTGGCACAGCTCCACTATTTGCTGCAACGTGTCCCTGTCCACCCTGTAGCGCTCTACTATCTCCAGGTCTTGCAGCCCCTGGTAGGTCACCCTTGGTCTGAACACTCTCCTTCTCCTATGAGGCCTACGGTAGTTGTCGGCACCCTCCTCCGCAACTCCGTCTGTCTCTGACACATACCTATGCATCACGGCCACGGCGACACCCAACATATGCATATTAAAAGTTCCCCGTGTGTTTACACCCTACGGTGCGGCGTTTGGGAAATCGCGCTGTGTGTTGTGTGCATTCACACTTTATACTGTTGTGCTGTATACCCGGTGATGTCATTGGGTGTGTCTGTGCAGCCGTATCTGTGGATTATCTTCAGTGTTTTACCGTTGCAACTGCAACGGTATTGCCTTTAGTGTTACATTACAGTTGCCTGCATTGGCTTAGCTTTGCATCTTACATTACTGTTTCTGCACGTTGCACCTACTATTGCCTGCAGTGCATCCTGCAGGCACATGGCATATGATGCATTTTGTCTGCGCCGCCGTTATGCTACCTCTGTACTTGGCTGTGCTATTTCGGTTCTTTGTTCTTTGCATTTCTACTACATCCCCTACTATCTTTGCATTCCTATGCCTCCCCTTTCCCATTTTGCGGGAGTCTGCATGCAGAGTTGTCAGCTGCCGCCGTTTGCCCTTCCTGGATTGATTGGTGTTGATTGCTCATTACGGCTCCAATTACACTGCTTCCGCATTTCCTCATATTCTCCGCATTACCTTCCTATATCCGTGGTTGTTGACAGGAGGCCGTCACATGACTGGGTTGGGGAACGTAGTCATCCTCGTGCACATGCATCTGTGCGCGCATTATGTACTCTCAGCGCATCTATTTCCTCACACGCCGGTCCTGCTGCTGTGATGTGCATTGTACAGCCCATGTTTGCTGGCCTCCAATGTGCTTCCTCCTACAGTGGCACACCCCTCTGCGATTGACATGTATTCCGTGTAGGCCACTCCTCGGTATACTACCGCTGCGCCGTTGCTCCATCCTTACACCGCGCGGTTTGGCGATTCACTATTATCTGCCCCATTTGCATGGCATTGACTGCTAATACATGGTTACGGTGCTGAACACTGCCGCCACTCCTTGACAACCCTTGCGCTGGGGTTGAGGCTTTCCATACATACTATGGTGTGTGGTGGCTGTGCAGCTGATGTGTATTATACTGCTCTTTTAGGACATTTGTCATATTATTTCATTGTTTTGCACCTTCTGTGCACATATCCGGGGGTTCTGCTGTGGTTTCTGCGTACATAACATTTATGTCATTATTTACATTTTGTGCATGTTTTCTTTGGACATTCTCGGTGCCTTTCGCCATTGGCATATTGCACCTGTATGATACCTGACGTTGACAGCCTTCCATTACTCCTTGGTCATGTTTGGGTAAATGTAAACCGTTTTCTTGGTTTACATTTCGCGTTCTTACGCTACGCCTGCGCCACTTCGTGGATCGATATTTGCCTTCATTTGCATGGTGCAATACCGCACACAGTGTGTTTAGCATACCTACGCTGGGGGCGGCGAGGTCGCTCGCCGGTAGTGCACGTGGGATTGGTTCATACCTGAATCGCTCGGTGGCCATATTTGGCTTTATAACGCCGACGCTATGCGCGCGCCTGGCGCAAGGTTCATGAATCCCGGGGCTAAATAAATCTAATGACCCAAAATGTGCTAAAAAACACTACATGGTAAAACTAATACATAGGTATAAATGTTTGTAATAATATATATATATATATATATATATATATATATATATATATATATATATATGTCCATAAGTAAATGAATAAATATATAAATAGTGAATAATGTTAAATGAATAAATTGATTAATAAGTTCATACTTGTTCAATGTAATTTTTACGGCAGAGATGTGTACACTATTTATGTCTATACAAATATGAGTGGCATAATAAATGTCATTGGTAAACGTGAATAATGAACTTTAAGATAGAAAAGGTCTTAACGATATATAATCATTTAACCCTGGCTTGGTAGAAGCATCAGTAAGTATTTGCCATTTTGCCTCTCTCTCGGTTATGTAAGCCCTGAAATTACCTCCTCTGATGTTAAAATTCACACGTTCTAGAATTGCAAACTTGAAATAATGTGTGTTGTCTGTCTCCTGTACATGTCGGCTTAATGCATTGCTAGTATCCTTCTTTTTAACTGCATATAGATGTTCATATATTCTCCTTCTAAATTTTCGTTCGGTTTTACCGATATAATAACAACTACATTTAAAGCATTTAGCCAAATACACAATATTCATAGTATTGCAGTTGCCTCTAACAAACGTTACTTTAGTCCTATTTATGTTGTCCAGGACCATATTTTCATCTTCATTAATGACTTTGCAATACTGGCAGTTTACACATTTCCTGGTTCCTCTATTATTTCTAATATCCCTGTTATGACCTATATTCCTTTCCAAAAGAGACTTCAAATTCATTCCCATTTTATATACAAAAGTAGGCATCTCACCCAGTACTTTCCTTAAATCAGTATCAATAAAAAATAAGTTCCAATATTTTTTTACCATTTCCTTAATATAATTTACCTGTGGAGTATAATATAATATACATGCCCTGTTATATCCTTTGTCATCATCCTGCACTGTTATATTACTAAGACAGGATCTGCCCAATACAGGGAAATATTTATTCCCCCACTGCTCTATAACATAAGTTTTGACTTCTTGTATTAAATATTTAGGGTACCCCCTATCTAGAAATAGTTTACTGATAAATTCCATTTCCTCTAACATTTCATTTTGCTTTGAAGTAATTTGTGCCGCCCGTATGCATTGCCCCTTGAAAATGTTATTTTTCATTTTCAAGGAGTGAAAACTCATATATTCTAGGTAATTGTTTGAGAACGTATTTTTTCTATAAATACGAGAAGAAAAGCAATCATTTGTGCTAGTCACAAAAGTGTCTAAATATGAAATTCCTATTCTACTATAGTTGTATGTAAATTTAAGGAATGGACTGGTATTGTTCAAATATTTTACAAATTCATCTAATATCTTTTCCGCTCCTTCCCATAAAATAAAAATGTCATCAAGGAATCTTGTATATAGTCTTATATACTTAAAATATTGACTTTTGAATACATTTTCCTTTTCCCAATCCAAAAGAACTAAGTTAGCAAAAATGAGGGCACAGGCTGCCCCCATAGCTACTCCTCTAGTCTGCCTATATTACTCACCTTCAAAATAAATATAGTTATAATCCAGTATAATACTCATCAATTCCAATATTACTTTGCTTTGCTCTCAATCCAAGGTGGAATGTTCATGAATACTGTTACTAAAACTCTGCATTCCCTGTTCCTTAGGAATACAGGAAAATAAATCTATTACGTCAATAGTCACATATATCAACTCCTTTTTCCAAATATCTGCCGTCAATGATAATTCCAAAATATTGCAACATATTTTTTATTGATACTGATTTAAGGAAAGTACTGGGTGAGATACCTACTTTTGTATATAAAATGGGAATGAATTTGAAGTCTCTTTTGGAAAGGAATATAGGTCATAACAGGGATATTAGAAATAATAGAGGAACCAGGAAATGTGGAAGCTGCCAGTATTGCAAAGTCATTAATGAAGATGAAAATATGGTCCTGAACAACATAAATAGGACTAAAGTAACGTTTGTTAGAGGCAACTGCAATACTATGAATATTGTGTATTTGGCTAAATGCTTTAAATGTAGTTGTTATTACATCGGTAAAACCGAACGAAAATTTAGAAGGAGAATATATGAACATCTATATGCAGTTAAAAAGAAGGATACTAGCAATGCATTAAGCCGTCATGTGCAGGAGACAGACAACACACATTATTTCAAGTTTGCAATTCTAGAACGTGTGAATTTTAACATCAGAGGAGGTAATTTCAGGGCTTACATAACCGAGAGAGAGGCAAAATGGCAAATACTTACTGACGCTTCCACCAAGCCAGGGTTAAATGATTATATATCGTTGAGACCTTTTCTATCTTAAAGTTCATTATTCACGTTTATCAATGACATTTAATGTGCCACTCATATTTGTATAGAAGTAAATAGTGTACACATCTCTGCCGTAAAAATTACATTGAACAAGTATGAATTTATTAATCAATTTATTCATTTAACATTATTCACTATTTATATATTTATTCATTTACTTATGAACATATATATATATATATTATTACATACATTTATAACTATGTATTAGTTTTACTATGTAGTGTTTTTTAGCACATTTTGGGTCATTAGATTTCTTTAGGTCTTTTTTAGATCTTTTAATTTTTAAGCATATTTTAATTATTTATTAATTCTGATATGAACGTCATTACTATGTTGACATACAATAGAGTCAAAGGAGTTTATGCAGTATTATATATGTTTTTAAGTCACACATGCATGCACTTTAACATAAGGACTATAGGGAAGGTAGATAAAATTATACGAATATTAGTCATTGATAGAATATTATAAAAGATATGGTTATATCATAATCATATATTAGCCTTATTTAGTTATACAAATATTAGGTATAATGTTAGGATAATTTATAGGACAATATGATTAAATGGACTGTCTTTAGATGTATTTATGCAATTACTGATAGGGTAGTTAACATTTTTTAAGACATTTAAAAGCATTCAATTTATTTATGCAGACAATGTTAGTATGGTTATAATTGTATATGAATTTATTTTTTGAAACTATGCAATGTTTTTGTAAGAAAAAGTGGTAAGTTTTTTTAAAAAAAGCAAGATGAATGTGTTTTTAAATTTAACAAAAAGTTGGCACCAAAAAGGGTTTAAAATGAATCATCCAATTAGTTTGTTTGATTCTGATGAAGTCCACGATTCAGTGGATGAAAGCGCTTAATCTTATACTGTTTGGTCTTACTTCCTATTGTGTGGTTTGGAGTGCTTTTTCACTTATTTGCTGTGTCGATTATTAAAGAGGTGGTATTATTGCTTCACTGGATCTGAGCTTTGTTCTTCTTGGATTATACACTTTGGGCTTGGTTCGTAGTGTCATTTCCTGTATCTGGTTCATTGTTATGGATACCCAAGGGGAACAGGCCACCGGGAAGCGTACGCCTAACAGTATGGACAAAATTAGCGAGTTGCGCACGGAGGTATCGTCACTGAAACGGGAAGTTACTTGGTTACTTGAGCTCATGACCCAGCTTGAGCCTAAACGTACAGATAACATTCATTTACATAGAACTGGAGAATTATCTAGCTCGAGCGAAGCTGACTTTGACATCCCTAATGGTCAGCTTTCAGTGGGCTCAAAAAAGCAACAACGTAATGTTATAGACATTCGTAATAAGACGCAGGACAACAATAAATTAACTGAAAAGGACTTTACATTTGATTTCTCATTGTACAATTTTGATGATGAATCCAAATGCACAGGCACAAAACCAAAGCGAGTGATGGCAGGTAAACCTTTTTCTGCTGCCATTACTAGCAGTACGAATGTTCCGAAAATGACTGTACAACAAAGTTCCAGTCCTAGAGCTAATATTTTAGTTACAAATGATATTAGTAATAACAATTGCAATATTGGTATTAGAGATAAACTTGATGATGTTTTATCAGTTGACATATGCTTTGAAAACGCTAAAAGCAGCGATATAAAAAGTAAAGCGGCTGTAGAATACAGCCAAGAAACTCTTAAAGAAAACATTTATGCTTTGGGTAAATACATAGGTATAATAAGAGGTATTAAAATAGACAATGCCTATTTGAATAAATGTATAACTATGAATATAGTCCCTAAGGGACTAAGAATTTTTAAGAAACCAATGGGCATTGAATTAAATGATAGTAATTGTCAAGAAATTGAGAATTTGCTTAATTGTTTTGGCATTGATTATATGAAGCTATTAGTGAAAAAGAATGATGAGAAACTATGTAAATATATAGAAATGGCATAGACATTGAATAAGAATGTAACTGAAGATCTAGTATTTGACCAATGGGAGAATTTATACCATAAACAGTTTATGGAAGCGGACAAGAAAGCTAACAGTATTGTGCAAAGAAAAAGTAAGAAAATAGAGACATGAGAGAATATAAGGAAGGGAAGGCATATGAGTGGAATTTGGTGAATCAACAAAAAAGAAATAAAATTGAAATGGAATTTAACTATAGGAACTATAACAGAAATAATAGTGTGTACAGGGAATCTTACAAAAATTATGAAAATCAGGATTTTCAGGGGGAGAGCAACCAGGACACCAACAGGTATCAGCAGAGGAATTGGAAATGGAGAGGGACTGGGAGTAATACAGGACAGAGGTATTGGAACAATCAGAACTGGCGACAACGATGATGGTAGAGATGGGTACGGACATATGTACAAATAAAAGGGTCAGTGATGAGCATCATTCTATTAATGAGGGTGATGAGCAGGCTAAGTCTGTCTTGCACCAATATAATGGATTTAACATTTTCAATTACACTGACTTAACAATTGGAAAGGAATATTTTTCTCTTTTCTCAAAAGGTTTGAAATATGTGCCAAAAATGAACTTCAGGGTAGTTGATAGTGTAATTGACATTAAAAAATACACTAGAAAATTGAACTTGGCCTTACACTTTAAGGATGGCACTAGAGAGATAGGAAATAGCGATCTGAAGAAAAAAAGTACATTTATGCCACCCTCACACCCACAAGTCTCACTTTTTGAGAAATTAATTACAAGGGATTTATACTTGTTAAACAACAAAACAAGGGAGGCAGAAATTATAGTAATTTAAATGAAGAGGAGGTCCTATTATTACAACAATTAAAGAATGATAGGACAGTTAGGGTTATGAAGCCTGACAAGGGGGGGAGGCATAGTATTGTATGACAGTAATGAATACACTAGTAAAATGTTTAATATATTAGTTGATTCAGGGAATTA
This sequence comes from Protopterus annectens, assembly GCF_019279795.1. Classification (NCBI taxonomy): domain Eukaryota; kingdom Metazoa; phylum Chordata; order Ceratodontiformes; family Protopteridae; genus Protopterus; species Protopterus annectens. Next base: position 655,118,189 of record NC_056737.1, on the reverse strand, counting down.
TGGCAACATTTCGCTCAATCAGATCAATTTGGGATATAGACGAATCAAGATGTATCTGGAAGATATGTTATTGGATGAAAGAATTAATTTAGATTTGTATAATTTTTTGAAAGTGGATTATCCCATAGTAGTAACCATAGTTGGAGTCCCCAAAGTTCATAAAGATATACTTGACCCACCTTTCAGACCCATCATTTCAGGCAGTCGATCGAAGACTTTCCCTATGGGACAAGTGATAGATAAATGGCTGAAACATATATACACGAGGGTGCCCCATTTAATAAAAGACTCCTGGATATTCCTGGGATTATTGATGGCAGATATTTGGAAAAAGGAGTTGATATATGTGACTATTGACGTTATCAATAAACTATTTCTAGATAGGGGGTACCCTAAATATTTAATACAAGAAGTCAAAACTTATGTTATAGAGCAGTGGGGGAATAAATACTTCCCTGTATTGGGCAGATTCGGTCTTAGTAATATAACATTGCAGGATGATGACAAAGGATATAACAGGGCATGTATATTATATTATACTCCACAGGTAAATTATATTAAGGAAATGGTAAAAAAATATTGGAACATATTTTGTATTGATACTGATTTAAGGAAAGTACTGGGTGAGATACCCATTTTTGTATATAAAATGGGAATGAATTTGAAGTCTCTTTTGGAAAGGAATATAGGTCATAACAGGGATATTAGAAATAATAGAGGAACCAGGAAATGTGGAAGCTGCCAGTATTGCAAAGTCATTAATGAAGATGAAAATATGGTCCTGGACAACATAAATAGGACTAAAGTAACGTTTGTTAGAGGCAACTGCAATACCATGAATATTGTGTATTTGGCTAAATGCTTTAAATGTAGTTGTTATTATATCGGTAAAACCGAACGAAAATTTAGAAGGAGAATATATGAACATCTATATGCAGTTAAAAAGAAGGATACTAGCAATGCATTAAGCCGACATGTACAGGAGACAGACAACACACATTATTTCAAGTTTGCAATTCTAGAACGTGTGAATTTTAACATCAGAGGAGGTAATTTCAGGGCTTACATAACCGAGAGAGAGGCAAAATGGCAAATACTTACTGTTAGAAAAATATGTATTTGAACATATATAAAGTGCTAGTTAAAAGCAAATAGTGTATAATGCATTTTATTCTATCATTAATATGGCAATAAGAATGATTTTGCATGTAATTGCTTGAAGCTTTGGAACTGCAGTGTATTTGAACTCTGACCCTGGCAGTAGCCAGCTCAGCAAGCTTATGTTTTTCACTAACAATTATCTGCTGGGTCAGGAAATTAAATGTATAAAGCATTGAAAATCTTCTTCTCCTTCCTTTGGGACAATTGGCCTTGTAAATGTTATCAAGATAAGACGCAGCTGTTGGGAGAATGTTGCAAGAAGAACAAAGAAGTGTATTACAAGACTGAACCAGCTATTGTATTCAAGCAGGCCTGAAACCTTGAAGGAGTAACATTTACAGAAAGACATTATAACTGACCTGATGCTTTGCAAGGCTATATTATTCCCAAGGGAAAAAACATTTTTAAAATATGTAACATCAGCAATCTTTATGAATAGGATGTTGTGAACCATAGTGATGTAGGTGCCCTGTGACTAACCACGTCAGAAAGGTGGGCACAAACTAGAAAGTAGAAACTATAAGAATTGTATACTTCCTGTATCATGTCAGACAAAATTCTGTACTTGTACGTTTTTTGCCTCCTGGTGTACACTAGTAATTTTTTGCATCTGAGCCTCCTCTGTTGTAATCTTTATTTTTATTTAACACTTACTGACGCTTCTACCAAGCCAGGGTTAAATGATTATATATCGTTAAGACCTTTTCTATCTTAAAGTTCATTATTCACGTTTATCAATGACATTTATTATGCCACTCATATTTGTATAGACGTAAATAGTGTACACATCTCTGCCGTAAAATTTACATTGAACAAGTATGAATTTATTAATCAATTTATTCATTTAACATTATTCACTATTTATATATTTATATATTTATTCATTTACTTATGGACATATATATATTATTGCATACATTTATACCTATGTATTACTTTTACTATGTAGTGTTTTTAGCACATTTTGGGTCATTAGATTTCTTTAGGTCTTTTTTAGATCTTTTAATTTTTAAGCATATTTTAATTATTTATTAATTCTGATATGAACTTCATTACTATGTTGACATACAATAGAGTCAAAGGATTTTATGCAGTATTATATATGTTTTTAAGTTACACACATGCATGCACTTTAACATAAGGACTATAGGGAAGGTAGATAAAATTATATGAATATTAGTCTTTGATAGAATATTATACAATAGATGGTTATATCATAATCATATATTAGCCTTATTTAATTATACAAATATTAGGTATAACGTTAGGATAATTTATAGGACAATATGACTGAATGGACTGTCTTTAGATGTATTTATGAAATTATTGATAGGGTAGTTAACGTTTTTTAAGACACTTAAAAGCATTCAATTTATTTATGCAGACAATGTTAGTATGGTTATAATTGTCTATGAATTTATTTTTTGAAACTATGCAATGTTTTTGTAAGAAAAAGTGGTATGTTTTTTTAAAAAATGCAAGATGAATATGTTCTTAAATTTAACAAAAAGTTGGCGCCAAAAAGGGTTTAAAATGAATCATCCAATTAGTTTGTTTGATTCTGATGAAGTCCACGATTCAGTGGATGAAAGCGCTTAATCTTATACTGTTTGGTCTTACTTCCTACTGTGTGGTTTGGAGTGCTTTTTCACTTATTTGCTGTTTCGATTATTAAAGAGGTGGTATTATTGCTTCGTTGGATCTGAGTTTTGTTCTTCTTGGATTATACACTTTGGGTTTTTGGTTAGTAAAGCTACGCTTTAAACACACTACAGAAATTACACCAAAAGCTTGAGTCCATTGGATTTACTTGGTTAACAAATTGATTAAAAAAGGGAAATTCTCATTTTGTAGTAACATATACTGTAGCCAGTCTTAAAGGACTCACCTAGCAGTCAATACAAGGGACTGAGATTCTGAACTTTAGCAAGTTGCTTTCTGAAGGCAAAGGTAGAGAGTTTTATTCCTTCCATATCCATTTCCCAACTGTTTGACTGTGTGCAAATAACATATCTAGACAATATCCTGAAAAGCGATACTTGTAGGCAGTAGGTTTGTACTCTGCAACTGATTAAAACAATAAGGAAAATATCACTTAACATTTGGCACTACTAACTCCACAGTTTTATGGGACAATGTGTAACATTTCCCATTTCTGAATTCTTAATTAGTATTACTGTCCCACTAAAACACAACACTGTGAGTCTATATTTATATAATTTTAAAAAGCAATGATATTAACCAATAGCCTAAGATCGAGCCAATGGACATGGGTTAGTTTGATTGGTTTGGGCTCAGTACAGCTGCCCATTGGGAAAGCTCTGCCTTATAGTCAGTATGATTGGCTTTGGGGCAGAGTGACTAGCCTATGGGTGGAAAACTCTTGTGACTGGATGCGTCAAGGTACTTTGTTCAATCAAAATTTCCCATTTCTAGTCTAGTTAATAGTGCTCAGGTCAAACAGAATAAACTAAAGTAGTGCTCCTTCAGGTTTTGTCAGATCTATCAAATGTTACCTAGGGGGTAGGTCAAAATTAGTATACCTAAAATAAAACCTAATGGTACTTAACTGGAATATGAAAACAAAGTAGAGGACTCATATGTGTCCCTGTCTATGGGAGGTGAGCTTCTTCCCAAAACTTATAAATATCTAAAGAAAGAACAAAACAGAAATGACAATCATATTAAACTTATTAATTGTAAATAAATATGACCAAATCATGAGAAGTGTGTAGATGCCAGGAGGGAAGGAATGCATATAATTAAAAGAAAGAGTCACTCAGAGGAGTCGGGGGAGTTGGTCAAGGTGGCTGGTGAAAGGATAAACGTCTGGAGTAGGGCTGAACATAGTGGTATCAAACTTAGAAGATAAAACTGGAGTGACATTTGAAGCCATTCTTGTTGGACATGTATTGACTGTTCAGTTACTAAAAAGTTCTATCCCAGCAAATTTCACGCAAATTGTAACACTACCAAGGTTATTTACAGGGCTCAGTGCAAAAAATGCAAGGCCTTCTACATAGAGAAGACATGCAACAAATTGAAGACCCAAAATGCCAGACACCTGACCAACCTGCGACATAACACTACTATCAATGCCCTAATAAAACATAGTCTGGTAGCCCCTGACCACAAGGATTCCACCTTTCCCATTATTGGCCAAATTGTGGATGTCCTTTTTCAAGGACCCTCCAATGATCTATCCGAGAAGAGAGAGCTTGAATGGCAGCTCTGGCTGATTGCTTACAAACCACTGGGAATTAATAGTTCCACTTCAATCAGCAGCATCTTGAGACTCAGAAAACTATATCACATACAATTTTACTAAATTTTAGTTACTGGGAGACCTAAGGACAAGTAACACTGGTTTTGTTTCATTTAAGGGATTTAACATTCAATTGACACTATGACAATCAATGATTCCCGACTGTAAGATGAATACATGAAGCGTGCTCTATCTTTCAGACTGACTGTAATTTTTGAGTTTAATATGTTGTTTATTTTCGTTTAGTTAATATTGAACTCTGTTTATACTGTTTACTAACTTTGATTCATTGTTTTGGTTACAGAGGTCCATACTGAACTATTCATGATATGTCTTTTCCATTATTGCCTTTTTACTATATTTGTTACAAGGGGTCTGGTCACTGTTTTATTCAATGCTTCAATTTGGTGCTTTTGTTTATCCAGTTTAATTTACAAACTTCACTGAGTTTTATTTCATTTTTCCAATGGCACCTTGTTTCACAAGGTTATAAGTGGTCATTTACTAATTTTCGAGTGTGTACCATTAATTATTATCTATGTATATTCTGTGGATTACTGAAGGGTTGTCTTCACCCACCTAGTTTAATGCTTTGAATGTCACTCTCCTTCTACTTGGGCATTTTTGGCCCACAGTCCATAATATTTCCCCCTGTTTTACCTATAGTAGCCCCCTCTCCTTGGACTTCCTATAGCCTTATATGGGTCTATATTAGTTCACTAAAATTTATTTTTGGTGAACACCTATTCTTTGTCCTGTATTCAGCAAAAATCACTTCTGCGATTCATTGAATTTTCCAAGGGTAATGAAGTAGTTGGCCAGCTACACCACTTTGCCCTTTACCCCACAGTAGTGCAATCTCGGAGTTGGTATATACAGTTGGGGGGTGCAGCCTCCCACATCTGGGAGTGTGGGGGAAAAGCCCCCCACTTGGGTGGGTTTGATTTATTTAGTTGTGGGTCCATTGTGCTGCAGGGTAATTGTTTCATTGCACTTGGCAAAGTCAGCAAATTGCGAAGTGATTTTTGCTGAATAGGCATCAATGCATAGGTGTTTGCTGAAAATACATTTTAGTGAACTAATATAGACCCTACTATATAATACCATTGGGTTTCCACCTGTTTGGTTCTCCCCTCCCCATAGACTGGAAAAATGAAGTGACATTCTGTGAACAATTGGCTATCTTGTAGCCCATAGTGCCCACCTCTCCACCCAGTCCCATGATTGGACTATTTTTTGGTGGTTCCCTGGCCCTCACTTCCTCATTGGTAGAGTTGGTGAGCTTTATTAACCTATTTCTGTCTCATGTTCCGATGCTGCCATCTCCTGCCACTCCTCCATCATTGTTCTTACAATGTTTTTTTTCTCCTATTGTTCTGACTGTTTAGTTCAACCCTTCCCCACCTAGCATGAGTTTTGTTTTTTTTCTGCATCTTATCAACTGCCAGCCACCATGTCCAGCATCCCCCAGTTCCGCTGATGAATCCCCCCCTTGGCATCTATACATTTATGTCAAATGTGGCACACCTGTTAGGAATGGTTATGGTCAATACAATGTACTCCCCATTCTAAGGGTAGGTCTGGTGAAGAAGCACTCTTCCACTGGCTTACACTTTTTTTTTTTTTTAAGTTAACCCAGGTAGGCAAGGATACACAGTAGATGTCAACTTTTTTCACGTGTTTATTGGTTCTAAATTTGTTCTAATTTCTGAATTGTTATGTTGTAGTTTCATTAGGATTTCACTTTTCTTTTATAGACCTACCCCCTAGAAAACACTAGGCAGATCTGATGAAGCTTATGAGAAAGTGCACAAGACACTTCCCAGTATTAGTTAGTTTTACTCAACCTCTGTTAATATTATAGGAGAGAAATGGAACCTTTTGATTGGACAAAATTAATCAACTCATCCAATCACAAGAGTTTTCCCCTCCATTGGTTAGCCACTCTGTCCCAGACCAATTCACACTGTCAACAGGGAGGTACATTCACATAGGTCAGGCATACTGAGCTCAAACCAATCACACTGACACTGAACCTGTCCCTTGACTAATGCACTGGATCCATGTGGCTGTACTAATATCTCTGTTGTTTAAATTCTTTAGTAGTTCATCACTCCCAATGTACGTTTCCTCACCCACCAAAAACATCACGGCTAACAGTAGCATTTTTGTAGATACATACATACATATATATATATATATATATATATATATATATATATATATATATATATGGATCCCTATCACATGGTCAACAGGCCATATGATCGACTTTCATTTGGTAGACAGTTCATTTGGTCGACAAGCAGTTTTATGTGGGGGGCTTCACCCCCCCACACCCCCCAATGTGGGGGACTGTGCCCTCCACACCCCCCCCCTAACTATATATATCAACTCCAGGGTCGCACAACATTGGGGAGGGGGCAAATCTGCCTGTCGACCAAATGAATTGTCGACCAAATGAAAGTCGATCAAATGGCTTGTCGATCATCTCAGGTAGACCCATATATATTTTATAAATATATATATATATATATATATATATATATATATATATATGTATATATATATATATATATATATATATATATATATATATATTGACTCACTACACTCCAGTTTTATCCTCTAAGTTTGATATTGCTATGTTTAGCTCTTCCCCAGGCTTTCATCCTTTCGCCGGCCACCTTGGCCAGCACTGCCCACCTCCTCTGAGCAACTCTTTCCTTTGATTATGTGCATTCCTTCCGTCCTGGCATCTACATACTTTGCATGATTTGATCATGTTTATTTAAAATGAATAAGTTTAATATGATGGTCATTTCTGTTTTTTTTTTTTTCTTACTATGTTTATAAGTCTGTTGAGGAAGCAATCCTCCTCTAGCTTACACCTTATCTATTAGGATATTCTGAATAGACAGAGACATATATGAGTCCTCGACGTTCTTGTTTTCATGTTAAGATTAAGTTCCATTAGGTTTATTTTAGGTATACTAATTTCAACCTACCCCCTAGATAACATTAGGCAGATCTGACGATGCTTAGGTGAAAGCGCGCTTGTTAAGTTTACTCTGTTAGACTTAAGCACTCTTAACCTAGTAGAATAGAAACAGAACATTTTGAGTGGACAAAATACCTCAACGCATCCAGTCACAAGAGCTTTCCTCCCATTGTCTAGTAACTCTGTCCTAAACCCAATCATGCTGGCTATAAGGCAGAACATTCCCACTGGGCAGTTGTACTTTGCCCAAACCAATAAAACTAACCCTTGTCCATTAGTTTCATCTTAGGCTCTTGGCTGATATCATTGTTTTTTAAATATATATGACTACAAACTCACAATGTTAAGTTTTAGTTATTGAACAGCACTCATCTGCCTAATAAAACCATCAGTTGATCCAAACACAGTGTGATTCATTTGGAAAAGATCTTTTTGAAAATTACAAATTGCATTAGGGATATGCTAAGCTCATTTTCATACCATACCTAGCAAGGATTTGGCATTTTTTTTCCCTTTCAATAGGACTACAACTTTCCTCCCTGATTTGGTTAATTCTTAGCTGTAAAGAAAAATAGCTGCCAGCATATCACATCAAACATCCATCATATATTAAGATAATACATCTCCCATTAGTTTACATAACAACTAACATCACTGGCACATAAGAAAACATTAAACTGCTGAACACCGATATCATGAGGACCCTTAAAATCATTCTACATGGCATTTCTAAACTGCTGATACGCACCACATTTCAATTTAAAAGCTGCTCACAAAGCAGTCGAAGAACCATAAAATGTTCCCCTACCATAATGTGCTTAACATAGCCTATACACTATATGTTTCTAAAAATCTTTAGTGACCCGTGTACCTATAAATCTCCATAAGCCATGGACATATCCAAATATTTACCTCTGAAAGCACAGTGGTCAGTAAATCCCAAGATCAAAGTGCTACTGTTTATTTTATTTTTTTCCTTGATGTTGCCAGAGATCATCATTCCTCATTCAATTCTTCTTTGTATGATATATATATATATCTATATATATATATATATATATATATATATATATATATATATATATATATATATATATATATATATATATGGGTCCCCTTCAGTAGATCAAACGTTTATAAGTTTGAACCACATATGGCCAAGACCATATGTTCAAACTTGTAAAAGTCCGATCTGACTGTATGGAGATCTCCGTACAGAGTGGAAAGGGAAGATTTGCTATTCCCGCAATGTAGTGTGATCTCAGAATTGGTATATTTAATAAAGGGGGAGTGGGAGGTGCAGGGGGCATAGCCCCCCTTCTATAGACATTTAGTTTTGTGTTTTTTCGTTTTATGTGGTTTTATGTCAGTGTTTGAACTTTAACGAGTTCGAACATATGGTCTTGGCTATATGTGGTTCGAACTAGTAAAAGTTCGATCTACTGAAGTAGATCTATATATATATATATATATATATATATACATATATATATATATAGATATATATATATATATATATATGTAAGTCAATTGTAAATCACCAAGAGGAAGCAATTCCATAAAGAACTTAACATCCCAACTAACCTTCAACTTGCTCTGATACAAGTCACACATTCACCCAACAGAAATATCTGTGTTAACCAGAGAAATAGTTTAATATCTTCAGATACGTTCTTTTTCAAAAAGATCACAGGATCCAGGATTGTAAGTTGCAATATTCTAAATGGACCATTACCTTTTCTTAAGTAATCATTGAAAACAGTCTATCCAATTCCCCATGTTCTGAAACGTGTTCAGGGTAACCTAATGGTTAAAGTGTTTGCCTTACAAGCACAAGGTACAGGGTTTGAGTCTCACAAGGGATAATTGGCTAGGCTTAAAATGGCTCACAAGGGCAGTTAGCCTAGTACTAATCTATGAAATCTATGAAATCTATATGCAACAATCGGTAGAAGGAATAGGTAAAACAACATGAGATTTAACATAAAAAGGGTGTTGCAGTAACAGCCACTGAAAAATTATCAACCACTGCTTTCTCTACTGTATTACTAGTGCTCTCCCCAGCAAATCCCCCTCACCTTGCAATAACACAGTGCACTCAGGCCAAACATGACTATTCACACTTGAAACACATTTTCCCATTATTTCCTTGTAATGAGATGATCTCTCCTGACTCAAAATAAACAAAAGAATGTTGTCACTGGTACTTCATAACACCCATTTTATACTAGAAAGATGTCACAAAATTATCAATAATTGACAGTAAATGTGAAGCTTCCAGCCTCCAGTCCATATTCTCCTATTATCAAAAGTATTTGTAACACATGGAGTGGTTTTTCAGGGACTGCAAAAATACGAATATGTTCTCAATGGCCAAATCATTAGTCTTAAATTGAACAAATCTCTTAACATCCATCTTTTAATGTGATAGAATCAACATGAGGGTGAGTTCACAGAAGGTGTTTATCCTTTGTCAAAAGGATTTAAGAAGTTGCAAAGCCAAAGCTATAAGTTTCAAAAGACACATCCCCAAGTGATTCTCTCCCCAACTGTATACATATGGACCTATATAATGAACATCTAAAATAGCAAATCCTTTGCTATGTTATCCCTCAACTCACACCTATCCATTTAAGTCTATCATCCTTTGCTTGTAAATGCATTGTAAGCCAGAAACTCAAGGAAGGAGCAACCATAGTCTGACAAACTGCAGCTCCAGGTACATGTACATATGTACATCTATCAAAATGAACTATTTCCACTGCAGAAAAATTACCACAACACTCATAAAGCCCATCTTGTGAAAGACCACATTCAACTAACCTAGAAGACATGGCCAAGCAGTCAGAAGAATCAGAAGCAGAGCCTGCCAAAGTTGAAAGAGCCAGTAAGGCTGATAAATTATTTTTAACAATATTGTCCCAACTTGCTGCCATTCCCAAAGAAGTTTTATCCTGCAAAAAGATAGCCTTTAACAAATTGTCATCCAATCCAGCAGTAGAAAACAGAGTTAGAAGAGTATTGTCAGAAGCAGCAGAGGAAGTCAGTGCAGCCACAAAATCAACAGCAGTACTGGCATCTGCCATGACAAAATCACTCCCCTCTGTCTCCATCAAGCAACACTCTCCAGTGCCACCATTACTGAGTGGGAGAGCTTTAGTAACATTTTCCACATACTATTTACACACAGTGAAGTTTATATACATGTTTTCAACATACTAGCACATTAATTAATGAAACACAAAATCAACATTTTCTTAGCTCAGAAAACACATTAAACACATTAAAAATGACACGATAGTATACATATTATAACTGGACATCCATTTTCTGAAGTACTGCAGTTAGACAGCACACATCCTTCTCAAAACTTCAAATAATATTTTCCTGCAAAATGGCCATAGCGTTTTGTTGTCGAACAGATTTCTAATGTCCAACAAGTATATTTATATTTGTATTAAATGTTTTACAAAACTCAAATTGTCAATGTTTTAATGTCCTTAACTATACTATAACATTTAAAGAACATGCTATAAAATTATTTTCATTCTACTTTCATTCTCTTTCATAGCACTTGTAACAATTACAGGGGCTTACTTTTATGTCTCTATCAGTATTCTAGCTTCATTAATTACACTAATAATGCATAAATAACTTACTATAATATTCCCTGGGATTCATAAAGCTTGCGTCAGGTGCAGGCATAGCGTTGGCGATCTAACACCAAATATGGCCACTAAGCGATCTAGGTACGAGCTGTTCCCACGTGCAGTACCTGCGTACACTATGCCCGCAAAACTCCCGAGCCCTGTATGCTAATTACCCCATGTGCAGAAGTGTAGCATGCAAATTAAGGTATGTAGGGATCCAGGAAGTGGTGCAGGTGTAGTGTAAGCATGCAGAAATGTAAACCATAGAAAACATTTTACATTTTTGCAAACATAAAATCGGAGCCATGACAGCTGACCAAACACATGTATTATATTGTTAATATATGCCATCGGTGATATATATAGCCATTGGCATAAAAAATGTGCAAAGTATAAAATTAACATTTAATATATATAGTCGCACTATCATGACGTGGAAGCACAGGGCAGTGGCGCACAAAGGGGATCATAAGGAAAATATAAAAATATAGAATAAAACTGCAATGTAACACATATCATGATTTCCCCATAATAGTAAATGGTAGGCATGCTACACCATACTATGGTGCAAGGGTTGCTAAGGGGCTGTGACAGTGTTATGCACTGTAGCTAGGAATTAGTAGGCAATGCCATGCAAATGAGAGGAAAAATAGTGAATCACAGATTCCCCACTGGTGTAAGGATGCACCTCACAGCGTAGCGTTATAACATTGAAGTGTGCCCTTGAGATAAAGATGACATCAAGAGAGGGGTGTGTCACCATTGCTGTAAGAACATTAAAGCATTGCTAAACCAGTTTGCCCCTAGCTAGGCAAAGCTGCAGGATAGGGGTGTGTTGAACTGGCCATAGCTTTGCTTAGCTGAGAGTACAAAAGGTAACCGAGTATGCATGTGAACAGAGATGAAAATGTGCGTAAACCCGGCAAACGGGTTTGCGCAGTACGCACTGCAGCTGAAACAGGAAGGATATAGGAAAGAAATAAGGAAATGCTGCAGCAGGGAAATTGGAGTACACACGACTAATTAACACCTAGGAACCTACAGTGGGCCATTGACAACAGCTAACAAGGCTGCAAGCAGCTACATGCAGAGCAGGAAAGGGGAGGGGCTGTACTGCAAAGAAAACAGAAAAGTGTCAAAGCAGAACAAAGCCGATTTGCAATATGTCAGTTATAAGACACATTTTGCCATGACTGGGTAGGGAAAGTACAAAACAAGAAAGACAGCAGGTGGATGCATGCCTGATAATGGGAGGAGATCCAGGTTTAAAAATTAGTTAAAGGGCAACAGATTATTCAAGACAGGCAAGCATAACTCCACAGTATAGGCCCCACACTTGCAGTACTCATTATAAAACCCGTAATTAAGACATTCTGCAGCTGGAAGAGCTCATATACACCCAATGATATCAGCAGCATCCCTAGCACAATATTATAAAGTGTGAAAGCACCTCACACACATTTGTGTATTTCCATACACTCTGCACCAGTGGTGTATACAGACGGGGAACTTTTAGTATGTACATGTTAGGGGCTGCCATAGCTTTGATCAACCAGCATGTGTTGGAGACTGAAGGTGGTATGGAGGATGATGCACATGACCACCTCAGTCACCAGAGGAGGAGGAGAGTGTTCAGACCCAGGGTAACCTACCAGGGGCTACATGATCTGGAGATAGTAGAGCGTTACAGGGTAGACAGGGCATCCTACAGCAACTTGTGGAGCTGTTCCGGCCATGCCTCAGAGCCAGAAAAAACAGAGGGGAGCCCATCCCAGTAGATACAAATGTGTGCGTAAGCCTGAGAATACTAGCTACAGGTACCTTTCAAAGACCAACTGGGGATATAATGGGATCTCACAGGCATCAGCATCCAGGGTACTACACCAGTTCCTGGATACCATGTTACCACTTGCCATTGAGCACATATACTTCCCTCGAATGCAGGAGGAGTTGGCCAGCAATATGCATCTCTTCCACCGTGTGGCAGAATACCCGGAAATACTGGGTGCAGTAGACTGCATGCACATACACATCAAGTCACCACCTGGTGAGCAGGGTAGGTGCTACAAAAATGGCAAAGGATACTCCTCCATCAACTGCCAGGTCGTGTGCAATGCCCAGGGCATTATCATGGATGTGTGTGCTGGCAGCCCTGGAAGCTATCACAACTCCCACATCTGGCATGCCTCACAGCTGTATCAGTTATTTGCCAGGGGGGGACATTCCAAATGGCCACCTGGTGGGGGATGCTGGCTATGCACTGGAACCTTGGATGATGACTCCCATCAGAAATGCACACACACTCCTATGCAGGAACGCCATAATGAGGCACACCCGCAAACCAGAATCATTATAGAGTGTGTGTTTGGGATGCTGAAATCGCAGTTTCATTGCTTGGACATATCTGGTGGAGCCTTGCAGAACTCTCCAGGTACGTGTGCCTACATCTTCATAGTATGTGCCATCCTACACAATATGATCCTGTGGAAACAGCTGCAGCAGGGACAGAATGGTGAAGGCCTTCACAGCCCAACACCATTGCCAAGGGCCCCACAGGCACAGAGGTACTCAGACCACGAACACCCTGAGCCAGCCCCAGTAGGCAGACAGAGATGTGCCCACTATGCCCATGCCTTGGCAAGGAGGGAACGTATAGCACACACACTGACAGTGTAGGCACCTAGGGACTGACAACTTTCTCCACCTGCACACACAATTAAAATGGATGGCACACACACAAGACTACCTGTAAATTGTTATGTATAGGCAGCCTACTGTGTCCATCCAACATAGGCAGCCCTCGACTATTGTACACACAGCTGCCAGTGGCACAAGGTAAGTCAACACCTGAACAGTAAATTAAGCTATCAACATGTGCTGATACTGTATGTATAGGTTCATAGGTAGGTACTTCACCAACTGCCAGAGGCCATTCATAAGCCTAGCCTAAATGTGTCAACTTTTAACACCCCATTGATTCATTATCTGTCCCTCTGTGGAGCAGAGCCAATGGTGGGATCCCTGGGGTGTGTCTACTGTTCCCCATCCACTCTTCAAGTTTTCTCTTGCTGAGTGTTAGTGAGAGGCTCTGTATAATGTAGTTAGGGATGTTGTTCCAAAGTATGGGGAGTGTCTGTGAAAGGAATCCATCCCTCCAGCATCTTCCAGTTATTGTTCTGGGAAGGTTCAGCTCACTACAGTGTGTGGCTCACTGTGACATGGATTCCAATAGGTGGAGCATATCCATTAAGCCTGAGTTCAGCATGGCTGTGTTGGCCAGCAGAGATCATCTCTGGGTAAATGAGATGCCACTGAGTAATGCAGGAGTTTATTCAGTCTAGCTGCATAGGGCATATGTTTGAGGCCAGTAATCTCCTTGGCGAGGTACATCCATGGAACTTCCAACTCTTGGAAGTGTCTTCTGAGGTACAGCCCAAATGGGTTATTATACCCTATGATGGGACTGATGAGTGCTGAGTAAAGGGGCACTATAACCCCAGCATGTCTAGATGGGAACGTTTTAGTAATCAGATGGCCTACATAGAAGGATGTCCTAACTACTTTGGAGATATGATTGTCAAAGGGGAGATCACTATCTACCTTAGTCCCCAGATTCCCCATTAACTCATCCATATTAAAATGGCTGGCACTTATGTGTTAATATGTGGATGCTTAATATTCCACAATGGAATGACCATGCAGTTAGTGGCACTTGGCTGGAGGCCATGACATTGACACTCTGTGTCAGTCTCTGTGAGGCCCATTGAGGGATGTCTGTGTCAGCTGGACTATCAATCATGGCTCCCAGTTCGCATTCATTGCCAAACATGGTCTGCTGTAGTCCACCAGTGTTTGCCTGTACCTCTGAGAAGTATACGCCAAACAATGGGGCTCGCAGGACTGTGTCCTGTGGGACACCAGTCATGACTCATCAAGAGCTGGACCTGGAGACTGCTAGTCGTACCATGTGGTTCTGTGTGTAAGCCCGTTGGCAACCCAACCTGTGATGTATGGGTGTATGTACAGGCTATTGTGTTTATCAATAACACCTGAGTGGAGCATGGTGTCAAAAGCCTTGGTGAGGACCAGGTAGTATGTGTGAACTACCTCTCCCTTCATCTAATGTCTTGGTGACTGTATGTAAGACATCAAACGGGTTCAGTAGGCATGAACTGCACTCAACCACGCTGACCTGGGTTGGGTCACGTGTTTGGAGGATACCAATGTCTTTGTTAATGAGTGCCATGAGGATGTGATCCATACCATTGCAGACCAGGCTAGTCAGGCTTATGGGGTGGTAGTAACCATGGTCAGTTGTGATTCCACCTTGATGGAGTACAATAATCATTGCCATGTGCCATTGTATGGGCATGTAGCCTGTGGAGAGGCTGAGGTTGAAAAGCTCAATTAGGTTGGGGGTCAGGTTGTCTTGTACAGTTTGCAAGATTCAGTCTGGGACAACATCTGCCTCCATTCTGCTGTTAGAGAGGGTCATTTCCACCTGTGTGTCTCTGATGTGTGGGATACTGTACCTTTCGGGTAGTGTTGTGGGCTCTTTAAGGGGTGAAATATGCACTGAATGTATCTGCAAGGATGTTGGTGATATCAGTAGGGTCAGCATACTTTTTGCTATATTTTACCGGCGCAATGCAAATATGTGTGTCACCCCTTAGATCCTTGACATAGCCAAAGAAAGCTTTGTGGTTATCTTTCAAATCCTTGCGTATTTTCCTGCTAATGTTAGCCTTGGATGATGTCATGAGGGACCTATGTATCATACTAATAGTGGTCATGAATGTCTGCCCTTTGTGGGATTTGCTGTTTGTCTGGAACACTGTCCTACTTCTGTAGTATAGCCTGTTTATTGCAGGGGTCCACCAGACTGGTGTCCTTGTCTAGGAGGAGTGAGTCTTGGTTTACCAGTGAAGGCACAGTCCATACATCCATGTAGGTGCTTATAGATTGCATTTGTAAATCTGTCTGTATCTTGAGCAGTGTTTCCCCTTAGCATGGGGGCTGTGAAATCCCCCACCCCTGTCACTAGTAGTGTAAATTTAGCTGTAGGAAAGGTATACACTGTGGTTTCCATGAGTGGGGGAGATGTTTGGGTGTGGAAACAGTGAATAGTTCATTGTCAGATCTAACCAGTGACCGGTTAACCTCTGCTGTGGTACACCTGTTGCCCATGTTGGTGTTGACCACTTCTAGTATGCTTCCACCCCTCATTAGGGAGGTTACAACCTGATGCAGGGAATATGAGGTGATAAATTCCAGAAAGCGCTCGGCCTGGAAGTGAGTACTTGAGTAAGTTTCCCAGTTAATGGTAGAGTAGTTGACATTGACCAATGCCAGGGTGTGCGTTAGGACTGTCATGTTCTTCACTGTCTCCAGGTAGGTGGAGTGGTGGTCCTGGGTCATGGGGGGTGATCTGTAGCAGGCCACAGTTTACTTTGCAGTTGTGGCTGATGTTAGCTGCACATGGATGATCTCAGAGTTATCATGCTGCCCCACTAACCTGGAGATGTAGGTATCCATTATGAATAAGGATATACCCCATCCATGTCTGTATCAGTCCATGTTCTGTGGCTGAAATGTGTGGTATGGGCTGCAGTCTGGTAGTGCTGGTGTGCTCTCAGGAGCCTTAAGACAGGTCTCAGTTACTGCATAGATGTTGACGTTGTCTATCCTAAGGAGTGCTGTGAGTGCATGCATGTTGTGATCACAACTCCTGGTGTTGAGTAGAATAACCCTCATTGATTCTGCTATTGCGCTGTTTATGGAGCTGGTATTCACCTTTGAGAGTCTCCTAAAAAAGGCACCGTGTGGGGCGCCAATAGCCTTGGCCAGTATTCCAAAGCCTAAGGCTGACACATAAGCCGGTATGGTATTGTTTCATGCATGTTTCCCATCTGTGCTTGTTTCTCACCTCTCCTGTAGGTAACCAACTTGTAAGCAATAGGAAGCCTTAAACTTATAAAAGTCTTCTAGCTTCCAAGATAGACTTTTGGAGTGACTAGGTATCAGTGTTCTGTATGTTCTTGCTGTACTTAACTGTTTCCTGACTACATGGTGATTTCTCACTGCATATTGTGATCTGAAAGTCTGTTGATTCACATATTATGGTTGTGGTGGCCTGCACTTTAGAGGTTCGCAGATAGCCTACTACATATCTGCCCAAGGGCAATTAGAAGCATAGCTACAGTTTGTTGGCTTTCTCCGCACCATTGATGAAGTAACTGAGCCTCTGTCAAGCATAGCCAATGAAACAATTCCAGGCAGAGTTGCCGGAAGCTGTTGAAGACTGGGGTGGTGGAGGGTGATAGGGGCACTTAGTGATCTAAAGAAGGCATGTTAATGTGACAATTCAACACCATTCAATTTCCCCAACAGGTCCCGCAGCTATCAAATTGGACGGGCTCCCCCACCCCCTAGCAGTATGGTTCTGGGACACATGATCCCAGGGGTGTATATTATGTTACCCATTCACACAACAAGGTTTCTTTTGAAGTGTGTCAGTGAGGGGCTATGCCTAATGTAGTTAGGAATGTAATGTATTGTCTCACATTACATTTGTTATATGTTGTTATTTCAAGAGTAAGTGAAGCTCAGTGGGTTTGGGGGCCTCTGTCCTTTGCTTAGCCTAGCTTACACATAGAAATCATCTAAATAGGAAATAGGCGAAAGCAACGTTAATGTCAATAGTGTAATGGTTACAGCATCTGCATAGTATCTGTGCATTCGAGGTCCCAATCCCAATAAAGTCAGGGATGTTTATCATGTTAAAAAGTATACCTTAACCACAGCTTGCATATATAGGTAGTAATCGTCTGTATAATACACATTCGAAGCAGCCATATAAACCCATGTGTGCTGGAGAGTAAAGTCAACAGAGAATGTAATGTTATGTAAGTACATAGTGAGATGTTACTTCACTGGAATATATATATCCTGAGTAGTTAGCGGATGTGGCAGTGTTTGCGCGCACAGGTTATATGTTACAAAGTTTGTTTAACTGTGTTTAACCACTGCTATAATGTCACGCAAACACTTTTAAACATGCTGACAACTGCTTAAATGAGCCTTATTCTGGAGTAAACAACATTTGTAAATCATCGCAGGTGAACGCTGGACCATGCACACTATAGTCATGAGACTTACCACTAAGCCATCTGAGGTATATACATGTTTCATGGTCTTTAGACTACACCTTATACCATATGCATTCCACTGTAATGACCACAAATGGGACAGTCACTTTGTGTACATATGTACAGTACATTGTAATGTACTGTAGTTTGTGAACCAACACATACAAGTCTACATATGCATTACTGTTACAAATTAATATGATATATATATATATATATATATATATATATATATATATATATATGTGTGTGTGTCAGTGATGTCTGCACACACACACACACACATATATATATATATATATATATATATATATATATATATATATATATATACACACACATAGTATACAGTTAAATCAATAGCCATATATATAAACATCTATGATAACACCGTGACACAGAAGCAATCCAAAGGAATTGAAGTGTACACAAAACACATGCAGCTCTGGTATTATAACTATTAATATTAACCTAATTCACCATAGAAGGGATGGTTGTTGTGTATGTGAAGATTGGGGTGGGGGAGGAATAACGGGTAATGAAATCATGCATCAAGGAGAGCCTTGGTCGGACGTTCAATAAGTGAACTGGAGGGGTATACATGGAGTATGGGGACAATATAAAAAGGGCACAAAACAAGAACCTTTCTTATTCATAATACACCCTGTCATGTCACATTGCAACACCTAATTTCACAAACATATGAACATTAACATGTATCAGACATATGTACACCAACTGACTGTCACATTTGTTTTCAGTAGTGAGGAATGCCAGTAGTAAAATGTATATTCTAAACACCATAGCACTTGTACATATCTCAGATGCCTTAGTGGTAACGTCAGTGACTGTGGTGTTCATGGTCCCGGGTGCAAGGGCTGTTAAGTTACTTTGAGGGCCATAATAAGAGCTGTTGGATGCAGGTGGATTAAAGCACTTTAAAGCAGTTGTAAGCAGGTTTCCACAGATTTGCACAATGGTAAGCGGCGCTTAAACACGGTAAACGGAGAAGCGCTTCACAAGTTTAACCTTTGCTTAATGTCACGCAGACCACGGGCAAACCTGCTTACAACCGCTTAAATGTGCGTTATTCACAATTTCCCTACCAGTGCCTACTCTGAGGGGTAAAATAATAACACTTTCCAGGATTAGAACCTGCAACCATGTACTCCATCTTCAGAGTAACCTACCACTAAGCTTCCTGAGATGTACCTTTCTCAGTTGTGTATGCAGACAGGTTAAAAAACAAAAGGGAGGAATGTGTTGAAATAGGACAACCCGCCATGTAACCAATGAAAGGTGTATGCTCATATATATAGATATATAGATATATATCGAGAGAGAGAGACATAGAGACAAGTTGATATATACAGATCTACATATATATGTAGATATATAGATAGGTTAAAAACATCTACACATCTATGGAGGTACAGATAAACGTATGCAATAATATATATTATGTATTATATCTATATACATATATATATACACACACACACACACACACACACACACACACACACACACATATATATATATATATATATATATATATATATATATATATATATATATATATACACACACACATACATACGTGTGCAGACAGCATCCAAAGTGTTCCTGTCTGAGTATAACATGGACCACAGCAATCACGCATTCCGCCCTCTCAAACAATATGAACATAACATATGAAGAGTATATGCCAATACACTATTACAAATATGTTCTATGGACATAGTCACCAACACAGCTGCAATGACTGCAAATATCCATGACAGAAATACACAGACAGCTTTCATTTAGCAAAACTTTATTACATTCCGATGTATTGCCAAAAGGATTCAAGGACTAACAGTACCTGCATGCTATACAAGAAGAATTTAACAGTGCCTTAATGAATCAGCCTGCAATTACCATAGTATTAGTCCACTAAGAAATAGGTGTACACATATGAAAAGAACACCTACATACATATAGAGGTTGTATAAAAGGGTTTCCTAAATACCTGCATGTGCTATGTACACCCACCAACATCTACCCCACAACCAAAATAATTACATCAATACATACTGTCATACCATAACCGATTATTCAACTTCTGTACAACATCTGCTGAAACCTTAACATACCTGGACACAGACACACTAACATGGCCCTATGTGAAATAGTTGCTTTTATACAACTGAACAGCTGCTGATGTTACAGGGTTTGTATGAAATAATCCCGTTTCAGAGGGTTGAAAGGTTCGTACTCCAGGAAGTGTTACCGAGTACTGATTAGCAGCACAGTATAATACACAGTAACACCAAATTAAATATGTCTGGTAAGCACACTGTAAACCCCCTAACATTATATGCATAGCAATGCAGCCTTGAGATGGTCAAACATCCTGGCCAGACTGGAACATATGCAGAAGTATTAGGTACAGACAAACCCTGCACCAGTAGCAATGTTCAGAAATATAACAGCAGTACTCACATTTAGACCAAATCCTCTAGGCATTACACACAATATATTACTGTTTGTCTCCATACAGCTGTTGCAATAGATTTCAAACAACACTTTCAGGCTGTATTCCTCACAAGTAAGGCAAAGGGACAATGCCCAAGTTGAGTACTTAATTATACTCCACTGTTGCCATGGTATTGGCTAAGGCAGTAGCAGCACAGCTGATGTGCATGTAATTAGCTACATAGGAACACCAATTGGTTATCGGGATAGCACATGTTACTGATCTGTATCTATAAAAAGGTTGCCTTGTCACACATTCAGACCATCTGTATCTACCTGTAGGACAGTACAAAACACTGAAAGACAAACCGAAAACGAGTATTATACTAGTCAGTAACACCTCCAATTACTAAGAAGGTATGTATAACATGTAGTATATCTGTGTATGTAGTACATATTTTGTAAGAATTACAGTGTAATCAATGTATATAGTTGAAATAGCTATCTTGTAGCAATGTATTGTTGAGCAGTAGTAATGCTTGTAGTATTCTATGTGTGTACTCCTGTAGGTCACAAGGCAAACTCCTCATACACCACAAGGGATGATATGGGATTGTAACTCACCAATTTGCTTCCAGCCACTGTCAGTGTCAGGACTGGTCCAAGGATGTGCTATAACAGGGGATAGTATATGTCGAAATATTGTAACAGTCGACATATGTGTGGGTGTATAAGTAAGATGAAAAAGTCAAAGGTGGGCTTACTGTGCAAATATGGTTTGCATTGCTGGATATTCTGCCAATAACTGTGCAATGTACAGTATTTTAGGCAGATTTGTATTCCATTCTACATAGCATTTCTATTATGTTATGCAAACAGTAGTTATGTCTATTGGCAATTACAATAATCAATAACAGGATACATATCACTTGTATTCATCTGACAGTTTAGCAGCATGATAGCAAAGATAATTGGAAGAGCTAGGTAACTATCCATGCACATAACACATGTAATATCCACCTCTCTACTATTGTTGCAAGCAATAACAGCTGTGCATGTGTACATGTTATGCAAATGTGTAGTGACCCTTGTTACATGGCTGGGCCAAATGGCTATGTGCACACCTACATAGAGTGGATATTGAGAGAAGAGGCACACTGGTTGAACTACCAGTTTGTGTGGCCTAACATCTCATTGCTAGCCTAGCAGCCACTTGCACATACTGTATGTAAGGTAGTGCACAGTACTGGTAATGCAACAGGTTGCATATCATCTTTAAATCCAGTGTAACATCTGCAGTAGGAGTGTAAGATGTAGGAGACTGATGCCCATGTGTAACAGCTGCTTCATAGATGATGGCTTACACTATCTGATCCTAATCATGTTGATAGTGGCATCAGAGTCTATTGATACATGACTGTGTTTGGGGAGTGGTTGTCTGCTCCCAACAGAGCTCATGGTCCTGGTGGATATGTGAGTATATACCCAGATAAGGAAACAGACTTGTAGACACTTGTATCATCTGTAATCAACTATCAGGATGTGATGTGCTCCTCAGAGGAGGATTGCTGCTAAAGGTAGCTGCAATGTTTCCATAATAGCCAGTATTGTCATGTCCATAACACAAATATTTACATGTGGGCATCACTGTCTAAAACATCTTCATAAGCAATAAGTAAACTAAATACAGTACGTGATACTTGTAGTACTGAATGCTCATACAGGCATGTCCACTAGTCAGCTACTGATGTTTACTAATGCCAACTTTGTGTATGTGGCCATCCTGGGGGAATGTAATCTCTATTCCATGTACACTACCAAACCCACCTAACGCCACACCCCACACATTGTCTGGGATGCAGCTACAGGGGTAATCTGGAAGGCAGTCCAGTCTACAGCCATGACTGGACTGGACAGTCATGAGGTGTAGGTTAACACACGCATCTCATCATCACAACGAACGCATACCCTTACCAGAACACAGTAAGGACACCCACACACACTACCAGACATCACACACATTCACAGACTCTTCTAAGTATCTGGCCAAACAAGTGACCTTCCAAGCTGGTAGAGACAGACAACAAAATACACAAACTGTATGACGTAGTTTGCATAATTGTGCCACACCTCAGATCACGTGGCCAGAAACATGCCCAACAGTACTCATTTGTGAATGCAAACTCTAGCACTATGTTACACACCAACCTATATGAGGGCATACATACTATCAGCTCCTATCTGCCATGATTAGCCACATACCCATACACTCTGACCACCTTTTGAACTATACACATGGCTCTGACATATTCCATATTGTTGTGCAGGACCTGTGATGCAGTAGCCTGGACTGCATGGAAACACGTGTAGGAACTGTCAGGTCTTGTAGCCCATGCAGGTATGTCCCAAGGCCTGGGTAGCATTCTGCCATTGGCCAGAATAATACTGCAGTACAGAGACAAAAGGATTTTATTCCACAATTGTCTAATGTAGTGGTGCAAGTCAAAGGGTATCCAGTATCTGTCTGCCTGGGATAACATGGTTGACAGACCATGATGCTTTGCCAGACATGGCCTGCACCTGTCACCCCTGGGAATCTGGATACTGCCTAGGTCTCATGCTTCCCCTATAGTGCCTTCATCATGCACAGTTCAAGTGAAGGTCCACTGTTGTTGCAGGGACAGCCAAGCAGTAAACTGCAGGTCTCGCTACACAATGATATATGTCAGAAACACTATATGAACACACATACGTCAATCCCTAACATGGAGAACATATCTGTGCAGTGGCTGAGACATCTTTCAATGCTCCGGAGAGCACACCTGCATGACCACGTTATAACACAAATCTCACCTCTTGCCTATTATCCTTTATTGGAACACACAGGCCACAGGTGTATCCATATTCCTGAAGGCTATGTACACCCCCATGCTAGTTGCACTTGCATAACTTCAGATGCATTATGCTGAGCAACTACCTTTGTACCAAAGTGGAATTCAAAATGCACCTTGCGACAGATCACCCACCATACCACGGATTTCCCAACTGTCATAATGTGCTGTAATGGGGAAGATTAGGTTTGAGACAGAAACCCATAATAATGGCTACACTCAACTATTCCATTATGAACTGGGAAGACTCCTCATGTACCAACACCTGTGCTCAATGCATGTTGGATTCCATCAACCCCAATGACCTGGATCACAATACTCACACAAACAGGGCTAACAGTATGCTACACATAGTCAGTCTCCAAAGCCAATGTTATGCTTCCTAAGAGCAAAGTGGTATCTGTCATGGCACCCATGCAGATGGACAATGCATGTGCAGATACTGAATCCTATACAAATTAACCATAAGCAGTCACATACGTGCAGTGATTGTGCCACTGGAACAGAACCAAGATTCACCCAAACACAAACAAGAAGGCAAACTGGTGGTACCATGCTTTAAACTGTACCACAGATGGTAGTAACTATTGCAAGAGTGAACCCACATGAGTGTAGGTGATCCCTGGTCAGCCTCAGTAAGATGCAGATACACCATATAAAACCACACAAAGCTACTGTGAAACAAATCAGACTCATATTATGAGACCAACCACAGAGCATTCTATAGCTGTGTCATTAATCATAATGGCAATGACAAGACCTGCTGTGCTGCACAGTACTATGGCATGGGAAGTACTGCACCTACAGAAATAGCACCTGTTCATCCAGATAGAGTGTTGGAGAACCTAAATCTACTCCCACCCCCCAAGAGGTACACATAGTTATATATCCATGTACACTACAGAGCCCCTGTAATAACAACAATGCAGGTACAAGCTGCACTTTCTAAAGCCATGCATACAGCTTTCATGGGACCTGTCAACGTCCCAGGGTGTGTCCTACACAAATGTAAGAACAATCAACACTTATCATACACAACATGTTCAATCATAGCTCCATGTCAAGCTGTGTACACACTGAATGGTGCAAAGCAACAGTTATCACACCCCACAAAGAGGGAAACACCATTGATAATGGGAAATAGTGCACTGCTACCCTTCTGAGTCTGGTCTGTAAGGCCATGAACTGTGATCAACGTATTTGATGTACTCAGTATAGATGTAGATGACAGTAAGGTTGGTTCACACAGCATATCATGACCTTGCCAGGTCTTAGGACACCATCACCCATACTGTGTTCCAGCTACACTCAGTAAAATAGGTGTATATTCCTATGTCACAGGTGTGGTTGGCAACTAGAGTGTTGGCAGAACCAACACTACAGAAGGTGTCTGACTAATACATGCACATCAAACCAGTGCCAGCCACAGTAATACAGGGTTCATTCCTGGTACTCCCCCTCTTTGTTATCTATACCACACAGACTAACACAGAAGGCATCTGCCTATTGATGTTTGCAAATGACTATGAACTAGGAGCAATAGTTGACTCAATGTGTGCTGTGTTCAATATATTGAAGGGCCTTTGTGTGTCAGATGTGTGGTGTGTGACATATGGCCACAACCTGACAGCTAAGTATTGCTTTGTCATCCCCTATGTTAAAAACCCTGTACCCATCAACTACCACCTAGGCAGTGGTCAACGTAATGGCAACTGTGTGTGTATGTGATGCAGCTGGACAGTAGTTTTTCCTTTGATAGTTACTTCACCACACCAGTCAGGTAGTCATATGTGGCACTCCTAATCATGACAGGGTGCCATCCATGAATATAGAGATAATTGTTCAGCCATACTCAACAATCATGTGACCCATAATAGATCATATATTTTCTTTAAGGGTTATTGCCCATGTGTAGATGGCCTACACTGCCCTTCCCAATCCCTAGCTCCACTATGTAGCATGCAGCCTACCCTGAATAAAGCCATGTCCAACCCAGAGATGTTGGACATGCTAAACTTAACACATCCTGATCCCAAATAAACACATGCTTCATGGACATCCACCTTTCTAGTACAAGGATCACAACATGCTTGACAGATCTCTGTCCCATACACTTAACATACGCTTGCCATACTATGCATCCCTCTCCAGCAAAGCTGCACATCGCACCTCTCTGTGACATGGTGTGATGACCGCATGCTATATATATCAGTAACCCTGCGGATCAGTTCTGTGGCACTGCTTGAACTGGCCACTGAAACTTACCTATCTGTTGCCTACAGCTAAGTAACCTGTCTGCCTAGGCTCATAACCCAGGACATATAGCCTACTAGTTCACTATGACCATACATGCAATAGTTGATATCCAACCCTGCAAATACCATCAGGCTAGCTATTGCCCCATGTGTTTCACATATGCAACACAGGCAATACATGCAGGATGCTACACAGCTGTACAGTGTCACGTAGATGCATATGGCAAAACACATACATGTAAAACATTCTGTGAGCAAGTCTTCATGGTCACAGGTCACATCCCTAAAGGCTATGCATGACTATATATATGTGACATATACACAGCATTAAGGTAAATTGCATAAATCTGAACACATCCAGGCATGTGCTGTAAATACACCAGTACAGGCAAACAGACATGCCCATGTCAAAACAACATCCACATGGAGTATGAGCAATGTCATCACATGCAACACACATATATGGTGATAACATCACATCACCAGTAAGTGTCAAATGTGTGTGACTTAAACATGTCAATGATGTTAGTGTTATCTAGATTTGCAAAGATTTATTTGTAATCTTAATAAGTGTGATACACATGTATGTTCAGCTGTACTTCTGTACTTCTCTGTGAGTTACTGTGACCTGCCTCCATCATTATGTCTTCCAGGAATGATGCGTAGCAGGCTGCCAGCGTGCACATGCATCCCATACCTCCTCGACAACGATTTAACACTCTTCAGCCATGTGCCACAGGATGCACAGCAGCAGGATGCCCTGTGGGAGGAACTCCGCAAGAGGGTAAATGATGTTGGCAGTCACAATCGCACCTATCAGCAGGTGCGCTGACACTGCACCAACCTCATAAGATGGGCAAAACAGCGTGCTAATGCAATCACCAGGGAACAAGGTGTAACAGGTGGGGTGCCACTCACCCAGCCCCCCACTCACACGTACCGAGGAGCTACTGGCCAACCAGGGGATACCTGCAGACCTCCATCCACAAGCTTTATCTGATATTGTGGAGGTGGATGTCTCTCAACCACTGAGCCTGGAGTTGCCTGGTACATCAGTATTGCACATATAATGCAACTATATTTCACATAGTTACATGTGTTACTCTACAATATGTAATGTAACATCATATGCAAGGCATGTATGCACACATGCCACATACTATAGTCTGCTACTCTATGTATGCACAGATGTGCATACTCCATAGTATAGTATATTTTACTGGCTTATGTGCTAACATGGACATTGCACCCTGTAGCTATCACACAGGTATAAATAATGATCTTACTGCTGTGACACTCCTGTTTAGGTAGCTCTGGCATTTTGCAGCGACAGCAGCCTGTGTCAGGTGAGATTGTTATTATTCACCAGGCTTGATAATGCACAGATCATATTAATTGCATGCTATCTACCATAACACACGTACACAAAACGTATGGTGGTCCTGGTAATAGACACTGGTCAGACCTGCAATGCATCACAGTGGTTATCCATGTGAAACAATTGATGACTATATGAAACACCTACACTAAACCTTCCAAACTGTTTTTTCCAGATGTGTGGACAACTGTGAATACAATGGTGGAGGTGTGTTTCACTGTAGGGACAGGTACTACATATCAGCATTACACATGTTGAGAATACAAACAGTACTGTACAGACAGTATATGTGTGCACACACTCTAAATGTGTTGGAGCTAGAGTATGACCGGCCCACAGGATACACCCTTGTGGATTATACCCTTGCTATGAATGTCACACAATGTCATGTGCTATCTGACATGTCCATGACATGTAGTGGGCTGACTGCAACACTGCTCAACTATCCTGCAAAACATGATGTTTCACATCCCATGCATACCACCCTTTGTCTGCATAACCCTGTCCTCAGCGGAGCATATGACATCTATAGGTGTATGTCATATGGGACAACACTGACATGTGAAATAGATGGCCATCACAACCATTGGACAGAACATGTGTAAACATGGCCATGGAGGATGGCCAGAGACATGAAGCAACACACACAGTAGAAGTGATGTACATGTGTGTACACCCTGTTGCACATTGGCTTGACATAATACAACTATGGCCTTTGTGTAATGGTGATACTGCAGATGTGAAACACTAAACATCACTCAGCCTTGTGCACAGCTTGTGTAGGCATAACATGAAACCACCGCATAACATGTCTTGAACATCTTGAGTGTGTCACGACATGAAAGCATTCACCTATACAGTATCCAAATGCATACATATGTTGCACAACATACACATACAACCACATCAGGCCACAGTTACAGTACATTCACCTTGCTGGTGTCAGACATCACTGTCATGCCTGCTCCTCATGTGTGTGAGGTACACAGATGGCATGTGGGACATAGAGTACTGCTAAGTTAGCCATGTGGGGCATAGTTGCCAGGCGTCAGTAATACAGTTGCAGATGTACAGAGTTGTCATCCGTATAGCCTTCTGTGACCTGTGTCACACATTCCACATTAGGGATTAGTGTGTATACACCTCAGTGACGTGGGTTACATTCCACATTAGATATGTAGTGTATGTGAACACAGTCATGGCTATGAACTGTGTCAGTAACTTACACTGTATAGCAGTAGTGAAGTCACATGATGCCCCTCAATGGCTATGCACATCAGCTCAATGTGTAGTATGTCACTGTATATTTGTAGGGCAGACAGACAACATTGCGTCAGCTGAAGGCCAATGTTAGAATAACACGTCCCTGTACTGGGACACCATTACCATACTGTAGATTGGAAAGGAAACCATTGTGTTACACATGTATGCATGTCTTTCAACACATCAGCAGAAGACAAGTCATACTACATGTGATTGGCAAGGTCATATGCCACACATCAGGCTGGTACTGTAAACCTTTGCTGGTCTGTGACACCACTGCAAAGTAGGGAAAGCCATGTCAAACATGTGTGTACAGCCACATGCACAATGTCCATACATTCAGCACAGGGTAGGCGGAATAATGTTGAACCGACATGCACTACTTTGGGGGAGATATGCAAGCTAGGGCTCAGGCAAAAATAGTATTCAGTCAACATACCCTTCTGCTCATGTCCTCACACAGAGGGGCGGTGGCAACACACAGCATCAGTGGCATATGTACAAAGGCCAGCAATGGTCTGTTAACGTGGTGTATGTTGCACACACTATGGCAGTGCGGTGCAATGATGCATAGTGCATGCATTGTGTTGCAGGTATGGGGCATAAGCTACTAACACAAATGGTGGAATACAGGCATGTATGCTAACCACCACTATAATTGTGTAAGGTGCATGCTGTCTGCTATAACACATGCATGCTGTTGTGTGCAACTCAGGGATGCATGATAACTACAACTATAATTGTCTAAGCTGAATGCCATCTGCCATATCACCTGCATGTTGCATGCCATTTGGTGTCATAGCATGTGTCTGTGTGGTATAACTTGTAATGTACAGTTCTTGTCTTTCCCTCATACGTGTTGATGTAGGTGCATTGCCCTCCTGCAGTCCACCTGATGTTAGTGTCCCCACAGACTCTACTAGTGATGGTGAAAGTATGATTGGGGCACAGGCAGGGTTGTCAGGGGCTGAATCTGTGCAATTGGTTGACATTCCACCTGTATCCCACTCATCCTCACACACAGTTCCCCTGCCTACACATATCCCATCACCACTGGCCATAGAGGAAGGACAGTTGACAAGTGGTAGCATGGAACAGGGAAGTGCGGAAACTATGGAAGATTTTCCTGCACACCATGATCCCAGTCAACTGACTGGTGATGTCCCACACAGGCATGTGCCCAGTGCTGCTCATAGGAGGGCCACTGGCCAACATGCCCCTGCGAGACAAAGCACATCAGCTGGAGTCACCAGACACATGTTTTGGACTGTAATGGATGCACAGACACGTGCTGAATGGCACAACAGAGAAGGTCTGAGGCTTCAGAGGTCTGCTGTCCATTCATTAACTGACAACATACAGCCAATTGCAAATGCTCATCATCATCTTGCAGATGTTTTGGATAGACAATTGGGTGACATGGTGGGAGTCCTTGACTGTGGCATGTCAATCCTTGAGAGTGAAATGTCTGTGCTGGAACATCTGGAGGGAGTGTGGTGACAGGAACGTGGACGTAGGTCAGCAACATCACCTGTTGAAGGTCTATGTGAATATGCTACTGCACATGCCCACTCCCATTGTGGCAGTAGCAGCAGCAGCAGTGCAGCTGGTGCTGTGCAGTCCACACCAGGACACAGCAGGCCATGTGGACGTGGTCCTGAATGGTCTCAACAGGGACACAATTCCAGTGGACATGTGTCATCAGACAGTATCTAATCTTAAACTCTGCCTGGTAGTGCCTGTGCAACCCCTGGCAGGCACAGGTCATGTGGCCATGGCCGGACACTGTGAACTGTGAAACCTGCCTTGTACAGTCTGCAGCTGTCAATAATACCCCTGTGTAGGCCACCACATGCCAGACCTATGTGCATGCATACACACACACACACACCAGAAACAAATGCAGGGCACCTCAACACACACACGCATAACATCCACACACGCACAATGATATCACAGGCCCTAACACACACACATGATGTCATCCAATGGTGCAGCTTAGGCCTCTGGCAAACATTATCGCCCTGTGCATATGATGATGTCTGTGCCGCATCCCTGTCATCCACACCATTGGTGCAGGGACATGCTCATATGTTTGGATGCACAGGGTGAACATACTAGGTAGACAATTGTAGATTAATATTGTTGAGTAGTGTTGACAGGAAGGAGACATACCATGTATTACAGTTTTAGAATGCATTTTGTACGTTTGACAGT
The DNA here is from genome assembly GCF_019279795.1 of Protopterus annectens. Classification (NCBI taxonomy): domain Eukaryota; kingdom Metazoa; phylum Chordata; order Ceratodontiformes; family Protopteridae; genus Protopterus; species Protopterus annectens. The sequence continues at coordinate 655,087,503 of NC_056737.1, read as the reverse complement.
ATATATCATGTGTAACAACACTAACAGCATAATGATCTTGATGTTCTGCCTTCCTCTTTCAGGTGTAGTTGCATGTGCCGGGAGATGTCAGTGTTTGCGGTTAGTTTCCCATATGTACATGTTGACAACTCACAGGTCTGTATGACAATACCTGCATGCACTTTGTAGCTTCCACATCACAGTTATGATCTCCCATGTTTCAATTATGTTTACTGTTCTAATGATCCAAGAGCATGATAGCCGTGTAGTAAGCTACTATGTTCAGAGCCGTCACATCCATAGTGGGTAACATCACAGGTATAGTTACCTGGAGCAGGGAGGAGGTAAAAGAGTGGTATAGTGGATGACAAGGGTAAAGGCCAGTGGAAATAGTGGCTTCTCATTGGGAAGCAGTAATATCCACAGGATGTAAACACAGACGCACCCACACACTTAGGGATTCACAGACACAGTAACACACACTCTGACACACACACACACACACACACACACACACACACACACACACACACACACACACACGCACACGCATGCATACACACACACACACACACACACACACACAGTTGCCAGTGTTCAGATCCTGCCTATGTGCAAATCATCATTATACTACTATGCAATTACAAGATCCGCAGCAGAGATTACACATGTACAGGTAGTCGGAATGGCCTAAGATCGAGGACATCAACAGGGATACTACAGTGCAGTGAGTGTATGTGAGGAGGGGGGGTTCTTCAGTAGGCTATGTAACAATAAGTCGCACCCTAGGGTGTACATGTTAACAGGTGGTTAGAATGCCCGTCTAAGATTTATGATATCAACAGGGATACTAGATTGCATTGAGTGGATGGTGGGAGGGGGCATTAACATTTCACTATGGTATAATACAGCCTCACTCCAGGGACCGGACAGCCATACACACACACACACATACACACACACACACACACACACACACACACACACACACACACACACACACACACACACACACACACACACTGTGGCATTCATAAAGATATACACCTATGTCACACATATACAGACACTTGACATGCGTGAGGTTCAACCACCTGCCTATGCCTTTCTTTTTACACTTTACTCTGTACTCATGGCAACAACAGTGTTCAGGAGAGTGAAAAACATGTGGGATGTATTCCCAGCAATACGTGACATATGTGGACACACACACACCCACACGTGCCGATACTGTGAATCAAACACCTGCCCTTCTCATAATAGGTATTACAGAAGTACAGCACTATCACATTTGCTACAAAGTTTACTGGCTCTTTCCTTTGCCAACTGTGCTGATATATGCATAATATATGCACATGGGAGGTATTACTGTTACAGGTGTCATGAGGTTTGCCTTCAGTGTCACTCTTACTACATTCTACATTGTCTGTTTTCCACTTCAATTAACAAAACCAGACCTTAGCAGTTACACAGGTTATTGTAGGAATGGTTGTAACACACCAGTGAGCTGTCCTCAGTAATCATTCATCTGCAAAGTAGCCCCACAACTTAGTAGTCATGTACAAATATCTGTCCATACCTCATTTACAGCCTACTGTACTTTGAGCATATCACCATATACAGATGGCAATGTGTAGGCTGTATTGCAACAGCATGATGTACTAAGACAACAGTCATCTTCAAACATCAGACACTGCACACGCATGGAATATAAACAAACATCAGATGTACACATATGTGGTCTACATCAGTAAGTGGACTAGCAGGTCAAGAGGATACATTCCACACCTTTCCCACGCCATGTGTGAAACATAGCCGAGCATTACACCATAATGGATGTTGTATTCATGTACTGGTAGGACACAACTACCTTCACCGAATAGTCAAGTGTACATATATGACAACAGCACATATCAGCAAGACACACAAATGGCATTATTCCATGTCATGCTCCTACAAACTGTTACTTGACAGTGCCATGGTGAAGCCAGGGCACTGTAATGGTCAACAGTGAGCACATCATATTTGCCACACACACCTCATGTTTACTGGAAGAGTGCCAGCAATGTGCTCTGTTAGAGCTAAGCAGTACACTCATTCAAGCATGTGCAAGGTCTGTGGCTTGTAAACGTCTCACCCCAGCATGTACTGGCTATTGTGGTATTAAGGCTAATGTCCAGACAGCACACAGCATACATGGCTTGCAACTGTTGACATGGGGTATATGTAGGAGCTGTGGGCACACATGGCTGTACATGTCATGAACATATCACCTGTGACTACTCAAGAACATACAGAGCAGAGCTGGATTTCCCTGAGTCTGTCAACACAGGCCTTGTGTAGGTCCTATGCTCCTGTTATTTGGGTATGTTTGTAGGCATTGCATTAGGTGGACATGTCTAATGACATAATGCCACATGGGTTGATGTATGATATGATAGGTGTCATGGGTAACCAGTAGAGAGGGAATATTACCTCTGTTAACATAGATATCAAACCTTATGTACTGTTAGCATGCTATCTGCCATGTGCATGTGTGTGTAATGGCTGTAGCCACCTGTATGTAGAAAGGATAACGAAAGCTATGGTAATGTCATTTATGTTGGTACATATCCAGGGCAGGTACAATTAGGTCATATACAACCATGAGGGTATTGTTTACTAGTGTACAGCAACAGTCGACTGTGTTAATGCTGACAACATCCAAGGGACCCTGGTATGTGTACAAATGAGTTGGTTACAAACAGTGGCATTATTACATTGCATAACACATTATGCAGCTGTGTCTGTTCATGGGTAATTTGCACAGCTGATGTAGGCCTAAGTACAGTCCACCAATCAAAGGCTATCTGGTGGTCTACCATACTATGTCATATCACATATGGATGTGTGCTGGTAGTCTAGGGACAAGGTGGTGGATGTATATAAGGATGCAACCTAGAATGCAGCATTTGCCACTGTCACCTGTACCTGACTCATCTGTGATGAGTTATGTCGGAGTAGTGGTCTTTACATGTGAGTAACCTTTATGAATATGTGAACACCACCACCTGGAATGGTCCATACCAGTGTTATGGCCCACATGTCTCGATCTGAGTTATATGGTGGTAGTGCAATTGTGCACTACAGAGCCTTCAGCCAGGTGTTCCTCACTGCACAGATGTCAGTATTCCCCATTGTATGTTCTACATTGAGCAAATGGATTACAAAAGCCACACATCTAGCACTGGTTAGCATAAGCATCCAATGCAATTGTCTTGTAGGTATCAGGGTGTTACTTCTGTGTGTAGGACATTTGCCTTGGAATGTGACTATATGGGTAAATGCGACCTAGGTATTATCCACACTCACTTGAAACATGAATGCAAGTGCTCTGTGTCGAAGGCTTGCTGTTCAGTCATGACAGCCCGAAATGACAGACACTGGACAACCTCATAGTAACAGCAGGACATTGACTCATTGTTTTAGTCTAGCAGTTGCCACTCGTACCATGACATCACTGCGAGTGGCAGTAATGTGCTTGGTAGCAAATGCCACATGAAAGGTGACGGACAGCAGCAGACATTGTGTATATAACTAATGTGAGATATACTTAGTGCAGCAGTCCTGCTAATAATGACAACTACTAACATAGCCGGGAGAGGTCATCTTGATACCTGCACCTCAGTACCATTACACAATGTGGCTCACACATTATGCTTGCACATGCCACTGTTCCAGGTATAATGTCACTGTCCAAAACCTATCAATGTATGCCTTTCAGGGCAGCAAGGTGTGTGACACATGCTGTAGGTAGCACCCACCTTTGTGTCCCAGTTAATCTATTGTCTGTCACATTCACACATGCATAATTGTGTATACTTAACATATATATGTCAGTACTTCATCTACATGTATGCATGTGTATCACACAGCACAGACACAGATATATAATTTACGGGCCACATAGAGGTATCTGGTAGTATACCAGTATGATATGCATATATACTGACAGGTAAGATGTACATAGCTGTAAACCTGTGTGTTTACAATAGGAGTCCATTACAATGTGTTCTGTATATGTAAGTGTATGAGCATGCACACTCTGGCCTTCTGTGGTTAGAATCAGAATGCATCACAAACAGCCCTGTGCTACTAAGTGTATGAGTGTACCCACTGCCACCTTGTGTAATTCAAGTCAGTGCATCCAAACAAGCCCTTTGTTACTAAGTGTATGAGCATTCCCAGTATAACCTTGTGTAGTTGTAGTTATAGTTCATCCCAAACGGCCCTGTGCTACTAAGTATATGATCATGCCCACTGTCACCTTGTGTAATTGGAGTCAATGCATCCAAAAAAGTTCTGTGATTCTATGTGTATGAGCATGACCACTGTAACCCTATATAGTGATAGTAGTTGTCCATTCCACAGATAGGCATATTGCAGTTCAGGTTCCTGTTGTGCTACAACAATACCTCTCAGGCCTATGTACTACATGCAGATGATGTGTCTTGCTTCTGCATACAGGTTGTAATAGACACCTACTTTAAACACATAGGTTTACAGCTATGTACATTGTGACTGTCAGTATCCCTGTTGTTGTCCTCAATCTTAGAATGGCATTCTGACTGTCGTGGAATGTGTAATCTCTGTGGTGCGTCTCGTAACTGCATAGTACTGTAATAGTGGTCTGTAGATAGGCAGGAGTTCTGATCCCGCCACTGGCAACTGTGTGTGTGTCAGCAAATGGCTGAGCGTGTGTGTCAGCAAATGGCTGAGTGTGGTTGTGTGTGTGTGTGTGTGTGTGTGTATTTGTGTCTGCATGCTGTCATGACAATGGGTTTTGCTACATTCCGAAGAGATACCACCTTTTGCACTAGCCTTTATCCTTGTTAACTGCTAACCCCCCCCCACACTGCAAGTAATCAGTCCTGTGTTATCTTCCAGCTCAGAAGTGGAATCAGAGTAAGTGTAATTGTATGTGTTATGTGGCACATACCTCAAATGCATACCACTGCACTAGTTACCTTTACGTAGGCAAGACGTGTATGCACAATAGTGTGCATGTTTGTGTGTGTGACTACCCTGTAACCAGGCATACACATGTATAATGTCTTTTAACATGCTGCACCCCATGGTAGCCATCTGTGGTGACTGGTGTCTGCAAAGTATAACATAGCTAGGTATGGTAAAGAATACACAGTCAAGAATGACTACAGCTGGTTATGTTATTTTCTTGTGCCACTGTCGAGCAGTGACACAGAAGTGGTCGCCGGGGTGTAAGTCCATAGCCATCATTCCCTCACCCAAACTCCACAATCCCCGGGGGTAGATTGCATTAGCTATCATTCCCCACCCCAAACTACACATACACAACATCCTTCCCTTCTCTGGTGAAATGATTAAGATTTAAATGTTATAAAACAAGAGATGCCTCTGTTTTGTGTATACATCAGTTCCTTTGGAACCCTTCTGTGTCACAAAGGGTGTTCAAACATGTGTGTGTATACATATATATATATATATATATATATATATATATATATATATATATTCTGAAGAAGTTCTTGGATATGTAAGAATGAAAGCGCTAAATAAAAATATGTTTATATATGATACTCTACAGTATTTCTTGTATTGATTGATCTGCCGTTTTCTTACTAATGCTGTACCGTACGTGTTACTTTACGCTTGCTAATATTGAAGTTTCATTTAAAAAAAAAAAAAAAAATATATATATATATATATATATATATATATATATATATATATATATATATATAGCTATAGCTGTGTCTGTGTATATGCATATGTATATGTGTGTGTGTACACTTCCCATAGGTGTATATATATATATATATATATATATATATATATATATATATATATATATATATATATATATATATATATAGATATATATAAATGTAGTTATGACAGTTGTACAGTTGTAGACTTGTCTTTGTTGTTTCAGAGAGTGCAGTACATTCAAGGGTACTGTACATATGTACACAAAGTGACTGTCCCATTTGTTGTCAGTACTGTGGAATACCTGTAGTAAGATGTGCATTATAAAATCCATGAAACATATATGCAAGTCAGATGGCTTAGTGGTAAGTCCAGTGATCTCAGTGTGCATGGTTCAAGACCTGCAAGCCTTGTTGATACTGGCAATTAGGACTGAATAAGACACTTTTAAGCAGTTGTAAGTGGGTGAAAATTTGTTTTTGTGACAGTAAGCAGCGGGTACACACATCTAACAGACATGTACAACTCGCAGTACACTTGAAATGCCCTTCTTTGGCAATCCTGCTGATGTCACCCACCTACGAATACACTTTTGGTACTGCTGCAAACCTGTAATTTTTGTGGTGTATGCTGTAACTCCGTAATGCTGTACTGTGATAAACTAGTTTGGTAGGTGTTCTAATCCCAGACAGGCTAACTGTGTGTGTCTGTCTGCCTGAAAAAGAAACAATGCTTTTCAGAGTATGCACACTCTTTAAAATTCACATGCTCACCTTTGGCAATTCTGCTGATGTCACCCAGCTAGAAATACACCTCTGGGAGTGGTATAATCCAGTAACCTCCGTAGCGCGCACTGTAACTGCGTAATGCTGTAGTGTAATAAACTAATTAGGTAGGGGTTCTATCCTAAGACAGGCCAGCTGTGTGTGTGTGTGTCTGTCTGCCTCAGAAAGAAGCAATGCGTTTTAGAGTATGCACACTCTTTACAATTCATATATTCACCTTTGGCAATCCTGCTGATGTCACCCACCTAGAAATACACTTCTGGGATTGCTGTAACCAAATAATCACCATAGTGTGTCCTTAACTGCATAATTCTGTAGTATGATAAACTAGTTAGATAGGAGCTCTAGTCTAAGACATGGCAGGTGTGTGTGTGTGTTTGACAGTCAGAAACTGTGTGGAGGTGGCTGCGAGTGTCTAACCACTGGACATGTGGGGGAGTGGTTTTTGTAGTTTTCCTATATGGTGTCTGTATTATATGTCACAATGTCCACCTCACAAGAAGTACAGATGTCAATCAGCCAAGGGACTGTGTTGGCAAGCCATACCCCTACTACATCTGGCAAAAGGTCTGGTGAACAAAGTATGCAACCCTACTATTACCCAGAAAACATTCTGAACCCATGTGTCATACACAAACACTCTTGCCTAGAATATCCCGCTATGTTGCTAGTACCCTGCACATTGATGACAGATAGTAGGCATGGTATGATTGCAGTGGGCTGCAGAGGGCATGGCACCCTGTCCAGCAGTATGATAGGCACATAATTGCAGACTATGTGCCTTCACTATGTTCTCCACTGGATGCCTGCAGCATATGTGGTGCCATCAAATGTGACCCGCAAAAGCCATACAATGCCTTACACACATGCCCTGTATGGACAGATGCCACTGACACCAGGGAATACCTGTATCATGCTATCAATGCAGGTGCAGGGTCAACCTGCTGTCTGTTAGCAGGGCCTGCCACACCAGGCCAGTATTGGCATATCTGATGATAACAGTCTGTGTACACAGCATGTGCCAGCCAAATCAGGTACACTTGTACATGTCACTGTACATTATTGTGGGACATGCACATCCCAGGCAATGTCCATGTCAAGGACTATCAACACAGACATGGAATTCATTGCAATGCAATGGCCATACACAATGGTAACCAGGATGACAGGACAGTTCATACAATACCCATCTGTGTGGGACATTGTAGACACTACATCCCTGAACCACACTGCACACCATTGTTGGGTGGCATGATGCCAAGAATTACCCCTCACTTAGCCTTGTACAGCCATCTTGCACAGCCAACCACTACACACCCATGAAGCAATGCACACATGCATGTCAGTACTGGCACCTTGTATCTGCATGTTGGGTATGATGCTCCCAACCACAGTCATACCCAGTATAACTCCCATTGGCATACCGACTGATGTCAGACATGTTCACATGCCCTAGCCCATAGAACCTCAGGATATCCCCTGTGGTGCATGTAGTACCTGTGCATTACTGCAGTGTGGCAAACTAAGTAGTTAGGAAGTGTATTTATGAGCCTGGCAAATTGTGGCAATGTGTCTGAGTCCCTTTGACAGTGTGCTTGTGTTGACAATGACATCCGTTCATGTGGACAGCCATGTGTGCTACACCTAATGTATGTCTGCTATATCTCTGTTGTAGATGTTGCTCACCAACTCACATACAGTTTTTTACAGCATACCAACATGTCAGCTATGTGGCACATGGAGTAACTGCAAACACTTGTAATAGTAATGGCTAGTCAGTCAGGGGTTTGAACCCCTGTATTGGTAGGTGTGTGACAGACGATGCTTAGGTTTTAGTCTCCAAGCCCTTTTCTGATGTACTTTGTCTCTGTCTGTCCCTCCCACACACTCTCTGGTGGATGTGGAGTTGTACACCTGCTCAGCAGCAGCTTGTGTTTTGTAAATGATGGTCATGATCTGGTGATGGCCTCTGAACCTATTGCAGTCCTCCTCTAGCTGATTGCATGTGGAACAGCTGTGGTGATGTCCCCATAGCCAATTGCATGGAAACACAGTACAATATCTAGGAACATCATGTTGGTGTTTGCCTATGACAGTTGCTGTGAGTGGAACCTGGATCTGGTGTCTGGTAAACAGCATCACAGATGATATCTGGAATATAGCCTAAAGACAGGATGGTGATTTGCCAGACATGACTACAGCATGTAAGTGTAGCTATGCTTCATTGAGACTACTGCCAGTTTAACAAGTTGTGTGTGGTAATGACTATTCTGCATGTTTTAAAACTGACAAGACAGTGCTCTGTTTGTGAGGGAACCCCCATCTGTAGGGCCATCTTTGGATTGGTCAGTGCATGGAACCATTTGTTTCTTGTGTTACTCACTGAACACACATCTGTGAACTGCAGATTCATAGTGTGAGGATTGCAGTTAGTACATGGTGATAGTGATGAGAGTTACTGCCATCGCATCCCTGATTGGATATATGTCACATGAAACATTGGTATGACAGTCACTGTCTGAGGTTCTCACAATGACATGCCAATAATGGGCCACTGTTCATAGCTGCAGTCACAAGTCTTCTACACTTTGTACAGGTGTCATGCAGTATATATGCACGTGTTGTGCTCCCTCTGCAAATGTATGCCATCTGTTGTGCTGGGTTGATGGTCATATCTATGCATGCTGTTATAAGTAATCCAGAATGCTGTTGACTATTACTAAGCCATATACTGCAACACCATAGGCTGTTTTGGATTGGAGATCCCGGCAGAACCTCCTGTCCCACTTTAACTGGCCATGGCTCTGGGCATCAACACATCTGGGGCCCAGGTTTGGACCTCCACCTCTGTTAGCTCTGCACCACCTTCAGGTGGAACCGCCGCTGAGGATGGGGTTTGCCCCCCCCTGGGAGCAGGTCCAGACAGGAACTTGTCCACTGTTGTACAGTCCTGGACGTGGTGTGTAGGGGGCTCAATAAGGGGTTTCGAGGCCAGATACACCAGCTTGAGGGCAGAATGTCACATTTAGAGGGTGAGCCTGCCCCTCCTAGACAGCCCCCAGCGCAGCCACCTTTGTGGCTGTTTTGGTGCAGTGGTGGCTGCCCATGGGTGGGGACCTCCATCCCACTGTTTCCATCTGGGGGCTCGTGGGCTTGTGACTGCCAAACAACCCTCCCCATCCAAGGTGTATCCCCCATGTGTCATATACTGACCCTGTATGCTGTCTTGTCTGTCATCCTACCCAACCTATCCTCCACGAGTATACCTACTCTCCTTACCCCACATCTCCCTCTCACCCTATGGAAACAAAAGGCCAATCTGTTCCTAGAACAACATTTGCCCCATACGTAGCTGTCCAGTTCACATGTGTCCACTGGACACATGTAACCTTTTCAATTTGCATCACAACATACTCCAGTTGTCCTCACCCCTGTCTCTCAGGCACATGATCCTGGTATGCACATGACTCTTAAAGATTCCAGGTACACGTGATGCAGATGACTCCATTGTACAGACAACACTACCCGTCCCTCTATGGTTACCCCATTTACCTTTTTCATGATAATGATGTTGCGCACAGCACCTTGCAAGAGTACTGTTCTCACATAATGATTGGACAGGAACTGTTGTGTTAATGTAAATAAAATGTACAGAGTGATGTATTTGGCCAATGTACAAATGTTTTTGTGTATTAATGACACAAGTCTGTCTGAGGGAGTCTTGATATTACATAGGACAACACTACTACATAATACAGGTGTTGCTGGTGTTTCCCTTTTCATTCCTTTTTAATGCTTTGTTTTCACTTGGGGTGTTCTTGATATATCTATACGTATGTATGTATCTATATCTGGACATAAACACACACACATATATCTACATGATGGAATACATTTCCTTTACTGTTGAATGACTGTACTGGATGATATGTTTGTGATAACATCTGATGTCTGTATATCTGCCAGGGTTTAGTGGTAAATCACATTGGCTGTGGTGTGCAGGGTCCTGGTTTCAAGCCTTGCAGAGGCTGTTTATTTTGTTGCTGAGCAGAACTAGGCCATTGGATACGGAGTGATTAAGGCACTTTAAAGCAGTTGTGAGTGGGTGTGCGTGGTTTTGCGTGGAACTAAGCAAAGTTAACCTCCGGTTACAGTTTCTTATACTCAGTTAGCCTCTACATTGCTTCACCAGTGTGATACTTGCATACCGGCATCCAAACAGGCTTATACCCGCATTCTCCCGCACTTGCAAATGCACTGCATTTGGTGTTTCCATCTGACACTCACACCCCGGGTGGGAGTGAGGACTATGATATTATCTTGTGATGCCTATTACATCGGATTACATGCCTACAGTATCAGGAATGGCTGTGAATTAGGCATAAGCATATCGTTTGACTGTATGGAATCCGCGGCCTGCCCAGAGTTTGATTCGTACTATTGGTGTGTTTCTCTTACAATCTGCACCTGTCTGGCTAATACATGGGAATTGACACCATTCAATACAAACAAGTAATTGGGTTTTGGAACCCACATCCTTCAGCCAAGTCATGCTACTGCATACTTATTATTCTATCATCTTTCTAAGGTTGTAAGTGGAATATGTGCTTTCTGTCCCTATCAGACCTCTCAAACGATTGGAGGCAAATATCAAATGAATCAGGGACAAGTAATTGCTGGAACCTGTGTTCTGAGAGACTGCCTTCCAGACTATCTGCAAATATACAGAGCTGAGTATATTTTTTGGTTATAGAGTTTGTTAATTATTGCTTAGATATCTGTTTTAAACTGTTGTCTCACTGTTCTGAGAGACTGATCTGCAAATATACAGAGCTGAGTATATATTAATTTTTTTTTTTAAGTTTGTACTGTTAGTTGTTGCTTAGATCTCTGTTGAAACTGTTTTCCCCACCCCCACCACCATTTTCTGCCATGTCTTCGGTTGGTATAACTGTTTTTACAGCTTGTGTGTTATCTAACTCAAGGATCACTTAATTTGTCCTGTTAGTAACAGCCTGCATTTAATTGCTGGAACCTGTGTTCCAAGAGACTGCCTTCCAGACTATCTGCAAATATACAGAGCTGAGTATATTTTTTGGTTATATAGTTTGTTAATTGTTGCTTAGATCTCTGTTGAAACTGTTGTCTCTCTGTTCTGAGAGACTGATATGCAAATATACAGAGCTGGGTATATATTTTTTGGGTTTTAGAGTTTGTACTGTTAGTTGTTGCTTAGATCTCTGTTGAAACTGTTTTGTCCCATCCACCCTCCCTATTTTTGGTTTGTAGTTTAAATTTGGTGGCTTTTGCAGTTGCCTGCCCCACTGTAGATTTGATCTGGGACACTCCCCCACTCTCATCTCTTTACCACATTCTACCTGATAAACTCTCTCTGCACTTGCTTTTAGTCCTTTAATTTAATTGCATTTTTTAAACTGTATTTGGTCTAATATTGCTAGATACTCAACTGTGCTAGCTTGCACTGCATGTGAATTGTTTTTACTACTGTTTTTGCTAATTAAAAAAACTGTAAACCTGTTTCTTACCTTTCCTGAAACTAGTGTTCCAGATACAGATTTGCTGTATCCAGGACTGTATGTAAGCTTCTGAGCCCCCAAGCCTTTCTGTGTTGGAGGGAAGCCTTCTAGCTTATCAGTGGGAGTGGTAAGCGCTAGGTAACCTGTCTACCACATAAGGAGTGGTTCTGGCCCAGAAATTGTAGTTATTGGCCGTTTGGGCAATCTCTTCCATCTCTCTCAACTCTCTGATTTGAAAGCCTGCATTTGCACTTGTTCCTGTCCTGTAACTCGTCTAGTGCAGATACAGATTCTTAGTTTTAGCACTTAAATTTGCTTATTTATGCTCAGCACTTGTTCAGAACTTGTAAGCACTAAATAAGCTACTAATTAGTATAGAACTCAATCTTCCTCATTACCTAGAGGAAAATAATTTTTGTACTTACTTTTCTCACTTGATTAGAGAAAAATAGCTCTTGTACTCACTTTCCTCACTTATCTAGAGGAAAATAGTTTTATATTCAGGGATGTCCAAGGGTCAGCTCCCAGTGTTCTCTTCTGTCTATCTGATGAATCTGGGCATATTGAGGCAATGTAGAAATTGCCTCATGTACACAGACAACCCTCTCCTCCTACCACCCAACACTACAACCTGTGAAAGATGCACTTATCTAGCCAAACTGGAGGTAAAGCTCTCTCCTACCAAGACTGAACTTGACAGTCATGAGGAGAGGGTAAACATTTGCACAACACTCATCACATAGTCTGACTAAATCTACACCACCAAAATCCACACATAGTAACACAAAAACATTTGCGGAGGCTCTCGATAATAATCTGTCTAAGCAACAGAGACCTCCAAAGCAGAAATGCAAGCAACCTCCATCCCCCAACACAACCCAAATGACACATAGCCAACAGACTCAGTGTACCACTCAACCACAGCCAGTAAGGTAAAACAACGTACCCAACACACTAGTCATAGGTGACTCTATAGTCAGGCACACTGATGTCCCACTCACCAGGCTAAACAAGGAGAAGGTTACTGTCAGCTGCCTGTCAGGTGCCAGGATCCGACACATAACCCACGCACTCAGGTCACTCCACAACAAGTACAAATATGACTCTGTCATTGTCCACGTCTGTGTGAATGACCCAAGACGTACCTCCCTGGACTACATGAAAAGAGACATGGAAGAGCTCTCCGATCTTGTAGCCCAGGCAGGTATGACTCTAGCCCTAAGTAGCATTCTGCCATCACCCAGAATTATACCGCAATACAAGGTCAAAATGACTGACTTCAACAATTGGCTAAGCTTCTAGTGTCATTCTAAGGGGATCCAGTATCTGTCTGCTTGGGATGACATGGTCGACAGACCACAATGCTTTGCCACAGATGGCCTGCACCTGTCGCCCCTGGGATTCCAGATACTGGCTAAGGCTCTTGCTGCCCCTATAGTGCCTTTTTCAGGCAAGGTTCAAATAACAAATTCACCACCATAACAGGAACAGGAAAGCAAAAACTGTCGGTAATGCTACTCAATGCTAGAAGTCTACATCTCAAAATGCACTCACTCTAGACACTTCTTAAAATGGAGAGCATTGACATCTGTGCAGTGACTGAGACCTGGTTCAAGGCTCCAGAGAGCACCCCTGCACTACCAGGCTATAACTCATATCACATGTTTCAGCAATGTAACCTGGACTGAAACACCAGAGGTGGAGGTGTGTCCATATTCATTAAGGATATCCACACCTCCAGGCCAGTTGCTCAGCATAATGCATCCAAGGTTATCCAAGTGCAACTAACTCTGGGCAAAACTGCAATCCAAATTGTAGCTTGCTACAGATCCCCCACTATGCCCCAGGATTCCCACTCCTCTTTTCTTGATGTACTGGAAAATAATAGGGATCAACCAAACACACTAATAATGGGTGACTTCAACTACCCCACCATTAACTGGGAAAACTACTCGTTTACCAACTCCTTTGTTCAACGCTTTCTGGAATTCATAAACTCCAATGCCCTTGATCAACTTATCCACACCCCCACCAAGGGCAACAATATCCTAGACCTAGTCATTACCAACATGAGTGACCAGTGTTCCACACCTGAAGTCAACTCCTCGTTGGTCCGATCCGACCATAAGCTAATCACCATTGATATCCACCCCCCCCCCCCGCCATTAAGGAAACCACAGTAAAAAATTTCTCCAAAGCCAACTTCATGCTTCTTAAGACAGAAGTGGTGAACTTCATGAAACCCATGCAGATGGACAATACAGTTACAACTGATGAATCCTACACAAATGCACTCTATAAGCACTTACATGAGTGCATGGATCGTGCTATCCCAAACAGAACCAAGACACTATCCTCCAAATAAAGGAAGCCAATCTGTTGGTCCCCTGCCATAAACAAACTGTACAACAGAAGGAAGAAATTGTTGCAAAAGAGAGTAAAATCCCATGAGTGGAGGAGCTCCCTGGTCAGCCTCAGTAAGAAGCTGAGATCCCTTATAAGATCCTCCAAAGCTAGCTATGAAAACAAAATTCACACTAATTCCAAGGACAACCACAAAGCATTCTATAGCTATGTCAAGAATCTTGATGGCAACACCCAGATCTGCTCTGAGTTACAGCACAAAGGCAAGAAAATTACAGAACCAACTGATATTGCCAACATCCTAGCAGATAGGTTCAGTGCTAACTTTACCCCCCTCTCACCCCCTAAAGGGCCCATATCTATAAAGAAAGAATGCAAAGTCCCTGTAATCACAACTATGCAGGTAAAAGCTGCACTCTCTAATGCCAAAAACACAGCATCCATGGGACTGGACAACATCCCACGCTGCAATTTACACGAACTACAGAACGAACTGGCTCCCCATTTAAGCACCACATTCAATAATAGCCTTGCATCAGGCTTTGTGCCCACTGAATGGTGTATAGCAACAGTTATCCCACTCCACAAAGGGGGAGCGACCACTGATCCTGGGAACTATCGACCTATTAGCCTGATGAGCCTGGTCTGCAAGGCCATGGAACGTATCATCATGGAACTCATAAACAAAGACATTGGTAACCTCCAAACTCTGGATCCCACCTAGTTCGGGTTTGTAAAAGGCAGATCATGCCTCCTGAACCTGATCGACTTCTTTGAGGTAGTCACCAAAGCTATAGATGAGGGTAAGGTGGTTCACACAGCCTATTATGACCTTCTGGAATTACAACTAAACTCACTAAACTAGGTATAAATCCCTACGTCACACGATGGGCTGCCAACTGGCTCACTGATAGAACTCACACTGTAAAAGTTGCAGACTCCAAATCTGACCTCAAAGCAGTGACAAGTGGAGTACCTTAGGGTTCTGTCCTGGGACATCTCCTGTTTGGTATCTACTTCTCTGAAGTACAGGCTAACACAGAAGGCCTCTGGCTAACGAAGTTCACAGATGACTGCTAACTAGGAGCCATAGTCAAGTCCCCAAATGATGTGGACATCCTACAGAAGGACCTCGCTGAGACAGATGCCTGGTGTAAGAGCCATGGCTTCAAGCTCAATGCCAAAAAGTGCAGTGTCATCCCATTTGGTAAAAAACTCTGTACCCATGAACTATCACATAGGCAGCAATCTACTTAACACTGAATGCGTGATAAGAGACTTTGGGACCCAGGTGGACAGTAGTCTCTCCTTTGATAGTCACATCGCCACAGTAGTCAGGAAGTCCTTCTACATGGCACACCTCATCATAAAAGAGTTCTCATCCAGGAAAAAAGAGGTCATTGTTCCCCTCTACTCAACACTCATTAGACCCATTATAGAGTACAACACCCCTTTTGGAATGTACCTCACAAGACATCTGCAGCAGCTGGAAAGGCCACAGAAGTACCTCACAAAGTGGATTACTGGCCTCAAACAAATGCCCTACACTGACCACCTCAAAAAACTCCAGCTTTACTCTGTAGCATATTGCCTACTCTGAGTTGATCTCTGCCTAACATATAAAGCTATGTCAAACCCAGAGCTGTTGGACATGCTACACCTAAAGAAATCCCAATCCCTCCGAGCTACACGCTCTAGGGACCTAAATCTTGCTACCACAATAAACAGGGCATGCTAGAGGGATAGATTCCTGTCCCAGAGACTTCCCATACTCTGGAACAGGCTACCCATCTATGTCAAGCAAAGTTCTTCATTAGCACTCTTCAAGAAAATTCTTGATGAGTGGATGGGAAATAGGACATGCACCCCGGGGATTACTTCTGTGTCTCTGCACGACAGTGGCACAGGAAAATAACTTTCTTGGGTGGCGTAAGCCAGGGAACCTTGTAGGCCAGGCTTACGTAGGCCCTTTTACATTTAGAATATTAGTGCTATTAACGTGACACATTGACAGACTCAGAGCATATGAATTAATACACATTTTCTGAGGTAAATGAAGTTTATAAAGCTTAATTGTTGTCATTATTCATTACGTGTAATTCACCACCTTTCCTCCAAAAGTCACTAGTTTTAGGAGGGATTAAGAGGGACAGAGTTAGAAATTGAGTCAAAATCAGGGACGTCCCTGGAAATCAGGGACAGTTGAGAGGTATGGTCCCTATTTGTTGCCCCAACGGTGTATGCCCTGTCCAGTGGATTTGCTCTTAAGGGTTGAGAGGTATGGGCATAAGCTATGCCCATTTCTGAATATTACTTACATCCCCGGGTGGTCCTAATACGACCGAGCCAGCCAACATCTGCACGCCTAGGCCCGTAATTGCATACCCATAGTTCCCCCCACCTGCCACTCATCTACAGCATTCATCCTTACTGTGAGTGCAGGTGGGGTATAAACACACCTCTAATCACTGCCCACTCTCCGCGTGTCACATGTCGTACATTGTGTTGACCCATAGGTTATCAGGCTTGCACAACCTATGGGTCCATGTATGTCTACAGCCTGGTTTGATGAATCATTACAGGGACTGACTCCGATGATCAGTAATTTTTGGGGTGTCCCACAAGGGACATTGATGTCTTTGTTTCAAGATTAGACCTGGCAGGTCTCTCCCACTGGTAGTACCCTGCCGGTGGTCTGGGAAGCAGTTGTGTGTTTACTTTTATTGTATGTCTGTATGTCTCACCGGCCTAGCTGGGGGGGAGGGGGATGATGCTACGTGTTACACGTTTGTTGATTGGACCCCTCACCCCCATATGCACTGCCTGTGAACATATGTAATTTGTAACTGCTGTATCATATCCTAGCTATATACACGTCTATATATATACAGACACACACACACACACACACACACATATATATATATATATATATATATATATATATATATATATATATATGAATATATATATATATATATATATATATATATATATCTACACACACATTACTATATACAGATATATCTGTATATGTATGCATACATGTATATATTTATATATTGCTGTCTATATATATATATATATATATATATATATATATATATATATGGTTCCCATTCAGAAGCCTGAAACATCATAAGCCTGAAAATCAAAATCCTGAAACCAAAAGCCTGAAAATTCAGAATCCTGAAAACTCAAAATCCTGAAAGCCCAAAATCCTG
>NC_056737.1:654784887-655064887 GCF_019279795.1 Protopterus annectens | reverse complement strand
GTGCGGCTGCACACCCTCATACATATTCATATGGCGCTGCTGCACCATCTGTAATGAGGACGCTCGGCACAAGGCTAAAACTGTCCTTGCGCCAAGCTTCATGAATCCCAGGGATTATCTTTTCACTTTCATTGAAGTCTTTTTAATCCCTGCCTCAGAGTTAGTTTGTATTCTCTTTTCCTTTCTCCTCTACAACCCTTCTCATTACTTAAATTCTCATACATAGCAGCAGTGTCATTATTGCATTCATTTTCATTTTTGTCTAGAAACTCTACATCAGTTATATCACTGCTATCATCATCACCTTACTCCCTCCCTTCTGTATTATTCCATATCTTCACTAAGTTCTTCATCATCTTTATTAATTTCCTTTCCTCATCCCTCTTGCACTACATTTTCCTGCTCAACCAGTAACAGACAACCATATCAAAAATATGACTTGTTTTTGGCATTTTGTACAGTACACATGGTCTTTAAACCCAGCTGACACCCATAATGATTAAGGTGTCTGCAAAATATCCCAGCTAATATCCAAACCAATAAAAAGGCTAAAATATGCATGTCCACAGCTAGTAGGGTTTGGCTTTATTCATCAGAGGTTTACAGAAGATTAGTAGGCTAACAACTTAATGGCTCTTACATGCCTAGCCAATATAACCCAATTTTACCCACTATATGGCCACTAGGGGCAAGAGGATAGCATGGATTTGTGCCTGTGCATTGAGTATCTTATAGATTGCCCCTGTCCATAAAGGACATAGGCACTACCCCAGGTGTGAATTTGTAATTCCCCATCCATTGATCCAAACTGCATTTGAAGAGGGCCAGGGAAGGGCTGTCTTAATGTGAATAGTATGACTTTTCCAAAGAAGGGGCAATCGCTGACATACATATCTGCCTGTACAGGATGTTTTTTTTTTTTCTGAATCACTAAGTTTAGGTCCCTTGATCAGGTGACTCTGTTTGACTTGTGGATGCATAGACATTCCATCAAGGATGGATTTCTGAGTACCTTGTAGGTCAAGCATAGGTCACCCCGTAGTAGTTGATAGGAGACAGAATAAAGGGATAGGGCTTTTTATTTATCTGCATAGTTCATATTGTTTACACCCTGTATTGGTTTTGAGAAGAACCTCTAAGGTCATTCCAGCTGCTGTAAGTTCCCAGTCAAGTACATGCCAAATGGCATACTATACTCAGTTATTGGTCTAATAAGGGCTGAGTGCAACAGGACTATAATTTTCTTTATCTGGATGCCATACCTTTTATTGATAAGTTCTACCACATAAAAGGATTTCCTCACTACTGTGGACACCTGGCAGTGAAAGTTCTGCGTACCTAGATCTCTTACGTCTTAGTCTACTCAAGAGGTATGCTATTGATTTTGTAATTTGCGGGGTATTTGACTCTCCAAAAGGTATGATAATGCATTTTTTGCATTTAGTTTTAGATTAAGGTTCTGGCATCAATCATTTGTCTAATCTAGAACCTCCTGAAGGATATCTACATCACTGGGGGATTCACTGATTGCCCACAGCTTGCATTTGTCAGCAAACTTTGTCATCCAAAGTCCTTCCACATTTGCCTTGACTTCAGAGTAGTATATTCCAAACAGGAGTCATCCCAGTACTGAGCCCTGTGGCACACCACTAGTAACTGGTCTCTTGATGGATCTGGATTCACCCACTTTAATCACTTGTCCTGTTCATGAGCCAATTGGCTATCCATCTGATGATATAGGGCTTTATGCCCAGTTTTCTGAATTTATAATACCCGAGTAGAGAATTGTCTCAAAAGCCTTGGCCAGGTTGAGGTAGGTGCCATGTACTGTTTTACCCTCATCCATGGCCTTAGTGATTTTCTCATTATGCAGAGGAATAACTGTTGTTGTTCTCTACTCTAAGGAGACAAAGCTAGTCTGGAAGCTGTGATTAAACAGAGATCTTAATGGACCTGATATGTCTTTGATTAAAGCTGTTTTTAAGAGGCAACCTGGTGTATTGACAGGCCCCGATGAAGCCTTGTTTTTAGCTTTAGAGAGCAGAGTGGCAACCTGTTCTTTGATGATAATTGGCAGTGGAGGGATGAAGTGTATTTCTTGGGGGACAACTGGGTGTGAGGGGAGGTGAAATTTGAATTGAATTTTTCAGCCAGCAGATTTGCTATGTCTTCAGGCTGAGTACAGGTGATGCCATCTACAACTAATTCTGCATATTGCTGGGTGACTGGGGACATAATTGAAAAATGCCTTATGGTTATCCTTAGCTTTGGAGGCTATTTTACCTCAAAGTCTGCTTTTAAAGACTTGACTAGTTCCCTGATTCACTTGATTAGACTAATGAGGGAGTTTCTTTTGTCATAGAACCTATGAATACCAGGGGTCCACCATGGTGGCTTGTTTTTGTGGTTTGACCTGGGTTTATTTTGGTCTGGCACTGATGTTTGTATGCATTTGGTTATATTGTCATACAGGACTTCTCTGTATGCCTCTCCATAGGTTTCTGTGTTTTCTGAATTTGGGGAAGCTTGGAAACTAGCTGTGCCATCCCTTAATAGGAGGTAATTTACCTCAGCGAAGTTCTTAAAGTTTTTGGGGTTAGTTGGGGACTAGTTATACCTTTATTTCAAGGGACACCGCTTTGCGATCTGATCTTACCAAGAGGACGTAACACTGGGTGGTGCAGCACTCTCCCATATTTTTGAGTACCAGATCTAGGATATTTATTCCCCCAGTAGGAGTACAGACTAGCCACACCATGGCATTTGAATTTACAAAGTCAAAAAATCTTTGAGCATGCATGTTAGTGTCCTGTATGTCTCCCAGTTAATGGAGACGTAGTTAAAATCACCTATGAGTATTGTATCGGGCTGGATGGGGAGTGATTCTAGTAACTTCAGCTATGATGCATGGGTCTCCTGTTCATAGTGGGAACCTGTAGCTAGCAAGAATAAATAAATAAATAAATAAATATTGGATGTTTCCTATGCTTAGTTGGACTTGGAGTACCTCAAGCATGTCATATAGTTTGACCAGCCTTGAGGTGAGTTTATCCTTTATGTAGATGGATACACATCTGGCCTTTCCTCTTTCATGTTCAGCTGGTGGTCAGTATGTATGAAAGGCATTACAACCATGCAATGCTGGAGTGCTTTCTGTGGCTTTGAACCATGTTTCAGTAACTGCACAGATGTCAGCATTCTCTGGGGAAGAAGAGCTTCCAGGGAGAGCAGTTTCTTGTTGAGGCTACTAGCATTGAGCAGTAACACCAGGTTATTGGGCTGAATGTAACCACGAAGACATAAAATGTAAAAAAAGTCATGGACATGCAGAAGCCATGCAGCTGGGACACTTGATGTCCTTAAGAGATAATTTGCATATATCCCATGGGCAAACATTAAAGGTAACATATTACAAAGTGATAACTGTAGCTTGGCTGGATTTTTTATGAAGTTTTTACTGAATGGTTTGACTGTGTGACCTTTCTACCCTTTGATTTTCATGTCAGTTGTGATATTTTGCAGGCAGCTTAATTGTTCTGGACATCAGCTGAGTTTAAAAAACGTGTTTTTGCAGTACAATCAAACTTTCTAGGGGGTTTGGCTTTATTGGTCTGAATGTAACCAAAAACACTTAAGAAGTTAAGAAATGTCATTGACCTTCAGAAGCAGTGTAGCTGGAACATGATGGGGTACTTTGCATATATCATGGGTAAGGAGGTATATGATATCACCCAGTGAAAACTATAGCTTAGCTGGGATTTTCTTGCAGTTTTTAAATATAGTTTTTCTAGCTGATGTGAGCTCAGAGGCTGTATCTTTAGAGAACAGGATCGTAAGGGAACAACCCCCATGTCAGTGCAGCAGGAGATTTGCCCCTATCCACAAAACTATTTTGCTTAACTTGCTGCCGATTGTGACTATGTACATTTTTGAGTAATCAGCAATTAGTTGTTTGAATACCATCAAAACAACAGAATATGTGTTTTCCTTCACACTTCATTTAAAAATATACATTAACTTGAATAAAAACAAATTCATCTGAGCCTTGATATTTGTTTGTGTGTGTGTTTTAGGACAAAAGGACTTTTCTGCAGAAATAGTCTTAATCCAAACACATGACAGCAAAATCATAAGAATTAATTATCTCCTACATGTTAGAGGCCTACTGAGAGGTTTTTGCAGCTACAGGCAATTACTGTAACATAAGAAACCTTTTTCTTTTCAAAGTCCATTTTCCATTTTTATTGAAGTGAGCGTCTCAGTGTGAGATTTTCTAAGAAACATTCCTGTAGTGCTCTAAAAGTGTTTCATGCAAACTTCTCAGTTTAACATTTTCAAATAGAATAATGTACAGTTCATTCATCCTACTTACTCATGTACTTTTAACTTCCAGCAGAGACCTTGGGAACATGCAATTCTTTTAGTTTTAAGGAGCATCTTTGTGTTTATGTCAAGAAAAACAAATTATTTCTATGCATATGCCAACAACACTGTGTCTGTTTACATAATTAACTAAAGGAAATAAGCAGTTTCTTGAAGGTGGTTAGCTAATAATTTTCTTGATTTTACTTTTAGAATACACATTTTCTAACACATTTGACTTCCTGCTATTCTAACTTTTATCTGTGATTAAACAAAATAGCCACTCTATTTTTATGCTGTTTTTCTTTTTATGATTATTAACTGTCTATGCATCCTACAGTTAACAAGACACAGAACATAAAGTAGAAGAAAGCACAGAATGAAATCTGCACAACGCTGTTTTATTTGTCTATATATACTTCATAGTTATAAATACTCAAATTGTTATAGCAACCAATTTATTAAATATACAAAGCAGTTAAAACAAGCAGTAAATGGATAAGACAAGAAATATACAACAGAAGAACACATCCATATAGAATTTAAGATTTTAATAGGAAGTGTTATACCACTCACTATCCTTCTTCCTCAAAATACAAGCATTGTTACCTCCCTCTGCTCACTCTGGATGGACAAAACACCAAGTTTAAGGGGTAGCATGCCATTTCTCACCTCACAACTGTCATAACCCAAAACACCGTAAGAAGAAAAAGCTGGTAACAGAAGAGAGGTTAGTTGAACCCCTCTTAAACCATCACAAGCCTGCCATGACAGGCTGCCCCCCCCCACCACCACCACCAATTATACACCCTTAACCAAATCCTGAAGAAAAAAGGGAAACAATCACATTAAACAAATCCAGTCCTAGTTTAGTTAGATTAACACCATCTTCCATATACCAGCTGGAATCCCTTTCACCAAAATCCCTGTGATCAATCATTTACAGACCTAAACCACCTAATGCTCTGCAAAGTATATGATTAAAAAAAATGACTAGCTCTTTCAATATCCATAAACTTATCAGCCTGCCTCCACACCAACCCTGGAATAATCTCCAATCACAACAAAGTCATCCCTGGGCATCTTTATCTCAAATGCACCAAATCACCAACAATCTCAGCTAATAGCTACCTTTTAGGGGTCGAATCCAATTTATTGCCCATAAAAGAATAAATAATATGTGAGGAATCCCCAAAGCTGCCTGTACCACTCCAAATTTAACCATGAGCTACTGCCACCTTACACCTCTTAACCCATTTAACAACACATTTCAACTGCCTTTCTGCAGTCACAAAATGCATCTTCCAGATCTTATTACTGCTTCCTTTGCCACCCAGAAGACAAATGAAAGAGCCAATATGACATTTCCACCTGTAAAACAAAATTAACCTACTAGTCAAACAACCAATCTTCTTATAAAAGGCAAAAAAAGATCTAGATGACCATCAGCCTGGTCTTCTAATCAACTTACTTGATTTCTCCTCAACTGCTAAATCAGGCACTTTCCCAATCTGAAATGAATGTGCCAAAAAGCTGTTCCTCCACAATATCTTGCATCCCCAAAGCCTTCTGTACCAATATAACAAACTGCCCTGCCCAAATTACCTTGCCATCACCTGTCCAAAATACCAAATCACCTGCAGTTCTGCTACACAAACTCTATAACTGCTTTCACAAAACCACTGGACATCATCTATCACTACTCTTAGGTCACTGTTGTCCTTTCCCAACTTGATCTTTCTTTAAACAGTGCAACCATAATATCAGAAATGAATCCATAATACACACATGCTTCCACAACAGGTTACCCAACAACTTTTCCATTCCAAATGTTCCCATATACATAAACACAGCCAATGCTGCCCAAACCATATACTCTAAGAAACGTCCTGCCAGGTGATACATACCTTTTAAAAGAACTCCAACAAGGTGCCTACTCAAAGGAAAATGATTAGCCTCCTTCAAACCCTAAACTTCTCCCAGCCTTTTAGCATTCTACCCAACCACCAAGATTTCATCACATCCCTCAAACTGGTTAATCTACACACCCCACTAAGAGCAGCTAAGTGAACTTTGACAGACCTAACTGCCTTATACCGAGACCACCTGTGCATGAAATATGCATTATCAAAACCACTGGCATCTTCCTCTCTGCTATTAGCAACAGAAAAAAAAAACAGAGTTAATGCAAAACTGCATGCTTTCCATGCAACAAGGAACCCATCCAAGATTGCTGAATTAACTAACCTGCTTTAGACTTCCAATGCTCCACACCACTTCTGGCAAGACACCCAGATCATCTTTTGATTATAGTACAAGGGACCAATACTTGCCTTGCTGAAACTGAGAAAGACTATTATCTATGTAGTTTTCCCAAATCAGTATGCACCTAGTTGAAAAACAGAAATTTATTAACAAACTAATACCAACTTCTGCAAAACCAATAAAACTAACAGATGTAGTTGCTTTTCTAGCCAGAACCAGCACTATCATCTTGTTGTCATACAAAAACATCACTCTTCTGTTCTGCAACCTTTCCTTCCAAACAACTGAAGCTGTCCAAACAGGTATGAACTCAAATAAGGCAGAATCCTTCCTCCATTCCTCCAGCCAGTCTTGCAGCCAACTTGCTGCAAATCACTCACCATCAAAGTAAGCTCACTTTCCATGTGCCCCAACCACATCTGTAAACAAACTTAATTCAACATGCAAAGTTCATCAAGCTGAACATTTTATTTATTTATTTATTTAACATTTGTTGACCGGGAATGTCCGACTAGGTTCCACAGAGCCTGTTTTCAGCGGAGGCCCGGGGAGAAATGCTCCAGATGCATGTCTTTGGAATGTGGGAGGAAACCAGAGTACCCGGAGGAAACCCACACGAACACAGGGAGAACATGCAAACTCCACACAGAAGGCACCCCAGCCGAGAATCGAACCGGAGAACCTCTTGCTGTGAGGCAACAACGTTAACCGCTGCACCACTGTGCCGCCCTCCATAACATCTCCATAACTTCCCCAATCCTGATCTTGCCTTTCCCTTTAACCCAATCAAACTTAACCAGTAGTTTTCACAATCTGTCCTGTGGTAAGCAAAGCAAGTTGCTGTTAGCATCCAGTGTCACGTCTAAGAAACTCATCACCTTACTTGGGGCTTTGAGTTTACCCTAAGCTAATGGCATGTCCATTTCCTTACACATGGCTATAAATGCCAGCATACCTGCTTTAGCTCCTTCCTGCCCCTCCCCAATCAATAAAAAAAAACTCATCTAGCTAATGAACTTCCCTTTGACTGTTATCCGTTTTTGCCAAATCCAGTGTAATGCTACGCTAAATTTTTCTAATGTAGCACAGGCAACTGCACAACCAATAGGCATGTCAAAATAATGTTTACCAGTCAAACACACACTCAGCAAATGTCAGTCCATATGTCTAACTAAAACTGCTTTTAAGCTATTTCCAATACCCAGTTTGACCAACTAAGGATCAGCAATTTCCTTTATAAATCTTACCACATCATCGATGGATGCATATTGCATTTCAGTGTCTGATCTAGAAATGTAATTATTAACCTAGTCCCTTTAGGGAACAAAAAATGATAAATCAGTCTGAACTCACCAGGTTTCTTTTTAGGCACTAAACTCAAAGGAGAAACCAGAAAACCTGTCATGTAATTTCAAAGGAGCCCCAGATTCTCAATGATTCCACTTCTTTTCCTATTAACTTTTGCAACATTTTCTCTTAACCTTTAATTGATTGTGACTTCCTACACACCACTTTAGTCCTGCCCACCATTGATTTAATGGTAAAACTCCCCAGAAAACCTTCATCCAACTCAACAGTTATATCCTTATCTGCAAAATCCTCCAATAAAGCAGTCGAGACCATTACATTAATGGGGCGAATGGGAAAACTCACAAAGATAAGCTAAGTCTTTGCCTTTAAAATTTACCCCTCGCCCTGAAATTGGGCTGACCAGTATTCACATACCTGCCACTGTCCTGTGGTGATGATGATTCTTGGCCAAAACTCCCTTCATTATGCCAACATTTAACTGCTGAATGATTCCTTCTACAGTTGGAGTACACATGAGAAAATCTGCACACTGGCCACAAACACCTACTTAAATTGAATGCCCGTCACATCCCTGACTTGTCCACCAACTACCTCACTGCTCTACTCTTCCTTCCTGCAATAGCTAGCACTGCCACTAGCCAAATATCTGCATGCCTCGTCTCCCACCTCAATGTCTTATCACTTGCCTTCCTTTTATGAAATTGCTGTTCATACCATAGGCAAGCATTACCAGCTTGCAGCATTTGCACGAATAGTAACAAAATACACAAAAAGAGGCAGTGCCTGCGAGGCATCCTTCTCCAAAGCTACAGACATTTAATTCACAAAATCTAGGACCGTGCTCTAAACTTACCTGCCACCTCCTCCCAAAAGCAGCTAAAGCAGCCAATAAATCCTTTGTCCCCAGAATTTGTGACTGCCAGTTTTTATACTCTATCCACACCAGTCAACTCAAATACATCAGCATGCTTTCCTTTCCATATCTTTTCCTTAACTGATACTGCAATATGAGGAGTGAAGAATTTCCATGACCCATCCATCAAAAATATTTGGGTCACTGGCAAAATACCTGGTTGTGCCCCCAAGTCAACTCCACTGGCCAATGCAGCTTGAACTGTTTGCTATCCCACTTCTTCAATCACTGGCTCCAAAATACCTACAGTTGCATCAGGATCTACCACCCCGACCGGGCTCTTCAAATCCTTCACCTGTTCCTCAAACCTGAGCAATTAGTGCAACCTACTGTACCCCATTGTGCTCCCACTCCTCTAAACCTCTTAACAGCTCACCTACCCTTATCAAGCCCATTTTCATGTGCAACTAAAACTGATTCCTCATTCACCTATTTACCTGCAGGCACCTGGGGCTACACCATCATCACTGTACTGGTCCCTTTTTTTTTTGCTGTTACCACCGACTTCCTGGATTGCTTTTCACCAACATCAGCCAACTGCTGCTCTGTCTCCTTTATTTGCCATTCCACCACAGGGACTGCTGGTATTTGTGCTGGAGCCTCCACTTCCTGGAATAACTCCTCTACCTGTGACACTATTTGTGCCCAACACTCCCTCAAGCACCTCACCTCTACTATCTGAAAAACAAAAACAATATTGATTTATATCCCTTTAGCACTTTCCTAGGACAGAGACAGTTGTCAGAACCAGAGATCTGTACATTTGCACTCTCCCTGTCTTACCATTTCCCATAATCCAAAATGCAACTTTCTGAAGTAATTTCATATTAGTTGCACTGACTGCTATGAGGTACAACAGGTAGAAGAAATTTTAAAGTCAGATCTTATCAAGGCATAGCTACAGATTAAGAAGAGTCTCTTTTAATAGATTATTAAATGTCATAATCTGAAGTATCTGAGTGCAGACATTCCATGTTGTGCTCATACTAGTATCTATCCAGTTTTCCACAAAAAACACACACTGCATCAAATAAAGAATTTCAAGTAGTCATCCAATAGAGGCTGTCCAATTCAAAAATCCACAAGTCTCGCTTCAACAGTTTATTAAAAAACACACAGCACAAAAGATATTGGATTAAGCGCTTTCATCTCTTATCCAGAGACTTCATCAGAATCAAATACTCTCGCTGTAGCAGAGATTCTCTTGTTGCTGACGCCTGTTGTACTCCCTCTGCTGCAGTTTCTCCAACCGCAATCTATCCAGTTTTCTTACATGTGTAATGAATGAATGCTGAAAGTCTGTTTGACTGCAAAGACCGACTTGAGTTGTAGTGCAACCTACTTGCACGATGTACGGTGGAGCCCTAGCTGCCTGCAGGTAAATGGGTGAATGAGGAACCAGTTTTATTTCAGTATTTCTTGCACTAAGTTGCACTTTGCACCTTGTATGTATATGTATATTTACTTTTTTGTCTTGTTCTTAATAGTTGCATGTATGTTGTTTGCCTTGTTCTTAATAGTTGTATGTATGTCATTTATGTAATTCATACTTGCAGAGTCACTGAAAATGGAGTCAAATTCCTTGTATGCATGCATACTTGGCCAATAAATGTGATTGTGATTCTGAAAATAAAAGCCAGAATCTGATCTCACCATACTGTTCTCTACCATTAGCAAATCAAATCCATGTCCATATCACAGTTTTTGCAGCACACCACCAACACGGATACTTCCCCATCACTCATTTTAAAATCATTGCCCCTATCAATAAACTACCAGCAAGAATCCCCATCACTATCTCAACCATCCATCTCTAACTAAAAGAACACTATCTCTCATACATAGATGGCACTAAATCACTAACACAACAGCCACCCCTCCATCTCCACAAAATAAAATTGAAAAAAATTACCACCACCATCCATATTAATTTTACAAAAGCCTCTTTACCTCGCTATCTACTACCGCGTCTTATTATTTTTTAACTGCTTGTATGTGGATAAGCAGTTAGCACAAAACACATACCATAAAGACTGCAACACTCTCCCATCTCTACCTGCCTCACTTCCTACCAGTTCCACTCAACTTCCTCAAAAAATTGACCCTTTCTAACTCCCCTTAAACCCCACTTCTACCTACATAATTTCCTAACAATTCCACTCAACTTCCTTATAAAATTAACCCTGTCTAACTCCCCTTAAACCCCACTTCTACCTACCTCATTTCCTAACAATTCCACTCAACTTCCTCAAAAAATTAACCCTTTCTAACTGCCTTTAAACCCCACTTCTACCTACATAATTTCCTAACAATTCCACTCAACTTCCTTAAAAAATTAACCCTTTCTAACTCCCCTTAAACTCCACTTCTACCTACCTCATTTCCTAACAATTCCACTAAACTTCCTTAAAAAAATAGCCCTTTCTAACTCACCTTCACATACCCAACCTAAACAAAACATTAACTGATTTCTAACTACTCCCCCTATATCTTTACACCCATAAGGTGTCTCCAGAAAAAATATGATTGCAAGTAAACTATATTTAAAACTCTCATTATGTCAAAACACTTATAGCACAGCAACTAGAGTGTCGCTTTTTTCTACTGTATGCAGAACAGTGGACACCATGTGGTCTGCAATGCTGATGACAGATCAAATGATGCTCCCCTTGTCTACATTCTAACAACATGACATAGAAAAAACAATCTGAATAATGCCTTAGAAAACTAATCTACCAGGATCATGCCTAGCAACTATACATTGATATTCATGAGTGGAAAAATTGATGAGACTGTAGTTATAATAAAATTAACTGGAAACAAATGAAATGAAACTGGATTGAAAGTCTCTATCTGTTAATTACCCCAACATGTGAGTAAAACACTTAACTTGGGTTCTAATCAAGGACACCAAAACCTGTCTTATTCAAATCTGCTCAGGAAAAGAGTATGTGGCAGTTCTGAGTACTATAATATAAACATTTACTTAAGAACAATAACAAATTGTTCTAGAAATCAGTTTTATATAACTGTAACTGTTTGCTCAAATGTTCCTTCATGCAACTTCATGATTAATGAAAAACGTTGATCTATTACAGACAGCACATTTGCATAAAAGAATAATAAAAAAGAAAAAACGTAACAAGTTATAGTCCTAACATTATTAAATAGCAAGGTCTAGGACCTAGTAATACAAATTTCAGAAGTACAATATTCTAAGTTAACTTAAACCAAGCCAATAAAATGAGAAAGAGTACCAAGTGAGCTCAGAAAGCAAGTCACTACTCTCTGTATTATCATTTTACTCAGAATGTAAACATTTTAAAGAAAGTAAAATTGAAAAACTGTGACTTTAATGAATTATTTATGCATCTGTAACTTACACAACTCATTTTTTCAGCACAGCCAGAAGGATTCACTCTTAAACTGCTAAGTATTTAATATATATTTAGATGATTTACCTTTAAAATGGAGATTAAGGTTTGATGAAAACGGGAATGTCGAACGTCAGTTGGCTGATTCCCGTATTGCTGATCCCAAATCATTGAGTATCCTGTACACCAAATGCCACTGTGCATTCACAAATATATGGCTGATGTTATGAACATGGATTGCGGTACAGTGTGGATTGGGAAATTAATCAATTTCCTTACAGTAATATAAACTCAGAGTTGGAATATAAAGTCTGCAGGGGGTGTGAAGGGTGCCACCCCTCACAGGGGGGTGGAGGAGGGCTTGCCCCCTGCAAATATGTGAGTTGCAGCATTATGCAGTACTGAACTGTGCAAGTTCATACTGCTGAAAAGCAGGCAGGGGAAGCAGGATATGGACTTTGCATTTGTCGGTATGACATTTGACATCCTCAGCTAATTAATATGCAAGACATTGCTCATGTGGGTCAAACAACTGAACGCATTATGTTCTTAATCTCAATCTTTTCATGGTAAACCTATTTATACAGTCCCCGGGATTCATGAAGCTTGCGCCAGGCGCAGGTGTAGCGTAGGCGGTATAATGTCAAACATGGCCACTGAGCGATTCAGGTACGATCCAATTCCATGTGCACTACAGGCGTACCCCAGATATGTGCAGCCCTCGGCTTAGGTATGCTAATCACCCCATGCACAGTGCTGCACCATGCAAATGAAGGTACATAGCGATTCATGAAGTGGTGCAGGCATAGCGTAAGCCCACAGAAATGTAAACCAAAAACACGGTTTACATTTTTCCAAACAGAACATCGGAGCAATGAAAGCTGACTAGACTCATGTATTACAAAGTTAACATATGCCAATGGCTAAATATACAGCCAATGGCTTAAGAAAAGTTGCACAACACCTACAAAACAACATTTAATGTCAAGTCCACAGTAACGCAAAGTTCAACCGCAGGGCATGTGTGCACAAACAGGAACACAAAGAAAATATATACAAATGTCATAAAATCTCAATGTAATACAAATCATGATTTCACCATAATATTCAATGGTATGCATGGTACACCACAACCAAGCTGCAAGGGTTGCTAAGGGTCTGTGACAGTGTTCGGCATGTTAACTAGGAATTAGTAGTCAGTGCCATGCAAATGAGGCAGGCAATAGTGAATCGCAAACATCCCACCAGACTAAGGATGTACCATACAGCACAGCACTACAACACTGAGGAGTGGCTTAGAGGCATACATGACATCAGCAGTGGGGTGTACCACCATAGCTGTAAGCACATTGAAGCAATGCAAATCCAGCCTGGCCGTTGCTAAGCAAAGCCGCACGACAGGGGTGATAGGTATAGCATCGTTTAGCTGAGAGCACATATGGTGCCCGAAAGCACATGTGTACGAGGAGGAAAACGTGCCTGAAACCTGGTAAGCGGACGCACGTGCCGTGCACCATAGCTCAAACAGGAAGGTCAGGGGAAGAAAATAAGGAAATGCCGCAGTAGGGTAATTGGAGAAGAACTGAGCAATTAACACCTATTAACTCATAGCGGGCAATCGACGGCAGCTGACAAGTCTGCTCACGGAAACCTGCAAAACAGGATAGGGGAGGTGTCGGATTGCAAAGAAAAGAGAACTGTCATAGCAGTGCAAAGCAAACCTGCAGTAGACCGGCCATAGAACACATTACACAAGATAAGCCAGGTGTAGGAAAGTACAAATGAAAGCAGGCTGCTGGATGCATGCCAGAAAATGGGAGGTGAAACATGAAGAAATGTAAAGGGAAGGGCAAGAGGTAATCCACGGCAGTCAAATGTAATTCAACACCAAAGGCACCACAATAGTAGTTCCTGTCATAAAACACATAAGATACCCTGTAGCTACGATCATACAAACACACCCTATGACATCATCGGTGTTCACAGCACAATAGTATAAAGCGTGAAAGCACCCCACACACACCTGTGTATTCCCAAACACTGCACCATAGGTGTATACATACGGGGAACTTTTACAATGTACATGTTGGGAGCTGCCATAGCTGTGATTCATCACCATGTGTTAGAGACTGACGGTGTTGTGGGTGATGATGCTGACAACCACCACAGGCCCCGGAGGAGGAGAAGAGTGTTCAGACCAAGGGTAACCTACCAGGGGCTACATGATCTGGAGATAGTAGAGCATTACAAGGTGGACAGGGACATCTTAGAGCAAATAGTTGAGCTGTGCCAGCCATGCCTGAGATCCAGAAACAACAGAGGGGAACCCATCCCAGTGGACAAGAAGATATATGTAAGCTTGCGAATACTAGCCACAGGTACCTTTCAAAGGCCAATTGGAGATATAATGGGGATCTCACAGGCATCAGCATCCAGGGTACTACACCAGTTCCTGGATGCCATATTACCACATGCCAATGAGCATATATACTTCCCCCGAACTCAGGAGGAGTTGGCCAGCAATATGCGTCACTTCCACCATGTGGCACACTACCCGGAGGTACTGGGTGCGATAGACTTCATGCACATACATTTCAAGTCACCACCCAGTGAGCATGGTAGGCGCTACGTAAACCACAAGGGATACCACTCCATCAACTGCCAGGTCATGTGCAATGCCCAGGGCATTATCATGGATGTGTGTGCTGGCAGCCCTGGAAGCTACCATGACTCCCACATCTGGCATGCCTCACAGCTGTATCAGGTATTTGTCAGGGGGAAATCCCACATGGCCACCTTGTGGGGGATGCTGGCTATGCACTAGAGCCGTGGATGATGACTCCCATCAGAAATGCACACACACCCATGCAAGAACGCCATAAAGAGGCACATGCACAAACCAGAATCATCATAGAGCATGTGTTCGGGATGCTGAAATCACGGTTCCATTGCTTGGACATATCTGGTGGAGCCTTGCAGTACTCTCCAGGCACATGTGCCCACTTCCTCATAGTATGTGCCATGCTACATAATATGATCCTGCGGAAACAGCTGCAGCAGGGATAAAATGGTGAAGGCCCTCACAGCCCACTGCAATTGCCAAGGCCATCACAGGCACAGAGGGATTCAGACCACGAACACCCTGTACCAGCCCCAGTAGGCAGACGGAGGCATGCCCGATATGCCTATGCCTTGGCAAAAAGGGAACGTATAGCACATACTCTGACAGAGTAGGCCCCAATGGACTGACACACCTCTTCACCTGCACACACAGTAAAATGGATGGCACATACACACGACCACCTGTAAATTGTAATGTATAGGTGGCCTACTGTGTGAATCCTACATATGCAGCCCTCAACCATTGTACACACAACGGCTATTAGAACAAGGAATGTCAACACCTGAACAGTACACGCACCTGTCTGCATATGTTGGTACTGTGTATAGGTTCCTAGATACATCGGTAGGTACATGCCCGATTGTCAGAGGCCATTCATCAATCGAGGCAAACAGTGTCTGCTGTCGCCACCACATCGAGTAACCAACTGTCGCTCAGTGGAGCAGAGCCAATTGCGGGATCCATGTGTGTAATCACTGTTCCCCACACACTCTGCATGGATTCCCTGGTGCGTTAATGAGGGGCTCCATATAATGTAATCATGGATGTAGTGGCAAAGCATGGGGTGTACCCATGACAGGTATCTGTCTCCCCAGCATGCTCCACCTACGGTTGTGTGAAGGTGTAGCACATTATAGTGTGTGGCACGCTGTGACATACATACCCAATGCTGGAGCACATCCATTAAACATCACTTTAAATATGACTATACGGATATGCGCGAAACAGGGCTAAGCTTCTCTGAATATCGCGCAGATCACGGTCAATGATGTCCAGAACAGGTGAAACCAGCATTATTCACCCCTGTACTAATAGTGCTTGCTCTGAAGGGTAAAATGACCACTGCCAGGAGTAGAACATGCAATCATGTACACAATCACCTAACACTAAGCTACCCAAGATGTACCAACGGCAGGTGTGTAATGTGACAGGTTCAAACACAAACGTGCGGAGTCCAGGTAACAATATAC
This sequence comes from Protopterus annectens, assembly GCF_019279795.1. Classification (NCBI taxonomy): domain Eukaryota; kingdom Metazoa; phylum Chordata; order Ceratodontiformes; family Protopteridae; genus Protopterus; species Protopterus annectens. The sequence goes on along the minus strand of NC_056737.1, from coordinate 655,048,570 downwards.
ACTGACATGTACACAATGAAAGGTGTATTCTGCCTGTCACTCTCTCTGTTTTTATATATATATATATATATATATATATATATATATATATATATATATATATATATATATATATATATATATATATATATATATATATATATATATATATATATATATATATATATATATATATATATATATATATATATATATATATATATATATATATATATATATATATATATATATATATATATATATAATATACATAATAGAGATAGAAAGGGTGATAGAGAGATATATGTTGATATATATGGATTCACCTATATCTGCAAATAGGTAAATAGGTCAACAACATGTACACAACCATGGAGGTACAAATAAATAGGATACTGCCAACTATTGAATGTGTCACATACCGACACGCGTAATCACGTGGCTGAAAGATGGAAAGAACACAGTACTGGAACACTAGAACCCCGTGTAATATTATCATGATATTAAGGGATATTTAGTTATCACTGCCGGTGTTGCAGTCCACGTAGGTACTGTGTTCAACTGTGTTTGTGATTGCCGTAGTCTGTGTATGTGTGTGTTGAGGGTGCCGTGTGCGTTTCTATGGGACTGTAATGTATGTGTTTGTTTGCATCGTGTGTCTGTTAGTGCTAACTCGGAGGTAGATCATTACAGTAGGTGTGGTTATAGCTGGCCGTAGGCATACGGTTACCACCTGTCCCACTTTAAGAGGGACAGCTCCTCCCTGGGCAGTTGTGTCCTGACAAAAGATATTAAAAAGGGCAAATGTCCGAGATTGTAGGACATAATTATGTCCCATATATTATGCAATAGTTGCATTAAATAGTTATGCCTGTATCTAAAAAAACATAAATGTTACATGAAACATGATAAGTAGCTAAAGTACTACAAGAATAAGTATGTATTCAGGATAAAAGTATGTGCTATCCTGTGTACTGACCATGGGTATGTGTCGGCCTGTAAACACCGATATGTGTCCTGCAAATGTCCCACTATGGCCATTTGAAAAGGTGGCAACCCATGCCAAAGAGGTTCAGTCACCAACACAACTGCAATGAGTGCAAATATCTGTGACAGAAATACACGGGACAGCTGTCATTTAGTAACATTCCTTTACATATCACTGTATTTCCAGAGGTATGGAAGTATCAACCTCACCTGCATACTATATAGAAACCAATTAACAATAGCCCAATGAATAAGCCCATAACAACCATAGTTTCAGTCTACTAACTGATAGGTCTTCAATTAGGGAAGGAGCCCAGACACATATATGGAATAAGTAGAAATGCAGTCCCCATAAACCTGTATATGCAATGTACACCCACCTACATCTCCCACACATGAAACAATAGCAATACAGACTGTAATAACATCACAACCATCCACTCACTCAATTACATCTGCAGAAGCGTTAACATATCTTGTGAGAAACACATTTGTAAAGGCGCCATGTGAAATTGTAGCTGTTGTATAATGGAACAGATGGCGATGTTACAGGTTTTGTTTGCAATAGTCCCTTATCAGATGGTTGATATAACAGGTACACTCACATGTAGAATCACATACTTTAGCCATTACACACAATCCACGGGGGACATGAATCCAAAATATCCATGTCTCTACAAATAGCAGTTGCAATTCCACACAACAAAACACATACAGGCCATCTCCCCAAAGGTAGGGCAGAAGGGCAACGCCTAAGTGGAGAATTCAATTATACCCCACTGTTGCCGCGTAATTGGTGAATGGATTAGCTGCACAGCTGATGTGCATGTAATAATTTACTCAGGAACACCAATTGGCAGCAGGAAACCACATGTTACAGGTATCGACGTATATAATAATGACTTGCCAGACATTCAAACCGTATGCTCATACCATAGAACCGTTTAAACAGTAAAGGTGTAAGAGAGATATGTACGAAAGTTCAGAACGCTAACAAGGTATAAAGAACACTCAGTATGTTAGTGTATGTATAGCCTGTTTTGTATTAATTAAAAGTGTCCGCAATGCATAAAGTGGGAAAAGGTATTATGTAGTGATGTCTTGCTGAGCATAGTAACGCTTGTAGAAATTGTGTCGTGCTGTGGGACGCAAGGTAAACATCACAGACACCACAAGGGATGCTACATGAGGGCTTTAAACAGAACAATTCCACACCACCCGCCGTCAGTGGTAGGGTATGTCCAACAAGTACGTGCCATAGCAGGGGATAGTATATCTTGATATAACTGTCACAGTAGGCATGTGTATGGGCATATGATGACAATAACATGCCTAAGGTGGTCCTGCTGTGCAAGTATTCTTTGCATTATAGGATAATATGTAAAATATGTGTAATGTACAGTATTGTAGGTAGATATGTTAGATATTCTACACAGCATAACAGTTATATCATGCAAACAAAAGGTATCGTCTATTGGCATGTACAATACACAATAACAGGATACATATGGCTTGTAGTCACGGGACACTGTAACAGCATGATAGCTAATTGAAATGGAAGAGCTACTCAATTAACCATGCACAAAGAACATGTAATAGCTTCACACGTTCATAGTGAGGTACTATTCTGTTTGGCAAGTCTATGTGTAAGCCCAACTACAGTGTTTGCACCAGCGGCACCTCTCTGGGGTAGTGTCCTGTCTGTGAACAGCAGAGCCATGTATTACCTGCACCTCTGCACAGTACAGCCATTGCAGTGATCCCTGGCGTACATGTGTGTCTCCCATCCACCAAGTGAGGTATCTCATAAACAGTGCTACTGAGTGTCCCTGCGTGATGTACAAAGGAATCATGTTCCAAAGCATGATGAGTGTCTGGTTTGGGAATGTAACCCTCAAGATCATCCCACTCATCGTTGCGTTTGTGCACATATCTATGAGCATGTTGCTCTCAGTGGCTTTTGCTTATGTTGCTTTTGTGGAGTATATCCATGAATATTGTTGTGGACATGGGCCCTGTATGTTCAGCAGAGGTCACCCCTGATATGCAGTATGCAAATGTGTACAGTCGTGGTGTCCGTAGTTCTGCCGCATACGTCAACCTTTGGAGCTCAATAATCCTCATGGTGTGTTAATGTTGTGGTATGTAAAGCCATTGCTGTTCTGTAAGGTACACCCTAAATGGGGTGTTGTACCCTTGAATGTGTGTATACGTCAGGAGTTTAGAAGTACAATGGGTGCCTTTGTTCCAGCTACAAACCCAGTACAGATAAGGGTGGCCACGTAGAAGGATATCCACGCCACATTGGTAATATGGTTATCAAAGAAGTGGGTGCTACATACGTGTGTACTAAGATCCCGTATAATGTCACATGTATGTAGGGGACTACCACCTATGTGATAGTCAGTGGGTGATTGGTGTAATCCAAAGGGGATGTTCATGCACCATGTGTCATGCAGCTTGAGGCCATGTTATCGACATCAGGTATCCGTCACAGTGACACCCTTATGGAGGGAGTCTGTATCAGCTAGTGGATCAATAATGGTGCCTTGTATGCAGTTGTCTGGAAACCTAGTCAGGGAAAGTCCCTCTGTGCTAGCCTGTACCTCAGGGAAGCATATACCGAACATGAGGGGCCCTATGACTGAGGACTGTGGTATGCCAAGTGTAACTGAAATACAGTAGGTACTACAATATGCTACCCTCGTTGTGTGGGTCCTGTCCGTGAGCCACTTTGCATAACATCCTGAGATGTAGGGGTCGATGTGCAGGTGGATGTGTATGTTGTCAATACCAGAATGGAGAACGATGCTGAAAGCCAATGAGAGGACAATATAGGCTGTGTGGACCCCCTTACCATCATCAACTACCCTGGTAACTGTATCAAAGGAGTCCACCAAGTGTAGGAGCCATGGTATGGCCCTAACAAGTCCAACCTGGGTGGCATCAAAGGTCTGGGGCCCACCTATGTCTCTGTGAATGACTTCCATGATGATGTGCCCCATAGCCTTGCAGAACAGTCCAGTCAGGCGTATAGGGCAATAGTCCCTCTGGTTCATTGTGGCACCAACTGTGTGGAGTGTGATAACTGTTGCTGTGCACCATTCAGGGGCCACAATGTCTGATACAAGGGTATTAGTGAATCTGGTGGCCATGTGGGGAGACATGTCGTTCTGAAGTTTGTGTAAATTACAACCTGGGATGTTGGACGGTCACATGGAGTCTGTGTTCCAGGCCTTAGATAGTGCAGGTTGGAACTGTGTAGTTGTGACTGCAGGGACCACACAATGTTCCTGCATGGATTATGGCCCTGTAGGGAGTGAGAGGGTGTAAAGTTAGCATTGAACCCATCCGCCAGGATGTTGCCAACATCACTCGGTTCTGTAATGTTCCTGAGTAACCGTCGCATATCAGAGCAGATGTGGGTATTGCCATTGACTACTGACATACCTCCATAATGCTTTGTGGTACACCCTGGAATGTGTCGCAATAATGTTTATGTAGCTAGGTTTGGAGGATGTGATAAGGGATCCCGGAGTCCTACTGAGGCTGACCAGTGAGCTACCCCACCCATGGGATTGTGCTCCACTTTGCAACAGCCTCCACCTTTGGTTGTACATTATGTCCATGGAACTGGACTCCCAGAGTGGCATCCGTTATCTGGTGGGTACCATCATGGCTCTGTTTGGAATAGCATCATCCATGCAGTCGTGTAAGTGCTAATGAAGTGCAATGGGGTATGTTTCAGTGTTTGTATGTGCATTGTCCATCTGCATGGGTGTCATGACGTTTACTACTGCTGTCATAAGACGTCTGTAGTAGGCGTTGTACTAATCTTGTACTGTGTATGCCATGAAGGGTGTGGTGCCGGGATGTGGATAACAAGGGTGATTAGCATATGTTTGGAAACTACCAATGAGGGGATAACCACAGGCGTGGAACACCAGTGACATGTTGGTAATGTCCATGTCTAGGATATTGTTGGTCTTGGTGGTGGTGTGTATGGGTTGATCCAGCCGAGTGGAGGTTATGAATCCTGGACAGCGATGGCCTAATGTGTCGGTACATGAGTAGCTATCCCAGTTAACTGTGGGGTAGTGTCAGTCATACATCAGTAGTACCTGTCTGAACCCTACTGTCCAGTACACCAAGAAATGAGGGCCAGTAACCGTGGAGTATGTTGTTGAATCGTAGCATGTTACAATGTGTATAGCAGTTCTGGCCACAGTTAGTTGCATGTGGATCACCTCTGATGCATTGTGCTAAGTAACCAGCCAGGAGGTGTGTACAACATAGTGAAATATGGACATACCTCAGCCGTGGGTGTTCCAGTCCAGGTTACATGACTGAAAGGTGTGGTCTGTGTATAACCTGTCAGTGCAGGTGTGCTCTGCAGAGCCTTGAGGCAGGTACCAGTCACTGCAGAGATATTGAAGTGGTCCATTATAAGGAGTGCCTTGCCTGCATGTGTCAGAGATGATGTCAAGCATTCAGCCACATGATCCCATGTTTTGCTTGCCTGTTCCCATTCTGGTGGTGGATGTTATTGGAAAGACAGGCAGTATAGGAGCAGCAAGAGTCTTACATGTTATCTGTACTCCCAGGGCTGACAGGTGCAGGTCATCTGTGCCAAAGCATCGTGTTTTGTTGACCATGTCATTCAAAGCCGACAGATACTGGATGCCTGTGAAATGACAGCAGAAGCATAGGCAACTGTTGAAGTGAAACAGTTAGTTGTTGTACAGTGGTATCTAGTCTGGATGAATGCAGAATGCTCCCCAGGGCTTGGCCGATACCTTCTGGGCTACAAGACCGGAGAGCTATTGCATGTCCCTGCACATGTAGTCTGGGAAGTTACATCTCAGGGCAGTCACACTAACATGGAGAATGACAGTCAAATTGTACCTGGTGAGGTGTGGCATGGGTGCATAGGTTATGCTGTAGAACCAGTTACCAGACAGCTAGATGTAGGTGACTATCACCTTGTGTAGCCTGCTGAGTGGGACATCAGTGTGACTGCCTACAGAGTCACCTATGACTGATTTGTTGGGTATGTTATAACACCCTATTGTCTGTATTTGATGGGCACACATGCGTCTGTGGGCTATAAGTAATTGTTGTGTTTGGTGATGGGGGCTGCCTCTGGTGCCTACACAGAGTATGGAGAGGTTCTGCAAATGTCGCACTCATACTATGTGTGGCCTGTGGTGGTGGAGATCTTGTGAGACTATGTGATGAGTGGGGTGTGTTCCAAATGTTACACATCCCCACATGAATGTCAGGTTCAGTCTGGGTTGGTGAGAGCATTACCCCCAGCATGGCTACATATGTGCATCTCCCACAGGCTGTAGTGTTGTATGTTGGGAGGTGAGCATTGACTGTGTACATGAGACAATTGCTCTATTGCCACATGTTCACCATATTCATTATATAGACAGGCAATAGCACTGGAACGTGACAGTTGGACATGCCTGTATATTCAACCATGTCTCACAAGATATGTGAGTTATGTGTGTACAACAGCTGTTGTACTGTAAGCAAGCTGGAAATGTAAGGACAGACAGTGTACTTGTAAGAAATGAATTGGAATGGGTGCTATAGTAATTAGTAGCTCATGAAGTGCTCACAAGTTCTGAACAAGTGATGAGCATGAATATGCAATACAGATACGGTGTTGGATAATATCAACCCACTGCAACCCACAAGTGGAGACGACAGTCATAATTGGAGGCACTGCACTATTACCCTGCTGTGTATGGTCTGCAAGTCTATGAACCTTTATCAATGTAGATGTTAGCAGTACAGAAGTAGATGACAGTAAGGATGATTTCACACTGCATAGCATACCTGTGACAGGTCATAGGACATCATCACCCATACTGTGTTCCAGCTAAACTGAGTATACTAGATGTACCTTCATATGTCACAGGAGTGTTCTACCAGTGGCCTGTTGACAGAATCAACACTACAAAAGGTGTCAGAGTGACATGTGCATATCACACCAGTGGCAGCTACAGTAAACAGGGTTAATGTTTTGTACTCCCCTCTCATTGTAGCCCATACCACACAGACAAATGGGAGGCATCTGTGTATGTAAGGATGTGAATGGCCATGACCTAGGAGCAATAACTGTCTCAGTGTTGTGGACAACATACAGAATGGGCTTTGTGGGTGTGGTGTGTGATATATGTGCACAATCTGACAGCTGATAATAGCATTGTCACCGCTAGGTGAATAACCTTGTACCCATTAACTACCACCTAGGCAGCAGTCAGAATTATGGACACTGTGTAAGGGATGGTGCTGTGCAGTTCACCTCCCTGAGTTGGTGACGTCTCCAGGCCTCTTAGGTAGTCATACAAGGCACCCATGTTATGACAGGGTGCCATCCATCAGCATGGAGATCATTGGACAGGCATACTCAGCACTCGGGTGACCAATATCGGATCACATATCACCTTTAAGGGGTATTGGCCATGCATGGATGGGTGATACCAGCCTTCACAATCTTCACCTCCACTATGCAGCATGCTGGCTACCTTGTATAAAGACATGTGCTACACTGTGATGTTGGACATGCTACACGTACATATCCTGATCTGAAAGACATACGTCATGGACAGCCCCGTCCTACTACAAGGATCACCACATGCTGGACAGATCCCTGTGCCATACATGTTACATACTCCCGCCATACCATGCAACCCTGTCCATCAAAGCTGCACATGTCATCTCTGTCATATATGGTGTGATGACCGCATGGTAGATGTATTATTAACTGTCTGGATCAGTAATGTGGCACTAATGCACCTCACAGTGGCAAAATGGCTGTCGGATACAGCTAGGAAACCTTGCCCGTACATGCTATAGTTGATAACCATCCCTGTGAATGACGTCTGGCTAGCCATTGTCCCATATCTATCACATGTGCAACACAGGCAATCCGTGGCAGGATGTTGAACTGCTGTACAGTGCCGTGTAGATGTATATGGCAAAACACATGCATGTAAAGGTTCCGTGCGTATGTATGCATTGTCACTGCTCATGTCCATTAAGGCAGTGTATGTGTAGATATGTAACATATACACAGCATCAAGGTCAACAGCATCACTGTGGACACATCCAGGCATGTGCTGATAGGTAAGAACACCAGTACAGGCAAACAGACATGCCCAGATCAAGACAGTATTCACATTGGGTATGAACAATGTAAAGAGGTGACATACATATATGGTGATGATATCTAATGCATAACGGGTATTACATGTGTGTGACACAAACATGTCAGTCGTGTCAGGGTCATGATGATTTGCAAAGATAACTGTGCAGATGTACTAGATTTAATACAAATGTATGTGCAGCTGTACCTCTGTACATCTCTGTGATACTGTGACCTGTCACCATCATTATGTTTTCCAAATAATATCTCATTCATGCCTGCCAGCGTACAGCTGCCAGGAGTATGATGTCCTCATTCCATACCTCCATGAGAGCTACGAGGTGTTGTTCAGCCATGTGACACAGCATGCCCAGCAGCGTGACGACCTGTGGCAGGACCTTCGCAGGAGGGTTAATGATGTGAGTGGCCATAACCGCACCTACCAGCAGGTGCGCAGACACTGCACGGACTTTATATGACATGCGAAACAGTGTGCCACTGCAATCGCCAGGGAACAAGGTGGAACAGATGGTGGGCCACCAACCCAGCCCCCACTCACACACACCGATGAGCTACTGGCCAGCCTGGGGACACCCTCAGAACAGCATCCACAAACACTAGCTACCATCGTGGAGGTGGGTGTCTCCCAACCAATGAGCCTGGAGTTGCCTGGTAAGTCACTACTGCACATAAGGCTATTATATCCTATTTAGTTGCATGTGTCACTGTACAATATGTAATGTGACATCATATGCAAGGTATGTTTACACACATGCTGCATACTACAGTATGCTACCCTGTGTATGCACACATGTGCATACTATATGCTATTGTACAGGCGAATGTGTTAACATGCACAGTGCACCCTGTGGCTGTCATACAGTCATGGATAATGTTCAAACTGCTGTGTCACCCCTATACAGGTACCTCCAGCATGCCGCACAGACATCAGTCCATTGCAGGTGAGACTGTCATCAGTATCAGGCATGTTAATGCATATATCTATTCGCCATTAGGCCAGTCAACACATGTACACATGATGTATGGTCCAGTCACGATATAAAGGTCGCATCTCCCAGCATTCTCACTGGCTACCCATGTGCAATATATACAAACTAAATGAAACACCGACGTGAAATCACAGTATCTGTCATTGCTACATATGTGGACAGCTGTGCATACAACGGTGGAGGTGTTGTTCAATGTAGGCATATGTACTATACATTGGAACAACACATGTGTGGTACGCAAACAGTACCACACATTGAACTGGAATATGGGCAGCCCACAGGAGTCACCATTGTGTTATATGCCCCTGCAATGGGTGCACACATTGTGATGTGCCATCTGACATGTCCCAGACATGTAGTGTTCTGGATGCAATATTGTCACACTATCCCATAATATATACCCACATACCAAACATACAACCAGTTGTCTGCATAGCCCTGTGGATGGTGACATATATGACATCTATGGGTGTATGTCATATGGGACTACACAGACATGTGAGATAGATGGCCATCACAAACATTTGGCCAACACATGTTCACACATGGCCATGGAGGATGGCCAGAGACATGTAGCCACACAGTAGATGTGATGTGTATACACCCTGTTGCACATTGTCCACACATGGTCCAACTATAGCCTTAGTTGACTGATTATACAGTTGATGTGGTACAATGGACATCCTAAAAGCCTGTGCGCAGCTAGTGGAGGTGTCACGTAAGTCGACCATATAAGATGTGTTGAACATCACGACTGAGTCATAGCATGACAGCAGTCACCTGTACAGCTTCAACATACATTGACACCACATCAGGCCACAGATACCGTACATTTCCCTTGCTGCTGTAGGACATCACCGTCAGCCGTGCACCTCGTGTGTGTGGTACATCAATGTCATGTGGGACATGGTGTATTGACAAGCCTGCCATGTGTGGACATGGTTGCCAGGCAGCTATGACTCTGTAGTAGTTGTGCAGGGGTGTCATCCGTAGGTCTTCCAGTGACCTGTCACATGACACAACATGGGTTGGTGTGTATACACCTCAGCAACATGGGTCACAATCCACAGTTATCTCATGTGTATGCACGCAGTTATGGCTATGCAATGTGTGCATATTACACACTGTATAGCAATATAGATGCCTCATGATGCCATGCAATGGCACAGTGTCTGTACTTCACACTGTATAGCAATGTAGAAGCCTCATATTATCCTTCCATGCTAATGCACATTTGATAATCGTGCATTCTATCTGTAGGGCATACAGACAATACTGCAATGTGATACCCATTACAACGCTGCATATGTGTCAGGACACCATTGTGTCAGACATGTATGCATGTCAATGCACACGTCAGCAGATTGCATGTCAAGGTCACTTCAGCCATGTGTACTGTTAACCTGTGCTGGTCCACATGGTGTATCACAAGGGCACATGCTTACTACCATGATTGTGTGAACTGCATGGCTACTGATATGACACCTGCTCACTGTTGTGTGCAACCCAGGGAGGTATGCTAACTACCACTATTAATGTCTGAGCTGCATGCCGTCTGCTGTATCACATGCGTGCTGCATGCCGTCTGTCAAATCATGTGCATGGTGTGTCTGTGTGTGTGTGTGTGTGTGTGTGTGTGTGTGTGTGTGTGTGTGTGTGTGTGTGTGTGTCTGTGTGTGTGTGTGTGTGTGTCTGTGTGTGTGTGTGTGTGCGTGTGTGTGTGTGTGTGTGTGTGTGTGTGTGTGTGTGTATGTGTCTATTGTAATGTAGAGTCTTTCTTTGCATTCACAGGTGATGTAGGTGCGTTACCCTCCTGCGGTCCGTCTGATATTAGTGTCCCCACAGATACTAGCAGTGATGAACATATGCATGAGGTACAGGCAGGGTTGTCAGGGGCTGAATCTGTGCCAATGGTTGCCATCCCAGCTATGTCCCCATCTTCCCCGCACACAGTTCTCATGCCAACACATACCCCATCACTAGTGGCCATAGAGGAAGGACAGTCAGTGTGTGTTAGCTTGGAACAGGAACGTGTGGTGGCTACAGAAGGTGTGTCTCCACACCATGGTGTCAGTGTAATGACTGTAGATTTGCCACACAGGCATGTGGCCAGTGCTGCTCGTAGGAGGACCTCTGGCAGACATGCACCTGCAGGACAGAGCGCAGCAGCTGGTGTCACGAGATGCATTTTCCAGACTGTAATGGCGGCACAGGCACATGCTGAATGGCAGAACAGAGAAGGGCAGAGGCTTCAGAGGGCTGATATGCATACTCTATATGACAACATCCAGGCACTGGCAAATGCTCAACAGCAGATTGCTGATGTTCTGGACAGGCGATTGGGTGACATGGTCAGAATCCTTGACCATGGCATGGCAATCCATGAGCGTGAGCTGTCTGTGCTTGAACATCTGGTAAGAGTGAGGTGTAGGCCACGTAGACGTACGCCAGCTACACCACCTAGTGCAGGTCAACGTGAACGAGCCATCTCACATGCCCGCTCCCATAGTTCCGGTAGCAGTAGCAGTGCAGCTAGTGCTGTGCTATCCACACCAGGACATAGCAGGCCACGTGGACATGGTCCTGGACATTCCCAGCAGGGACACGTTTCCAGTGGACATGTGTCATCAGAAAGTAGCCATTCTGTACCTCCTCCTGATAGTGTCTGTGCAATTCCTGGCAGGCACAGTTCACGTGGCCATGGCCGGACACAGTGAGCTGTACATCCAGGTCTGTACAATCTGGAGCTGTCAATAATACCCCTGTGTAGACCTGGCAAAAGGCAGAACTGTGTGCACTTATACACGTACACAGCAAAAACATCTGTAGGGCAGCGCAACACCCACATGCATAACAACCACACATGTCCAATCAGATCACCAGCCCTTACTCACACACATGATGTCATCCACTGGTGCAGCCTATGCCCCTGGAAAACATTATCACCCTGTGCATATGATGATGCCTGTGCCGCATCCCTGTCATCCACACCATCGGTGCAGGGACATGCTCAAATGGGCTGATGCACAGGGTGAACAGAATAGTGAGAGAAGTGTATATTGCATTTGTTGTGTACTGTTGACATGCACCAGACATACCATGTAGTACAGGATTATAATGCATTGTTATATGTTCACAATATGTGTCTTGGTAACAACAGTAACAGCATGTTGGTAACGATGCCCTGGTTCCCTCCTTATGGTCTACTTGCATGTGCCAACAAGTAGCAGTGTTTGCAGTTTCCCATGTGTAAATGTGGAGTACTCACAGGCATGTATAGCAATACCAGCATGCTATGCGTAGCCTCAACCTGACTGTTAGAAAGGCTACCATACCACAGATGTACACACATCTACTGATCCAGAAGCAGGTGGGCTACAGTGGCTAGAGACGTGACAGCCATACCAGGTCACATCACAGGTATGTTGACATGGTGTGGGGGGTTTACACAGTGGTCTGGCCAATGATAATGTTAGAGGCCACTTGATAGCATGAGGCCTCACTGTGTAGCAGTAATACCCTGTCACATTACAGGATGAAAACACACACAGACATATACAGAAGCACACAGTAACATGACCACAGTCATGGGGTCAACAACACTATAACGCACACTTGATATTGTTGAGGTGAGGACCCCTGCCTATGTGATAATCACCCTCACAGTACTGTGCACCCACACAACGTGACACAGAGAATGAACATGTACAGGTAGCCAGTAAGGCTGAGACCGATGGCATCAACAGAGTAGTAGATTGCATCACCATGAGGGGTTAAGGATCCTGCCTGTTCTGTATGGTAGCATACACCCTCACTCCATGCACCAGACAGCCATACATACATACATACATACATACACACACACACACACACACACACACACACACACACACACACACACACACACACACACACACTGTGGAGTCCACAAATGTCATTCACATATGGATAGCTGACATGTGTGTGATACACACACCACCCCTGCCTATGTCAAGCTTTCAACACTGCAGTATGTACAGATCTCTACAACAATGTACAGGGGTGTGTAACAATTGGGATGTATTCCCCACCATATGTGGCATATATGGTCACACAAGCAAACACACATGGCAGTACTGTGAATGATACACCTGCTATATGATACATCTACCAGACATGCAGCAGTATTGGCTGCATTATGTGTACCAATGCTACCTTCGGCAATTGTGCTGCTATATGCACACAGGAGGATGTAAGTGTTACAGGTGTCAAGTGACTTACAGTCAGTAATACCCGACCGCTGTGTAGGTTTTATGTCTTCACCGTCAAGTAATAGTAACATAGCGCACTGTTTGCACATGTAATGGTAGGATGGCTTGTGACACACCTGTGAGCCGTCCCCGGTAAACATCCATCTGCAGAGGTGGATCACCACTTTATGTACACACATCCATCCATACCTGATGTACATCCTACCGTACTGTCAGTATTTCATCATATACAGGTGTCAATGATGGGGCTGCAGTGCAACTGCATGTTGTAGTTAGGCACAGATGAATGACATACATCAGCTACTGCACATGCATGGTAGCTGCATGCACACCACTACATGTACATGTGTGTTGGTCCTACATGCCTGTCATGTAGCTATGTTTGTATGCATTGCAATTGGTGGACATGTGTGATGACATACATAACACATGGACTGTTGTATGATATGATGGATGTCATGGGTAACTAGTACAGAGGGAATGTTTCCTCGGTCAACATTGCTACCTCATGTACTGTTAACATTCAACAGCCATGGACTTACCTTCCATGTGCATGCGTGTGATTGCTGTAGCCACTTGTCTGCATGGAACACAGCAAAAGCTACTCTATGTGCATATGTGTTGTGTGTGTGTGTGTGTGTGTGTGTGTGTGTGTGTGTGTGTGTGTGTGTGTGTGTGTGTGTGTGTGTGTGCGTGTGTGGTCCATGCACATACCCACTGCAATTACATGTATGTCATATCCAAACATGTGCGTTCTTTGGTGTACAGCGACAGTCATCTGTCACAGCTGTGTAAGACCCAGGGCCCCTGTTATGTGTAGAGCCGACCTGGTTATGTACAGTGGCATCATTGCATTGCATAACACATGATGGAACCCTGCCAGTACATGTGTAGTCTGCACAGTTGCTGTAGACCTATGTACAGTCCACTGGTCATGAGTCACACGGTGTTGTGGTAATGTATGGATGTGTGTTGCTGGTCCGAGGACATTGTGAGGGCTACATAGTAGAATGCGGCATTTACCTCTGTGATCTGCACCTGAGACATCTGTGATGGCTCCTGAGTGTGTACTGCTCAGTACATGTGAGTGGCCTTCATGTATGTGGGGACAGTAATATCATACTGTGCCCTTCCATGTTTAGAATCCGTGTGCATGACAGCCCTTTGCTACTGCTAAGTGTGTGAGCATGCCCAGTACGCCGTTGTGTAGATGGACACACAGTACATTCCAATCTGTGCCCTTCCGTTTTAGAATCTGTGTGCATGCAAGACAGCCCTTTGCAACTGCTAAGTATGTGAGCATGCCCAGTGCACCGTTGTGTAGATGGACACACAGTAAATTCCAAACTGTGTCCTTCTGTGTTTAGAATCCGTTTGCATGCAAGATAGCCCTTCAGTTCTACTAAGTGTGTGAGCTTGCCCAGTACGCTGTTGTGTAGATGGGCACACAGTACATTCCAAATGGACGTGTGATACTAAGTGTGTGAGCATGCCCAGTGACACCTTGTGTCAGTGATGTGCCTCTGTGTATGGGCTTGACCATTGACATCCTGTATAGCGATGGTGGTCATCCAGGCAACAGATGTCCATACCCCACGTTAGGATGGATGCCTACATTGAACACACTGGTTGACTCTCTTGAAGGGTGTACTGTCTGTGGCACGTCTCGTATCTATGTAGTGTTGTAATAGTGCTCCGTAGATAGGCAGTTGTCCTGCTCACACCACTGCCGTGTGTTTGTCTACGTCTACTTTGGGACAGTAATATGCTTTTAGACTGCTCACTCTCTATACATTCCCTATCGATGTCTTTGCCTTTGCAGATGATGTCATCCACCTAGAAGTATGCCTCTGGGAGTGCTGTGTTCCAGTAATCTTGGTAGTGCTTCTGTAACTGTGTAATGCTGTAGTGTGATAATGTAGTTAGGTGTATGTTCGACTCCCAGCCCTGCCAAGTGTGTGTCTGTGTGTGTGTTTCCAGCTATTTGGGGACAGAGTAATGCTTTTAGACAGCTCACTCCACATACATTCCCTGTCGGTGTCTTTGCCTTTGCAGATGATGTCATCCACCTAGAAATACGCCTCTGGGAGTGCTGTATACAAGTAATCTCGATAGCGTGTTCTGTATCTGCGTAATGCTGTAGTGTGATAAGGTAATTAGGTGTATGTTCGACTCCCAGCCCTGCCAAGTGTGTGTGTGTTTCTGGCTGCCTGGGGACAGAGTAATGCTTTTAGACGTCTCACTCCACATACATTCCCTATCGGTGTCTTTGCCTTTGTGGATGATGTCATCCACCTAGAAATATGCCTCTGGGAGTGCTGTGTACCAGTAAACTCAATAGCGCGTTCTGTAACTGAGTAATGCTGTAGTGTGATAAGGTAGTTAGGCATATGTCCAACTCCCAGCACTGCCAAGTTTGTGTCTATGTGTGTGTGTGTGTGTGTGTGTGTGTGTGTTTTTCCAGCTGCCTGGGGACAGAGTAATGCTTTTAGATGGCTCACTCCCCATACATTCCCTATCGGCGTCTTTGCCTTTGCGGATGATGTCGTCCACCTAGATGTATGCCTGTGGGAGTGCGGTGATGCTGGAACTCGGTAGCGCGTTCTGTTACTGCAAAATGCTGTAGTGTGGTAGACTACACAGGTAGGTGCTCGATTCCAAGGCATAGCAGGTGTGTGTGTTTGGCAGTTATACCATATGTGTTGGTATCTGTGGGTGGCTAGCTGCAGGATGTGTTCAGTGTGTTTTGTTGCTGACCTACATAGTGTCCACAGCCCGCATATTCTGCCAAGACCCTGGGTTGTCAACACATACATTCGCCAATAGGTCTGGTGAGTAACTGTCAGCAGCCCTACTCTTACCCTTGATATGGTCTGACCCGCATGATGCAACATAACACACGTGCCTTGATAGTAACAACACTACATGATGCAGGTGGCACATGTTGTTTCCTTTTCATTCCTGTCTAATGCATTGCTGTCATGTGGTCCGCTGTTGTGATATAAATGCCATATCCACATATGTGTGTACATGTATTATATATGTATATATATATATATATATATATATATATATATATATATATGTATACAAATAATATATATATGATATATGTAGATGTAGAGGTGGACATAGATGTGAACATATATCTCTGGGGACATCAGCACTATTGAATGTTTGTGCCGGATGATCTGTATGTGATAACCTGGGATCTATGTATATCAGCCATGGTGTAGTGGTAATGCACATCGTCTGTAGTGTGCAGGGTCATGGATTGTAGACATGTAGACACCGGTTATTTTGTTGCTGGGAAGACATTGGGACATCGAATATGGTGATAGTAAGGCACCTGTTGCCAGTTGTGTATGGATCTGAGCGACACTGAGCAGTAGTTATTAATTTGGAGGTTCGGTATGGGTCATATACCTATTCATTAGAAGACTATACTATGCAGATGAGGTTGACTATAGTATATCACATTTACCACCAGGGTGTGCTGCAGGTCCCTGGAGTGTATGTGTGTAGTCAGCCGGGTGCAGGTCTCGAATATAGTTGACAGCATGGGAGGGGGGTCAGGCATACTGTATGTACATTGCAGAACTGTGCCTCAGGAGTGGTCCTGCCTTAGGACACATAAGCTAGGGGTGTGTCTATACCTGCCTGGTGACATTGGGAGGGATGACAGCAGTGATGGGGTAGTCAGGGTGTACAGGCTGCACAAACAGGTGCTGATCAGCACAATCAGCAGATGACATGGCCAGCCCACACATGAACAGTACGTTAATGTGAGCAAGCAGCATACACACAGGTTTTGTCCGCACTCCACACCACCGGTGTATACCTGCAGGGACATTTCATGACACAGTCCAGCCAAATGACATTGGCTGTAGCAGGCAACATATACCAACATGTGCAGGAGGCTGGGGCAGTGAGGATGTGTATGCTGCCGAACAACCCTTACTGGGGTGACATAAGACTTTATAGACAGAGGGTGACTTAACAGGGGCTACATGGGCTGGGGATGTTGGAGCACTATGGGGTGGACAGAGACTTCCTACGGCAGCTTGTTGACCTGTGCCTGCCACACCTGACACATCAAACAGGCCGAGGGAAACACATCACAGTGGATACCATGCTATGTGTTGGCCTAGGTGTACTACCCACAGGTACCTCACACAGCACAACTGGGGATATCATGGGTATCTCACAGGCGTCTGCATCCAGAGTATTGCACCAGTTCACAGACGCCATGTCAACACATGCTAGTGAGCACGTACATGTCCTCAACACATGTGATTAGTAGACCAGCAATATGCATCTGTTCAACCACATGGATGACTACCCTGGGGTACTGGGTGCTATAGCCTGCACACACATACACATTGTAGCACCACCCGGTGAGCGGGGTAGGGCCTACAGTCACTGCAGGGGCATACCCTCCAACAGCTAGGCCATATGCAATGGCCAGGGCATGAGATTGAATGTGTGTGCTGTCTGCCCTGGAAGCTATGATGTGTCCAATATACGGCTTCTGACACAGTTGTAGCACACCAATGTCAATATGGACATCCCCTACAGTCTCCTAGTGGGGGATGCTGGGTAAACACTGGTGTCGTGGCTTATGACACCCATTAGCAATACACACACCTGAACACTCACACCGTACTGAGGCGGATGCAACGGCAAGACATATACTTGTGCATGTGTTTGGGATGCTCAGTTCACAGTTCTGTTATCCAGACACATCCGTTGGAGCTCTGCAGTATTCACAAGCTACATGCATACAAGTTGTTATGGTATTTGCTATGCTACACAATCTTATCCTGCAGCAACAGTTGCAGCAGGCACAGCATGGGGCAAGGCCACACAGCCCAACACCACTGCCAAGGCCTGTACAGGCACAGTGTGATTTAGTGAAGGAACTACCTGAGCAGGGCACAGTCAGTGAAAGCCCATGCACAGTATGACCTGCCCTTGGCAAAGAGGCAACACAAGGCATATGCACTGACACAGTAGGTACCCACAGATTTCCCCTCTCTGACTCGCACACAGTACAATGGATGCCAAACATGACAGTACCTGTGCTCGGCCATGTATAGGAGGTGCACTGTGTGCATCTGAAATAGGCAGCACTCCAGCACCGTCCTCAAGTCTGGAACACACCCAGGGTATGTCTATTGACCTAACATGTGGCAGTTGTATTAGAATGTGTAGTTACCCATTGCTATGGTATGTATGTGAGCATACAAGTGACTGTGGTGGCCAAATGTTAGGGCAGCAGACAGTACACATCCATAGTGGCACCATGACCTCTGTAGCACATACGGGGGTCACAATGGTAGCCTGTAGTACACAGGGTGTCCTAACCCACTGCAGATTATGAGCTGACCATCATGTGTGCCCGTACAGCCCACACATGTTCCATGCAGCTGGACAGATGTGGACCAATACAGACAAATGATATACGATGGCCTATGGATATGTTCAATGAATGACCCCAACCCCTAAGACATACACAGATGACAGCAGGCCAGGCAGTTTGATGTAGGTTGTGTAAGCTAGGACGTCCAACACCAGTGTGTTGGTAATTAAAGCTGGGAACTGATGTACCCTGGTATCCCTCCAACCAGCAATTTAGGTAGGTCCACACACTGACATGGAGTACCCGGCATACCAGTACAGTAGAAGCAGATGTGCACAACTGTTGGCTGTGCCCCCATCAAACCTACACATGTGAGTCATGTGCACCACCCACGGTGCTGTGTAGGACAGTGGTTGTGGTTGGATGTCCCCCCACGCTATGCAGACATGTAGCAACTGTCAATGCCACATGACCATTAGCTACCCTGCAGACACAAAATGACACCTAACTGTGTAGAACGGAGGGGTCAGCAACACAGTACTAACTATCTGGACATGTGACACATGCAATACAGTTGACAATACTTGGCATGCTCACACAAATGATGGTATGATGGTAATGTCGGTCGACAACATGCGTAACAGTCATACTGGGCATGCTCACACACTGAAACACAGGATGGCCAGGCATGCATACACCAGTGGTCCGGACATATCTGCCAGTACATTGCTATACTGTTGGATGTCTGCGCTGTATGGTGTGTGTGTGGTCTATTGTCTGTACATATGCCATGGTCTATTGTTAATTCACATGAGCTATGTGCACAGGGTACTTCTACCATCATGTGTATAGGGTGGTTCTTTATTTGCGGACAGGCTGATGCCCTGGATACAGACTGGGTAAGGCACATTCCAGCAGGTGGGAGCAGTTGTGCGTGGGTTTGCACAGTGTTAAGCACTGCTGACCTCTGGTCACAGCACCTTATACACGTTTAGACTTCACATTTCTTTGACAGTGCACTACTGGCATACTGGTAGACAAACTCGCTTACAGCCGCTAACTCACCGACATTTCCACTTACATTTGTCACTCACGCTGGGTGTGTGCGATCCCTTGTGATGCGTATTACTTCGGACTACATGACTACAATATTGGGTATGTGTAACCATTTTGCGACGGCAGGCATTCGACTGTACAGACTCGGCAGCCTGTCTAGTGACGTAATCATATTATGTGCGTGTTCCTTATACGATCTGCTCCCATCTGCCTGATACATGGGAACCGATACTCTGCAATTTTGACATGTGACTTGAGTTTGTTAACGCAGCTGTCCACCGAGTCATGCTACTGCATACCTACTGCACGTTGTCCACCTTTCAGATTGCAAGACAGGAGACTGTAGGAGTGACACCTTTCCCACTTTGCATGGGACAGTCCCTCATCATGCATATGTCATGTGACAATACCAGAACTCTCCACCAATCGGGTACACATTTCTACAGAATCAGGGACAGGTCAAGAAAAATCAGGGACACTTTTACAAAAGTAGTGCTATTAACTTGAAACATCGACAGAATCAGAGCATATGACTTAATACACATATTCTGAAGTAACAGTTGTTTATAACTCTTACTTATTGTCATTAGTCAGTAAGTGTAATTCACCACCTTTCCTTCAACAACCTCTAATTTTAGGAGGGAATAAGAGGGACAGAGTTAAACTTTCAGTCAAACTCAGGGACGTACCTGACATTCAGGGACAGTTGAGTGGTATGGACAATACTCTAGCCATTGCAACTGTCCTGATTAGGGGACATTCTCATGTTGTACGTGTCTGTACTGGTTGCTTGTTACAGGTCTTGTATACCTGACACGTCGATATGTCATATGTAGTAGCATAAGCAACTTTACTGCTGCTAGACTATGCTTTGATTTGTTCCAATATGTATATTTCTGTACTATGCATGGCTGTAGGTATGTTCTGCCCTGGTACATGTGACATTTCTACAGAGCAGGTTCCACTTTGGCCATTCAGAATGGTGGCGGCCATATAGACCCTATATGTAGAGCTATCACATGTTTCAAGGCAACACATACCCACAGCCAGTAGTAAACGGACAACTTCCACGGTTTGCATACGTTAAGGTTATTCATGTAACATTATAATTGATAATACTGTTTCCTATTACATGTAGCTGTTACTGATACAACAAATTGATGTCTGACACCACTACACACACTATATAGCCTACATTCCCAAACGCACAGGCCATGTGCCATAACTGTCATTTTGCAGGACACAACTGCCCATACAGGTGTGTACCTCGCAGGCGTATGGGTGTTGAACCTTTTCTATTATGCTATCATCTACCTAAGGTGGTTAGCAAATTATGCACTTTCCGTCAGTAGCAGAACTCACATACCAATGGGTGTGAATGAACACTGTATCAGGAACAATGCATAACACCCTGCAGGACACATTTAGATGATTGATTCTATTAACCAGACACATTCACAGTCACAGAGCATATGTATTCATTCACGTTTGTCGAGGTACATGCTGTTTATGACTCATACATGTTGTCATCTGTCATTACCTGTATTCTGCCACCTGTTCACCTAATATCACTAGTTCTGGAAGTGTTTAGTTGGACTTTGTTACATTCTGATACATAACTATGGACATCCATGCTAATCGGGTACACGGCATTGATTTGGTCTCTATATGCACATTCATATTATTACTGTTTGTGTGTGTTTGTGTTACTGTGACTGTACGTCAACATATTGTTGTCTTCATGTAGTTGTGTCTTTCTGCTTTTCCCGGTTGGGGTTGTGACAGCAGAACTCCGTTCCGCTCATGGGTGGCGTATAGGTTTTACATGCCAGGCTGCCAGCCCTGATGCACAAACGTCCGACAATGATACGCCCATTCACGCATGTCTCCACGCAAATGACGCTCTATCTGGGAATTGCACCTACGTACTAACTCACCTCCACGGGCCGCTCCATTGCACCCGGCCCAACATACCCTAGCACTCCTGTGTCCATAATCGCATATCCATAGTTTCTCCTG
This sequence comes from Protopterus annectens, assembly GCF_019279795.1. Classification (NCBI taxonomy): domain Eukaryota; kingdom Metazoa; phylum Chordata; order Ceratodontiformes; family Protopteridae; genus Protopterus; species Protopterus annectens. The sequence goes on along the minus strand of NC_056737.1, from coordinate 655,026,748 downwards.
CACACCCGTGTTGAGTTTCCACGCATAACAGCCATTATACACCTGATATCGCAGCCATGACACACCTTTACACATTGCATTCTCATGAGCATTGGGGCCCTACACACATTTTGTACCGCCAAGTGTATTCACAGGCTCACCATCCATTCATATTTGCACATATGTGCCTTTCCTGGTGTTATGGATTACGAATGATTTGCGGATTACAAGTGTAGGTGGTCACAAAATGTACTACATTCTGTCTGTTTACAATGTTGATGTAGCACTTCAACAATGTTATGGCCACTTGTATAACCCTGCCTCTGGTATGAAGAGTGGTGCTCTACTCACACTTGTGCAGCTTTATGTGACATATGCTGCGAGCACTTCATAATTCCTTACTTGCTCTGGATTCCCCTCACAACCCTTATGTTTGCTTACGTCTTTCGGCATTCCTTACATATCTATATATATCTATCTATCTAGTCTGCCAACATCCGCAAATCAGTGGTACAAGCCGAACTTGTCAGGATGTGTCACAGTTGAACGGGTAGTACCTGGGTATACCAACCATGTAATGAAAGTTAAGTATGGGCGTGTGCCTATGTGTGTGAGGTATAGCATGTGGAAAGCAAACATGGCAGGGTAGACCACACAACCATACAGGTACCTGACATATGTAGGGTATTCAATGTGTTACTCTGGCCGTGTCATGGGCCAACAACCAAAGCAGTGATGTATGGGGTGTGAGGAATATATGTGTGTGGGGGGATGGGTAATGGTACAATTCTCCAAGGCGATACTGTGTCGTATGCAGAATAGGTGAACCGGATGTGTATGAGGGAGCAGCGGGTGAAGCTGAAAGAAACAGAAAAACATGCATAAACAGCTGCAATACAACCAGACAGGCCATACTGTAGAACACAATCCCACAAACATATGAATACTGAAATGTGCGATACAAATGTATAGATATGTCACCGGCACATACACACAGATTGGTCCTGATGGAACTGGCCATAACAAATGCAACACACCTGAATGCATAATGGACTACCCAGCAGCCCCTCCACATCACACAACCCGCTCCCTTACCTGAACGTCCACCAAATCCAGCCATACTTGGCCTACTGGTTTGGTGCAGCCACATCTACACATAGTGACCACTATGCATATGTAGTAGGTAATGTCACCCTAGGCAGTTGCAGGTTGCACACTATGTATCCCTTGCATGTAAAACCCCCAGCACATTTTCATAACGCCAGAAGAATGGTTGGTATTCGTCTTGTTTTGGTCTTGTTCAATTTTTGGGATATCCCTCATGGGATAAGTAACCTGTGTAAACATTAGAATGGAAGACACGAAGTCCAGTCCTGTAGATATCTGGACACAAGTTGGAATGTGCATTAGTGGTGCCCTACACTGTCCAGCCCTAAATGGTCATGCATAACCTATACCCAGGATCAAACACCTGCCCGTGACGCACGTGTCCCGACATGAATAAGCGAGAGAATATATTGCACACATTCGCATAGTAGCACATGGTATAAGGGTGATGAAGGCACTGATGTAAACAGGATACCCCTGATCCACTGTGTGAGCGACAATTAATGTGTGTGTAGGTGTGACCTGACCAACAATGGTACAATGCCAAATGTCTTGTGACCGTAGGAAATAACTATGTGCCATAATGCATGTAACAGCTGCCTAAAGCGGTCACGTAAGGATAGAATAAACGTAATTTGTACAAGAAACAGGCAAACAACAAAAGTGCCAGTGGTATAAGGCTCACAGCTAGGAAAGAAATGAATGTTCTAAACCTGCACTGACCATGGCTATGTGTTGGCCCAAACAATCAGGTGGCGCAGTAGGGTTATCATCTGTCCTGCTTTGAGAGGGACAGTCCATCGTTGGACAGTTGTGTTCTGACAAAAGACATTTCAAATGGCAAATGTCCTGGGATTGATATGGGATAATTATGTCCCATATGTTATGTAATAGTAGCAGAAAATAATTATTGCAGTATCTACAATACCTAAATGTTACAAGAAACAGAATAAGCAACTAAACCGCTACAACAATAGGCTTTTATGTAGGCAAATAAGTAAAGTTATATCTGTTGTACTGACCGTGGGTATGTGTCAGCTTGTAAAATCTGATGTGTGTTCCGAAAATGTCCTATGTTGGCCATTTGAAAAGATGCCAACCCTAGTCACCAGAATACAGCACAACCTGTACAAATGACAATGTCAACGATACCAATGGTCAGAGCATTCGCACAATAACTGGCCAGACCCTTAAAAACTCACAAAGCCAGTGACCTTTGGGGGAAAGGTGTTGAATGAGAATGACTACTTACAACAATGAAGAGTAATAGACGCATTTAACTGCAGAAAATTAATAGTATTACGAATCTGTCAACACGTTCCAAGTTAATAGTACTAATATGGTAGAAGTGTCTGTGATTGTCCCTGAGTTGTCATAGCCTTGTCCCTGTCACTGTAGACATGAGTCCCTGAGTATCAGAGAGGTCCATACACAGAAGTACACCAACCAACTGTCCCATCTGTTGACAGGACTATTGCATACCTGTAGTGAATTCATAACAGATGCCCAGAATAATATTCATTGTATGCATAAATGATTGAAATAGTCAAATGGGAAGGGAAACCACCCCCCCAACCTGCATTATGTAGTGGAATCACTCCTTGCCCAAATTATGTAGCGCCAAACCAATAATATCGTCAGAGGTGCCCAAACACCTGTGTCTGTAAACACAGGTAGAATGTTAAACTCTGGACAAACTCTGTCCATGTGCTACATCTGATCTTTGAACAGCACCAGGGCAGTACTAGTCAGCAGTCGGCCGAGACTAAACCCAGACAAGCACATGAACACCCTGACAATCAAACACGCTTATGTGTGAGGACTATAAGCATAAGAGTTATGGCCACTAGGGGTCATTTCCATAACTCCTTCATCTTCCTCTCTTAAAACCTAGTTGCCTCGTGGTTTGAGCGTCTTTTCAGGCTTGTTGGCTGTTGGTGAAGCACCCTCCAAGAGGAAAAAACGCTGAGAGAAGAAGGGAGCCACTTTTGAGATTTTAAGTATTTTTTCTCTGTTTATTTGCTAAGTTTTTCTGCATAGCTGCCTAGCTTGAGCATTTTATGGCTTGTTAAACTTGATTTCTGTATTAGTAGCTGTATTTAGAGCACAACCAAAAGCTGTTTGCTGAATTTCCTGTTTGCACTTAATTTTAAATCGTTTTTTTCTTAAAACTTGCATATTTTCTGTCCTTGACCTAGCACTCTTGTGTGGGGTCATTTACTGCACTGTTATAACTTGATATTACTTGTGAACCTCTGCTATCTCTGTAAAAAAACAAAAACAAAAAAAAAAATCTTGCTTTTTCCCACTTTTCTGAGAGTTAAAAGTTCAGTTACAGGCTTGCTGTTCCTGAACTGTTTGAAAGTTTCTGTGAGGCCATTTTTGCTTGGGCTGAAGGAGGGTCTCTGTGTTCATCAGTGGCAGTGACTAACATTGAGCAGCTTCCCTGGCCCCCGTGGAGGTGGTTACTGACTTGAAACTGTAGTTTTATTGGCCACTAGGGGTCATTTCCATAACTCCTTCACCTTCCTCTCTTAAAACCTAGTTGCCTCGTGGTTTGAGCGTCTTTTCAGGCTTGTTGGCTGTTGGTGAAGCACCCTCAAGAGGAAAAACGCTGAGAGAAGAAGGAGCCACTTTTGAGATTTTAAGTATTTTTCTCTGTTTATTTGCTAAGTTTTTCTGCATAGCTGCCTAGCTTGAGCATTTTCTGGCTTGTTAAACTTGATTTCTGTATTAGTAGCTGTATTTAGAGCACAACCAAAAGCTGTTTGCTGAATTTCCTGTTTGCACTTAATTTTAAATCGTTTTTTTCTTAAAACTTGCATATTTTCTGTCCTTGACCTAGCACTCTTGTGTGGGGTCATTTACTGCACTGTTATAACTTGATATTACTTGTGAACCTCTGCTATCTCTGTAAAAACAAAAACAAAAAAAAATCTTGCTTTTTCCCACTTTTCTGAGAGTTAACAAAGTCCAGTTACAGGCTTGCTGTTCCTGAACTGTTTGAAAGTTTCTGTGAGGCCATTTTTGCTTGGGCTGAAGGAGGGACTCTGTGTTCATCAGTGGCAGTGACTAACATTGAGCAGCTTCCCTGCCCCCCGTGGAGGTGGTTACTGACTTGAAACTGTAGTTTTATTGGCCACTACGGGTCATTTCCATAACTCCTTCATCTTCCTCTCTTAAAACCCAGTTGCCTCGTGGTTTGAGCGTCTTTTCAGGCTTGTTGGCTGTTGGTGAAGCACCCTCAAGAGGAAAAACGCTGAGAGAAGAAGGGAGCCACTTTTGAGATTTTAAGTATTTTTTCTCTGTTTATTTGCTAAGTTTTTCTGCATAGCTGCCTAGCTTGAGCATTTTCTGGATTGTTAAACTTGATTTCTGTATTGGTAGCTGTATTTAGAGCACAACCAAAAGCTGTTTGCTGAATTTCCTGTTTGCACTTAATTTTAAATCGTTTTTTTCTTAAAACTTGCATATTTTCTGTCCTTGACCTAGCACTCTTGTGTGGGGTCATTTACTGCATTGTTATAACTTGATATTACTTGTGAACCTCTGCTATCTCTGTACAAAACATACAAAAAAAAAAATCTTGCTTTTTTCCCACTTTTCTGAGAGTTAAAGTTCAGTTACAGGCTTGCTGTTCCTGAACTGTTTGAAAGTTTCTGTGAGGCCATTTTGCTTGGGCTGAAGGAGGGTCTCTGTGTTCATCAGTGGCAGTGACTAACATTGAGCAGCTTCCCTGCCCCGTGGAGGTGGTTACTGACTTGAAACTGTAGTTTTATTGGCCACTAGGGGTCATTTCCATAACTCCTTCATTTGTCCTCAGAGGAGTGGTTTAAGGCAGTAACTTGTAGTTTATTGGCCATTTTGGGTCATTTCCTGTCTTTTCCAGCCCCTGCTATAAAGCACGCTTTAGCGCGGAGTTGCCACTGTTGCACACTAGGGCAGTGCCGGTTAAGCAGGTTTAAACTATTCAGGCTACCTAAAGTCCACTCTTCAAATTTTCCCTTAAAACTACCTTCCTCGAACTATACTACTGATCTAATCAGTATCCTATAATTAAAAGATCATCTCTACTTGACTCCAAGTAGACTATTCTCTATCTGTTAAACGTAGCACTTGCTCCTACAGTACTTATTACCTTGATACGGCACTCTTGTCATAGATAGTACCCCAAAAAGACAACCCCCCATTTCTCGGTCACCCACGTCCCCCGGAATCTTTTTTAAAGTTTTTTTTGTCTATTCTTTCTAGCATGTCGAGGGATCAGTTGCTAGTGTCCTCTCCTGCTCAGCTGGTGAACCTGGGAATATTGAGGCAATGTTACAATTGCCTCATGTACACAGACAACCCTCTCCTCCTCCCACAAAACACAAATACATGCGAGAGATGCAACTATACGGCCAAACTGGAGGCTGAGCTCTCTCAACATAGGACTGGCAAGACCAGTCAGGAGGAGAAGGTTACCACACACACTATAGACCCAGTCTCACATAGTACCATTACAACCTCAAATCATACACATAAACACACAAAGACATAGTCGGAGGCTCTGATCAAAAATCTACCAAAACAGCAGAGGCCACCAAAGCAGACACCCAAACAACCACCACCTCAGAACACAACACCTGCAACACATAGACCTCACAGTCAGAGTGTCAAACAGTCACAGCCCTTAAGGCCAAACACAATGCCAGACACACTAGTCATTGGTGACTCCATAGTCAGACACACTGACGTCCCGCTCACCAGACTGAGTAAGGAGAAGGTCACAGTAAGCTGCCTGTCGGGCGCTAGAATCCGCCACATAACGCAAGCACTCAGGTCTCTCAACAGCAGGTACAAATATGACTCAGTCATTGTCCACGCTGGTGTAAACGACCTGAGATGTACCTCCTTGGACTACATGAAAAGAGACATTGAGGAGCTCTCTGATTATGTAGCCCAGGCAGGTATGACCCTGACCTTGAGCAGTATCCTACCTTCACCAAGAATGATGCCCCAATACGGAGATAAGATGATCAGCTTTAACAATTGGCTTAAACACTGGTGTCATTCAAAGGGGATCCAGTGTCTGTCTGCCTGGGATGACATGCTGGACAAGCCATGCTGCTTCGCAAGGGACGGCTTGCACCTGTCACCCTGGGATTCGGATATTGGCAAAGGCTCTTGCCACCCCATAGTGCCTTTTTAGGCAAGGCTCAAATTCTAAACCTACCACCCTAGAACACAAAAAGGAAAAAACTAAGGGTAATGCTGCTCAATGCCAGAAGTCTAAATCTCAAAATGCACGCACTCGAGGCCCTTCTCAGTATGGAGAACATCGATGTCTGTGCTGTGACAGAAACCTGGTTCAAGGCTCCTGAGAGCACCCCAGCGCTATCAGGTTTTACCTCATATCATGCGTTTCCGCCCCAAAATCCGGACAATACCAAGAAAGGAGGGGGGTATCCATATTCATCAAGGACACCCACACCTCAAGACTGGTGGCAACGCACGATGCATCGGAGACCATCCAGGTGCAATTAACCATAGGCAAGACTGCTCTGCAAATTGTAGCATGTTACAGGCCACCCTCACAAACTCAGGAACCTCACATGGCCTTCCTGAAAACACTAGAGGGATAAATGTATCACCAAACACCATCATACTAGGTGACTTCAATTACCCTAATATAGACTGGGATCACTACTCAAGCCCAAACACCCTAGCCCAAAAGTTCCTGGAATTCATAAACTCAAATGCCATGGAACAACTAGTCACCATCCCCACAAGAGGAGATAACATACTTGATCTCATCATCACGAACATGGGAGCACAATGTTCAACACTGGAGGTGTACCCTCACTGGTGAGATCAGACCACAAACTAATCTCGCTGGAGGTCCTCATCCCACCCCACCTGAAATAAAAAGACCACAGTAAAGAACTTCTCAAAAGCCGACTTCACACTTCTAAAGACTAGTGTGGTCTCCTTTAAGGCCCCGAGCCGGCGGAAAACAGTACTCAAGCCACTGAATCACTTACAAATGCCTTCTACCAGCACCTGCAGGACTGCATGGATAAGGCAATCCCAAGCAAAACAAAGACTCTTTGTACCAAAGGCAAGTGTCCAGTCTGGTGGACCCCAGCCATAAACAAACTCTACAACAAAAGGAGGAAGCTACTACAAGATAGAGCAAAATCCTTAAAAGGTAAGACACCCTTGATCACTATAAGTAAAAACTAAGAGCTCTCATAAAATCATCCAAAGCAAATTTCGAGAGAAAAATAGCTAAAGACTCAAAAGACAATCATAAGGCCTTCTTTAGCTATGTTAGAAACCTGGGAGGAAACTCCCAGATATGCTCAGAGCTAGTTCAAAATGATGTGAAGATTACTGATCCTACAGACATTGCCAACATACTGGCTGACAGGTTCAGTGCAAACTTCTTCCCCCTCCCCCACAAAAGGAGAGATATCTATACCAGACGATTGCAGCCCCCCAAACATCTCCAGCGCCCAAGTGAGAATTGCTCTCTCCAAAGCAAAAAACACAGCATCCATGGGACCTGATGGTGTCCCTGGCTGTGTGCTCCATGAACTCAATGAGGAATTAAACCCACAGCTAGGACAGCTGTTTAATCATAGTCTTACCTCTGGATACGTACAGGAGTGGCGCACTGCAACTGTGGTACCACTTCACAAAGGCGGTGCCTCCACCGACCCTGGAAATTACCGGCCCATTAGCTTGACAAGCCTTATCTGCAAAGCCATGGAGAGGATCATAATGGACCTCATAAATAAAGACATAGGGAATTTGCAGACTTTGGATCCAACCCAGTTTGGCTTTGTCAAAGGCAGATCATGCCTTTTAAACTTGGTTGACTTTTTCAAAACAGTCACCAAAGCCATTGATGAGGGAAAGGCAGTCCATACAGCCTACCTCGATCTGGCTAAGGCCTTCGATACAATACCCCACTCGGGTATCATTGAAAAACTCATCAGCTTAAATGTCAACCTATACATCACAAGATGGGTTGCAAACTGGCTGAGTGACAGAACCCACAGGGTCAGAGTTGCTGGCGCCATGTCAGACTCAAAGCCTGTCACAAGTGGTGTCCCACAGGGCTCAGTCCTGGGCCCACTCTTGTTTGGCATCTACTTTTCGAAGTACAAGCAAACACAGGAGGGTTATGGCTGACAAAGTTTGCAGATGACTGCAAACTGGGCCATAGTAGAAAACACATCTGACACAGATATCCTTCAGAAGGGTCTCACAGAAACGGATAACTGGTGCCAGAGCCACGGCCTAAAGTTAAATGCCAAAAATGCATAGTCATACCCTTCGGGAAAAACAAGGTTACCCCTAGCTACCAAATAGGTGGCAATCCACTGAGCACAGAAGAAGTTATCAGGGACCTGGGGACCCAGGTTGATAGTAGTCTGTCATTCGACACCCATGTAGCTAAAGTAGTTAGGAAGACCTTCTACATTGCCCACCTTATCATGAAGGGATTCTCATCTAGATCAAGGGAGGTCATAGTCTCCCTTTACTCATCACTCATCAGACCAATGATTGAGTACAATGCCCCATTCGGAATGTATCTGACCCGACACTTGCAGCAGCTGGAGAGGCCACAAAAGTTCCTCACCAAAAGGATTAAGGGTCTCAAAAATCTGTCCTATGCTGCCCGACTGAAAGAACTCCAGCTCTATTCAGTCGCACCGCTTGCTCAGAGGTGACGTTTCCCTAACATAGAAGTCCATGTCAAACCCACATTTGATGAATATGCTTGAGCTGAAAAAATCTAGATCCATCAGAGCCACAAGGCCCGGAGACTTAAACCTTGACTCGGCTATTAATAGGGCGTGCTGGAGGATAGATTCATCACCCAAAGACTCCCTATGCTGTGGAACAAAATCCCGGTACATGTGAGGCAGAGCACCTCGCTGGCCTTGTTCAAGAGAAATCTTGACCAATGGATGGGAGATCGCAGATATACCCCAGGGATTACCTCAGTGTCACTGCTCGACAGAGGCACAGCAAAATAATGGGTATAGTTCCCCATACTAAAGGGGTGGCGTAAGCCACAAAACGATGGGCTAGGCTTGTAAATGCCCTCGGGCAGATAGCCTAGTATGAACCTATGAACCTATGAACCTATATCCTTGGAGTGAGTAGACTTGCAGAATGGGTCCAGAGCAGTAAGAAATAGGGAATGTCCTAATTGTAGTACTGCGGTTTTCCCAGCAGGAGAATGGATGCCTGATGTGTAAGGGAAGTGGTGAGGCATATGTCAGAGTAGCTATGAACCATGGGTATACATATAAATGAGCCAGAACACCAATAGTGTAGTGGTTACAGCATCCGCCCAACGCAAAGGCATTCCCGGTTCAAGTACGACTATAGCACATATTAATTGTGTAATGAATGCCTCTGTGCTGTAAAGCCAACATTTATACATGTAAAGGTGACCGCGTTCACATGGGTCCATTAACCAGATTCCATTAAAGTGATACTGTCATAAGGGATAAGGCAAATGTAATCCTAAAGACGTGCCTGTAAACATATGTAACTCAGAATAAGTAGATGTAAGTGGGCCTGCGCGGATGTATGCACCTATTAGCATAGCAAATGTATGTTGTCTTCTACAGCTGTAACTTTTATATATATATATATATATATATATATATATATATATATATATATATAGATATATATATATATATATATATATATATATATATATATATATATATATATATATATATAGTTAGATAGATGTGTGTATAGATAAATATCCACAGACATAACAGAAATATGCAATTATATATCTACATATTTATCTATATATACACATATATAAAATATATATATATATATATATATATATGTTAGGAATGCCGAAAGACGAAAGCAAACCTAAGGGTTGTGAAGGGAATCCAGAGCAAGTTAGGAATTATGAAGTGCTCGCAGCATATGTCACATAAAGCTGCACAAGTGAGAGTAGAGCACCACTCTCCACACCAGAAGCAGGGCTATACCAGTGGCCATAACATCGTTGAAGTGCTATGTCAACATTGTAAACATACAGAATGTAGGACATGTTGCGACCACTTACACTTGTAACCCGCAAATTGGTCGTAATCCATAACACCAGGAAAGGCACGTATGTGCAAATATGAATGGATGGTGAATCTGTGAATACACGAGGTGGTACAAATTGTGTGTAGGGCCCCAACACTCATGAGAGGGCAATGTGTAAAGGTGTCTCATGGCTGCGATATCAGGTGTATAATGGCTGTTATGCGGCGAAACTCAACACGGGTGTGCAGGAGAAACTATGGATATGCGAGTATGGACACAGAAGTGATAGGGTATGTTGCGCCGGGTGCAATGGCGTGGCCCGTGGAGGTCAGCTAGTACGTAGGTGCGATTCCTAGATAGAATGTAGTTTGCTTGTAGACATGCGTGAATGGGCATATCATTGTCGGACGTTGTGCATCAGGTCTGGCAGCCCGGCACGTAAAACCTATACGCCACCCATGAGCGGAACGGAGTTCTGCTGTGGCAACCCCAAACCGGGAAAAGGAGAAAGATACAACTACATGAAGACAACAATTTGTCGACGTACAGTCACAGTAACACAAACACACATCCTATCCGCAGTAATAATATGAATGTCTACAGAAACAAAAACAGTAGCAGGAAAAATAGGCTACGCATACAAGGAATAGGTCGAATGACACTATCACAACCCAGTTAGCAGCGGCACCTGAGACATGAAAAACTTGCGACATCTGTCCGCTGCATAAAGTGCAATATACTGAGCACAAGTTCACCGGAGTGAAGTGTCGGTGTCAGAATGACTAAGGCAATAGCATGCTGTTGAAGCAGGGATAAAACCAATACGCATGTGTAAGTGTCCATGTCCGGGAAATGCATAGGTTAACGGACACACAGATGTATATATAGACAAAAACGTATATATACACATAGCTATATTAATTTACATACACATATATATCCATACGGATATATATATATATATATATATATATATATATATATATATATAAATATATATATATATATATATATATATATATATATATATATATATATACACATACACACACAAGGATATACTAGATATATATATATATATATATATATATATATATATATATATATATATATATATATAGATATATACACAAACAACAGGTAGTGATATCTACACATACACACAAAACAAACTATATGTCAGTGCAGATATACACATTCACATAAATAGGTTACTTCACAGCAATCAGGGTTAACATATTTACAGCCTGGGCATTTGTGACTGGGAGGTCCAATAAAGAAATGTTGTACCCCCCATATCGCCCAGCTAGGCTGGACAGACATACAGTCAGGCAATACAGATCAATACACTGCCGCTGTCCAAAACACTGGCAGGAAAGGACCAGTGGGAGAGTTCTGCAAGGTCTACACTTTAAACATGGATAACGGTGTCCCTTGCGGGACCTCAAAAATTCAGGGTATGAAAGAATCTGCTGACACTGATATGAGCAGGATGTAGGTGCACATGGAACAGTAGGTTGTGCAAGTGTGATAATACATGGGTTGACAAAATGTATGACATGTGTCCCAAGATGGGGAGAGTGGGCAATGTGTAGGGGTGTGCTCATACCCCAGCTGCACTCGCAGTAAGTATTTGTCATGACTGCTGTAGAGGGGTGCCATGTGTAGGTGGACCATGGGTATGCATTAATGGGCTTAAGTGTGCAGATGCTGTTTGGCAGAGATGTAGTAGGCCCGCCCAGTGGATGTCATTAATATTCCTATGTGGGCATAGCATACGCCTACACCTCCCAAACCTGAAGAGCACATCTACCGGATAGTTTGTAGACCATCGGGGAATACATAGAGATCTACACAGTGCCGTGTACCTGATTAGCATGGACATCCATAGTTATGTATCAGAATGTAACAAAGTCCAACTAAACACTGCCAGAACTACTGATATTAGGTGAACAGGTGGCGGAATACAGGTAATGACAGATGACAACATGTATGAGTCATAAGTTGCATGTACCTCGACAAACGTGAATAAATACATATATTCTGTGACTGTGAATGTGTCTAGCTAATAGAACCAGTCGTCTAAATGTGTCCCGCAAGGTGTTATGCATTGTTCCTGATACAGTGTTCATTCACACCCATTGGTATGTGAGTTCTGCTACTGACGGAAAGTGCATAAGTTGCTGACCACCTCAGGTAGATGATAGCATAATAGAAGAGGTTAAACACACATATGCCTGCGAGGGACACACCCTTCTGGGCAGTTGTGTCTTGCAAAATGACAGTTATGGCACATGGCCTGTGAGTTCGGGAATGGAGGCTATATAGTGTGTGTAGTGGTGTCAGACATCAGTCAGTAACAGCTACATGTAATAGGAAACAGTATTATCAATTATAATGCTACATGAATAATCTTTACATATGCAAACCGTGGAGGTCATCCTTGTACTACTGGCTGTGGGTCAGACCTCTCTACCAATCGGGGACAAATTTCAACAGAATCACGGACAAGTCAAGAAAACACAAGGATAATCAGGGACACATTTAAAATATTAGAGCTATTAACTGGAAACATTGACAGAATCAGAGCATATGAATTAATACACATTTTCTGAAGTAAAAGAAGTTTGTAACTCTTAATTATTGTCATTATTCATGAAGTGTAATTCATCACCTTTCCTCCAAATGTCACTAGTTTTAGGAGGGATTAAGAGGGACAGAGTTAAAATTTGAGTCAAAATCAGGGACGGCCCTGAAAATCAGGGACAGTTGAGAGGTATGCTGTGGGTTTGTGTTGCCTTGACACATGTGATAGCTCTACATATAGGGTCTATAGGGCCGCCACCAGTCTGAACAGCCAAAGTGGAACCTGCTCTGTAGAATTGTCAGATGTACCAGGGCAGAACATACTTACAGCCATGCATAGTACAGAAATATACATATCAGAACAAATCAAAGTGTAGTCTAGCAGCAGTATAGTTGCTTATGCTACTACATATCACATATCGACATGTCAGGTATATAAGACATGTAACAGGCAACCAGTACAGACACCTACAGCATGAGAAGGTCCCCTAATCAGGACATTTGCAATGGCTAGAGTATTGTCCATACCACTCAACTGTCCCTGAATGTCAGGTACGTCCCTGAGTTTGACTGAAAGTCTAACTGTGTCCTTCTTAATCCCTCCTAAAAGTAGTGGCTGTTGAAGGAAAGGTGGTGAATTACACTTACTGACTAATGACAATAAGTAAGAGTTATAAACAACTGTTACTTCAGAATATGTGTATTAAGTCATATGCTCTGATTCTGTCAATGTGTCAAGTTAATAGCACTATTTTTTTAAAAGTATCCCTGTTTTTCATAACCTGTCCCTGATTCTGCAGAAATGTGTCCCTGATTGGTGGAGAGTTCTGGTATTGTCACATGTGATGTGTGATGAGGGACTGTCCCATGCAAAGTGGGAAAGGTGTCACTCCTACAGTCTCCCGTCGTGCAATCTGAAAGGTGGTCAACGTGCAGTAGGTATGTGGTAGCATGACTCGGCAGACAGCTGCGTTAACAAACTCAAGTCACATGTCAGCATTGCAGAGTATCGGTTCCCATGTATCAGGCAGATGGGAGCAGATCGTATGAGGAACACACATATAATATGATTACGTCACTGGACAGGCCACCGAGTCCGTACAGTCGAACGGCTGCCATCGCAAAATGGTTACACATACCCGATACTGTAGTCATGTAGTCTGATGTAATACACATCACAAGGGATCCCACACACCCAGCCTGAGTGACAAATGTAAGCGGAAATGTCGGAAAGCGAGCGGCTGAAAGCATGTTTGTCTACCAGTATGCCAGTAGTGCCCTGTCAAAGAAATGTGGAGTCTAAACGTGTATAAGGTGCTGTGAGCAGAGGTCAGCAGTGCTTAACACTGTGCAAACCCACGCACAACAGCTCCCACCTGCTGGACTGTGCCTTACCTGGTTTGTATCCAAAGGCGTCGGCCTGTCCACAAACAAAGAACTGCCCTATACACATGATGGTAGAAGTACCCTGTGCACATAGCTCATGTGAAATACCAATAGACCATGGCATATGTACAGACAATAGACCACAAACATCATACAGCACAGACATCCAACAGTATAGCAATATACTGGCAGATATGTCCAAACCACTGGTGTGTGCATGCCTGGCCATCCTGTTTCAGTGTGTGAGCATGCCTAGTATGACTGTTATGCATGTTGTAGACTGACAATACCATCATGTGTGTGAGCATGCAAAGTATGGTCAACTGTATTGCATCTGTCACATGTCCAGATAGTACTGTGTTGCTGACCCCTCCGTTCTACACAGACAGGTGACATGCTCTGTCTGCAGGGTATCTAATGGTCATGTGGCATTGACAGTTGCTACATGTCTGTATAGCATGGGGGGACATGCAACCACAACCACAGTCCTGCACAGCACGGTGGGTGGTGCACATGACTCTCACATGTGTAGGTGTGATGGGAGGCAAAGCCAACAGTTGTACACATCTGCCGCTACTGTACTGATCTGTCGGGTACTCCATGTTAGTGTGTGGACCTACCTAAATTGCTGGTTGGAGGGATACCAGGGTACGTCAGTTCCCAGCATTAATTACCAGCACAGTGGTGTTGGACATCCTATTACACAACCTACATCAAACAGCCTGGCCTGCTGTCATCTGTGTGTGTCTTAGGGGGTTGGGGGTCAGTCATTGGGCATATCCATAGGCCATCGTATATCATTTGTCTGTATTGGTCCACATCTGTCCAGCTGCATGGAATGTGTGTGGGCTGTACAGACACACATGATGGTCAGCCCATAATCTGCAGTGGGTTAGGACACCCTGTGTACTACAGGCTACAATTATGACCCCGTATGTGCTACAGAGGTCATGGTGCCACTATGGATGTGTTCTGTCTGCTGCCCTAACATTTGGCCACCACAGTCACTTGTATGCTCACATACATACCATAGCAATGGGTAAGTACACATTCTAATACAACTGCCACTTGACAATAATAGACATGCCCTGGTTGTGTTATGGACTTGAGGACGGTGCTGGAGTGCTGCCTATGTCGGATGCACACAGTGCACCTCCCATACATGGCCGAGCACAGGTACTGTCAAGTTTAGCATCCATTGTTCTGTGTGCGGGTCAGAGAGGGGAAATCCATGGGTACCTACTGTGTCAGTGCATATGCCTTGTGTTGCCTCTTTGCCAAGGGCAGGTCATACTGTGCACGGGCTTTTGCCGACTGTGCCCTACTCAGGTAGTTCCTTCACCAAGTCACATTGTGCCTGTACAGGCCTTGGCAGTGGTGTTGGGCTGTGTGGCCTTGCCCCATGCTGTTCCTGCTGCAACTGTTACTGCAGGATAAGATTGTGTAGCATAGCAAATACCATAACAACCTGTATGCATGTAGCTTGTGAATACTGCAGAGCCCCAACAGATGTGTCCGGATACCAGAACTGTGAACCAAGCATCCCAAACACATGCACATGTATATGTCTTGCCTGTGCATCCGCCTCAGTATGGTGTGAGTGTTCAGGTGAGTGTGCATTGCTGATGGGGGTTATAAGCCACTACACCAGTGTTTACCTAGCATCCCCCACTAGGAGACTGTAGGGGATGTCCATATAGGCATTGGTGTGCTACAGCTGTGTAAGACGCCATATATCGGACACATCATAGCTTCCAGGGCAGACAGCACACACATTCAGTCTCATGCCTTGGCCATTGAATATGGCCTAGCTGTTGGAGGGTATGCCCCTGCACTGACTGTAGGCCCTACCCTGCTCCCCGGGTGGTGCTACGTGTGCAGGCTATAGCACCCAGTACCCCAGGGTACTCATCCATGTGGTTGAACAGATGCATATTGCTGGTCCACTAATCATGTGTGTGGAGGACCTGTACGTGCTCACTAGCATGTGTTGACATGGCATCTGTGAACTGGTGCAATACTCTGGATGTAGATGCCTGTGAGATACCTCTGATATCCCCAGTTGTGCTGTGTGAGGTACCTGTGGCTAGTACACCAAGGCCAACACATCCCATGGTATCCACTGTGATGTGTTTCCCTTGGGCTGTTTGATTCATTAGGCACAGGTCAACAAGCTGCTGTAGGAGGTCTCTGTCCACCCCATAGTGCTCCAACCTCTCCAGCCCATGTAGACCCTGGTAAGTCACCCTCGGTCTATAAAGTCTTATGTCACCCCAGTAAGGGTTGTTCGGCAGCATACACATCCTCACTGCCCCAGCCTCCTGCACATGTTGGTATATGTTGCCTGCTGCAGCCCATGTCATTTGGTTGGACTGTGTCGTGAAATGTCCCTGCAGGTGTACACTGATGGTGTAGAGTGTGGACGAAACCTGTGTTTATGCTGCTTGCTTGCATTAATGTACTGTTCATGTGTGGACTGGCCATGTCAACAGCTGATTGTGCTGATCAACACCTGTTTGTGCAGCCTGTACACCCTGACTACCCCACCACTGCTGTCATCCTTCCCAACGTCACCAGGCAGGTATAGACACACCCCTAGTTTAGGTGTGCTAAGGCAGGAGCACTCCCGAGGCAACGTTCTGCAATGTACATACAGTATGCCTGACCCCCCTCCCATGCTGTCAACTATATTCGAGACCTGCACCTGGCTGACTACACACATACACTCCAGGGACCAGAAGCACACCCTGGTGATAAATGTGATACACCATAGTCAACCTCATCTGCATAGTATAGTCTTCTAATGAATAGTTATATGACCCATACCGAACCTCCAACATATTAATCACTGCTCAGTGTCACTCAGATCCACACACAACTGGCAACAGGTGCCTTACCATCACCATATTCAATGTCCCATGGTCTTCCCAGCAACAAAATAACAGGTGTCTACACGACTACAACCCATGGCCCTGCACACCACAGATGATGTGCATTAACACCATGCCATGGCAGATATACATAGATCCCAGGTTATCACGTACAGATCATCCGGCACAAATAGTCAATAGTGCTGATTTCCCCAGACATATGTTCACATCTATGTCCACCTCTACATCTACATATATCACATATATTATTTGTATACATATATACATGGACATATATATATATATGTATATATACATACGCACATATACATGTACACACATATGTAGTTATGGCATTTATATCACAACAGTGAACCACATGACAGCAATGCATTAGACAGGAATGGAAAGGAAACTACATGTGCTACCTGCATCATGTAGTGTTGTTAATATCAAGGCACATGTGTTATGTTACGTCACATGGGTCAGACCGTAGCAAGGGTAAGAGTAGGGCTGCTGACAGTTACTCACCAGACCTATTGGTGAATGTATGTGTTGACAACCCAGTGTCTTGGTAGAATATGTGGGCTGTGGACACTATATAGGTCAGCAACAAAACAAACTGAACACATCCTGCAGCTAGCCACTCACAGATACCAACACATACAGTATAACTGCCAAACACATATCTGCCATGCCCTGGAATTGAGCATCTACCTGTCTAGTCTACCACATTACAGCATTATGCAGTAACAGAACACGCTACTGAGTTCCGGCAGCACCACACTCCAGCAGGCATACTTCTAGGCGGATGACATCATCTGCCAAGGCAAAGATGCTGAGAGGGAATGCATGTGGTGTGAGCTGTCTGAAAGCATTACTCTGTCCCCAGGCAGCTGGAAACACACACGCACACAGAGGCACACACTTGGCTGGGCTGTGAGTCGAACATACACCTAACTACCTTATCACACTACAGCATTGCGCAGTTACAGAATGCGCTACCGAAATTACTGAACACAGCACTCCCAGAGGCATACTTCAAGGCGGATGACGTCATCTGCAAAGGCAAAGACGCAGATAGAGAATGTATGTGGTGTGAGCCATCTAAAAGCATTACTCTGTCCCCCAGCAGCTGGAAACACACACACACACACACACACTTGGCAGGGCTGGGAGTCGAACATACACCTAACTACCTTTTCACACTACAGCATTACGCAGTTACAGAATGCGCTACTGAGATTACTGAACACAGAGGTATACTTCTAGGTGGATGACATCACCCGCAAAGGCAAAGATGCCGATAGGGAATGTATGTGGTGTGAGCTGTCTAATAGTATTACTCTGTCCCCAGGCAGCTGGAAACACACACACACACACACACACACACACACACACTTGGCAGGGCTGGGATTCAAACATGCATGTAACTACCTTATCACACTACAGCATTACGAAATTACAGAACACGCTACCAAGATTACTGAACAAACTACTCCCAGAGGCATACTTCTAGGTGGATGACATCATCCGCAAAGGCAAAGACGCCGATAGGGAATGTATGTGGTGTGAGCCATCTAAAAGCATTACTCTGTCCCCAGGCAGCTGGAAACACACACACACTTGGCAGGGCTGGGAGTCGAACATACACCTAATTACCTTATCACACTACAGCATTACGCAGTTACAGAACGTGCTACTGAGATTACTGAACACAGCACTCCCAGAAGCATACTTCTAGGTGGATGACATAATTCACAAAGGCAAAGACGCTGATAAGAAATGTATGTGGTGTGAGCCATCTAAAAGCATTACTCTGTCCCCAGGCAGCTGGAAACACACACACAGAGGAAGACACTTGGTAGGGCTGGGAGTTGAACATACACCTAACTACCTTATCACACTACAGCATGACGCAGTTACAGAACGCGCTATCGAGATTACTAAACACAGCACTTCCAGAGGCATACTTCCAGGTGGATGACATTATCCGCAAAGGCAAAGATGCCGATAGGGATTGTATGTGGTGTGAGCCATCTAAAAGCATTACTCTGTTCGCAGGCAGCTGGAAAAACACACACACACACACACACACACACACACACACACACACACACACACACACACTTGGCAGGGCTGGGAGTCGAACATACATTTAACTACCTTATCACACTACAGCATTACACAGTTACAGAATGCACTACTGAGATTACTGAGCACAGCACTCCCAGAGGCATACTTCTAGGTGGATGACATCATCCGCAAAGGCAAGGACGCCGATAGGGAATGTATAGAGAGTGAGCAGTCTAAAAGCATATTACTGTCCCAAGGTAGACATAAACAAACACACGGCAGTGGTGTGATCGGGGCAACTGCCTATCTACAGAGCACTACAACAACACTACATAGATACAGGACATGCCACAGACAGTACATCCTTCAAGACAATCTACCAGTGTGTTCAATGTAGACATCCATCGTGATGTGGAAAATGGAAATCTGCTGCCTGGATGACCACCATCACTATACAGGATGTCAATGGCCATGCCCATACACAGAGGCACATCACCGACACAAGGTGTCACTGGGCATGCCCACACACTTAGTATCACATGTCTATTTGGAATGTACTGTGTGTCCATCTACACAATGGCGTACTGGGCATGCTCACACACGTAGCAGTTGCAAAGGGCCATCATGCATGCACATGGATTCTAAACACGGAAGGGCGGAGTGTGGAATGTACTGTGTGTCCATGTACACAACGGAGTACTGGGCATGCTCACACACATAGCAGTTGCAAAAGGCCATCTTGCATGCACATGGATTCTAAACACAGAAGGGCACAGTATGGTGTTAGTGTCCCCACGTACATGAAGGCCACTCACATGTACTGACCAGTACACACGCAGGAGCCTTCACAGATGTCTCAGGTGCAGATCACAGAGGTACACACTGCAGTCTACTATGTAGCCCTCAGACATCACCATGTCGTTGGACCAGCAATACGCAGCCATACATTACCACAACACTATGTGACTCATGACCAGTGGACTGTACATAGGTCTACAGCAACTGTGCAGACTACACATGTACCGACAGGGTTTCATTATGTGTTATGCATTGCAATGATACCACTGTACATAACCAGGTCAGCTCTACACATAACAGGGGCCCTGGGTCTTACACAGCTGTGACAGATGACTGTCGCTGTACACCAAAGAACACACATGTTTGGATATGACATACATGTAATCGCAGTGGATATGTGCATGGACAACACACACAACACATATGTACATAGCATAGCTTTTGCTGTCCTCCGTGCAGACAAGTGGCTACAGCAATCACACGCAAGCAAATGGAAAGTGGGTCCAAGGCTGTTGAATGCTAACAATACATGAGGTAGAAATGTTGACCGAGGACACATTCCCTCTGTACTAGTTACCCATGACACCCATCGTATCATACAACAGTCCATGTGTTATGTATGTCATCACACATGTCCACCGATTGCAATGCACACAAACATGGCTACATGACAGGCATGTAGGACCAACACATATGTACAATTTGTAGTGGACATGCAGCTACCATGCATGTGCAGTAGCTGACGTATGTAACTCATCTGTGCCTAACTACAACATGCAGTTGCAATGCAGCCCCGTCATTGACACCTGTATATGGTGAAATACTGACAGTATGGTAGGATGTACATCAGGTATGGATGCATGTGTGTACATAAAATGGTGATCCACCTGTACAGATGGATGTTTGCCGGGGACGGCTCACAGGTGTGTCACACGTCATCCTACCATTACATGTGCAAACAGTACGCTATGTTACTGTTACTTGATGGTGAAGACATAAAACCTACACAGCAGTCAGGTGTTACTGACTGTAAGTCACTTGATACCTGTAACACTTACATCCTCCCATGTGCATATAGCAGCACAATTGCCGGAGGTAGCGTTGGTACATATAATGCGGCCAGTACTGCTGCATGTCTGTCAGACATATCATCATATAGCAGGTGTATCATTCACAGTACTGCCATGTGTGTTTGCTTGTGTGACCATATATGCCACATATAGTGGGGAATACATCCCAATTGTTACACACCCCTGTTCACTGTTGTGGAGATCTGTACATACTGCAGTGTGGAAAGCATGATGTAGGCAGGGTTGGTGGGTGTATCACAAACATATCAGCTATCCATATGTGAATGACATTTGTGGTCTCCACACTGTGTGTGTGTGTGTGTGTGTGTGTGTGTGTGTGTGTGTGTGTGTGTGTGTGTGTGTGTGTGTGTGTGTGTGTGTATGTTTTTGTGTGTGTATGTATGTATGGCTGTCTGGTGTATGGAGTGAGGGTGTATGCTACCATACAGAACACACAGGATCCCTAACCCCTCATGGTGATGCAGTCTACTACCCTGTTGATGCCATCGGTCTCAGCCGTACCGGCTACCTGTACATGTTCTTTCTCTGTGTCGCGTCATGTGGGTGCACAGTACTGTGTGGGTGATTACCACATAGGCAGGGGTCCTCACCTCAACACTATGGAGTGTGCGTTATAGTGTTGTTTATCCCGTGAGTGTGGGCATGTTCCTGTAATGTGACAGGGTATTACTGCTACACAGTGAGGCCTCATGCTATCAAGTGGCCTCTAACATTGTCATCGGCCGGACCACTGTGTACAACCCCTGCACCATGTCAACAT
This sequence comes from Protopterus annectens, assembly GCF_019279795.1. NCBI lineage: Eukaryota > Metazoa > Chordata > Ceratodontiformes > Protopteridae > Protopterus > Protopterus annectens. Next base: position 655,005,029 of record NC_056737.1, on the reverse strand, counting down.
ACCTGTGATGTGACCTGGTATGGATGTCAGGTCTCTAGCCACTGTAGCCTATTAAACAGCCCGCATGCTTTTGGATCAGTATATGTGTGGACATCTGTGGTATGTTAGCCTTTCCAACAGTCAGGTTGAGGCCACGTATAGAATGCTGATATTGTCATACGTGCCTGTGAGTACTCCACAGTTACACATGGGAGACTGCAAACACTGCTACCTGTAGGCACATGCAAGTAGACCATAAGGAGGGAACCAGGGCATCATTACCAACATGCTGTTACTTTTGTTACCGAGACACATACTGTGAACATATAACAATGCATGCTAAACCTGTACTACATGGTATGTCTGGTGCATGTCAACACTACACAACTAATGTAATATACACTTCTCTCACTATTCTTACACAACTAATGTAATATACACTTCTCTCACTATTTTGTTCACCCTGGGCATCAGACCATTTGAGCATGTCACTGCACCAATGGGCTGGATGACAGGGATGTGGCACAGGCTTCATCATATGCACAGGGTGATAATGTTTTCCAGGGGCATAGGCTGCACCAATGGATGACATCATGTGTGTGGGTATGGGCCAGTGATCTGACTGGACATGTCTGTTCAGTATGCATGTGGGTGTTGTGGTGCCATACAGATGTGTTTTCTGTGTGCGTGTATGTGTGCACACAGTTCTGCCTTTTGTGAGGCCTACACAGGCGTATTATTGACCGCTCCAGATTGTACAGACCAGGATGTACAGCTCACTGTGTCCGGCCACGGCCACATGACCTGTGCTTGCCAGGGGTTGCATGGGCACTACCAGGAGGAGGTACAGATTGGCTACTGTCCGACGACACATGTCCACTAGAACCATGTCCTCGCTGGGAACATCCAGGGCCATGTCCACATTGCCTGCTGTGTCCTGGTGTGGACAGCGCAGCACCAACTCCACTGCTACTGCTACCGGCACTATGGGAGCAGGCATATGAGGTGGCACGCTCACGTTGACCTGCACTACGTGGTGTAGCTGGCCTACATCCACGTGGCCTATGCCTCACTCCTACCAGATGTTCCAGCACAGACAGCTCACGCTCGTGGATTGCCATGCCACGGTCAAGGATTCCGACCATGTCACCCAATCGCCTGTCCAGAACATCAGCAATCTGCTGTTGAGCATTTGCCAATGCCTGGATGTTGTCATTTAGAGTACGGTTAGCAGCCCTCTGCAGCCCCTGCCCTTCTCTGTTCTGCTGTTCAGCACGTGCCTGTGCCACCATTACAGTCTGGAACATGCATCTGGTGATACCAGCTGCTGCTCTCTGTCCTGCAGGTGCATGTCTGCCAGAGGTCATCCTACAAGCAGCACCGGCCACATGCCTGTGTGGCACATCTGCAGTCATTACACTGACACCATGGTGTGGAGACACACCTTCTGTAGCCACCACATGTTCCTGTTCCACGAAAACAGATGCTGACTGTCCTTCCTCTATGGCCACTGGTGATGCGGTATGTGTTGGCAGCAGAACTGTGTACGGGAAAGAGGCAGACATAGCTGGGATGGCAACCATTGGCACTGATTCAGCCCCTGACAACCCTGCCTGTATCTCATGCATATGTTCATCACTGCTAGTATCTGTGGGGACACTAACATCAGATGGACCGCAGGAGGGTAACGCACCTACATCACCTGTGAATGCAAAGAAAGACTCTAAATTACAATAGACACACACAGACACACACACAGACACACACAGACACACCATGCATGTGATTTGACAGATGGCATACAGCATGCATGTGATAGAGCAGACGGCATGCAGCTCAGACATTAATACTGTTAGTTAGCATACCTCCCTGGGGTGCACACTACAACAAGCAGGTGTCATATCAGTAGCCATGCAGTTCACACAATCATGGTAGTAAGCATGCATCCCCATGATACAGCATGTGGACCAGAACAGGTTAACAGTACACATGGCTGACGTGACCTTGACATGTAATCTGCTGACGTGTGCATTAACATGCACACATGTCTGATGCAATGGTGTCTTGACACATTTACAGCGTCATAATGGGCATCACATTACAGTGCTGTCTGTATGTCCTACAGATCTAATGCATGTTTAACAAATGTGCATGAGCATGGAAGAGTAGTCTGAGCCATCTACATTGCTATACAGTGTGAACTACAGATACTGTGCCATTGCATGGCATCATGAGGCATCTATATTGCTATACAGTGCATAATATGCACACATTGCATAGCCATAACTTCATGCATACCCATGACATAACTGTGGATTGTAACCCAAGATGCTGAGGTGTATACACACCAAACCATGCTGTGTCATGTGACAGGTCACTGGAAGACCTACAGATGACACCCCTGCACAACTACTACAGAGTCTTAGCTGCCTGGCAACCATGTCCATACATGGCAGACTTGTCAATTCACCATGTCCCACATGACATTGATGTACCACACACACGATGTGCACAGCTAATGGTGATGTCCTACAGCAGCAAGGGAAATGTACAGTATCTGTGGCCTGATGTGGTATCAATGTCTGTGGAAGCTGTACAGGTGACTACTGTCATGCTATGACACAGTCATGATGTTCAACACATCTTATATGGTAGACTTAAGTGACACCTTCACTAGCTGTACATAGGCTTTTAGGATGTCCAGTGTACCACATCAACTGTATAATCAGTCAACTAAGGCTATAATTGGACCATGTGTGGACAATGTGAAACAGAGTGTATACACATCACATCCACTGTGTGGCTACATGTCTCTGGCCATCCCCCATGGCCATGTGTGAACATGTGTTGGCCAAATGTTTGTGATGGCCGTCTATCTCACATGTCTGTGTTGTCCCATATGACATACACCCATAGATGTCAGATATGTCACCATCCACAGGGCTATGCAGACAATGGGTTGTATGTTTGGTATGTGGGGTATGTGTTATGGGATAGTGTGACAATATTGCAGCCAGAACACTACATGTCTGGGACATATCAGATAGCACATCACAATGTGTGCACCCATTGCAGGGGCATATAACACAATGGTGACTCCTGTGGGCTGCACATATCCCAGCTCACTGTGTGGTACTGTTTGCGTACCACATGTGTTGTTCCAATGTATAGTACATATGCCTACATTGTACAACACCTCCACCGTTGTATGCACAGCTGTCCACACATGTAGCAATGACAGATACTGTAGTTTCATGTCAGTGTATAATTTCATTTGTGTATATTGCACATGGGTAGCCAATGTGAATGATGGGTGATGCGACCTGTATATCGTGACTGGACCGAACATCAAGTGTACAAGTGTTAACTGGCCACATGGCGAATAGATCTATGCTTTAACATGCCTGATACTGATGACAGTCTCACCTGCAATGGACTGATGTCTGTGCAGCACGCCAGAGGTACCTGTATAGAGGTGACACAGCAGTTTGAACATTATCCATGACTGTATGACAGCCACAGGGTGCACTGTGCATGTTAACACATTTGCCTGTACAATAGCATATAGTATGCACATGTGTACATACACAGGGTAGCATACTGTAGTATGCAGCATGTGTGTCAACATACCTTGCATATGATGTTACATTATATAATGTACAGTAACACATGCAACTAAATGGGATATAATAGTCATATGTGTAGTAGTGACTTACCAGGTAACTCCAGGCTCATTGGTTGGGAGACACCACCTCCACGATGACAGCTAGTGTTTGTGGATGCTGTTCTGAGAGTGTCCCCAGACTGGCCAGTAGCTCCTCGGTGTGTGTGAGTGGGGGCTGGGTTGGTGGCTCACCACCTGTTCCACCTTGTTCCCTGGTGATTGCAGTGGCACGCTGTTTTACATGTCGTATCAAGTCCATGCAGTGTCTTAGCACCTGCTGGTAGGTGCGGTTATGGCCACCCACATCATTCACCCTCCTGCAAAGATCCTGCCACAGGTCATCATGCTGCTGGGCATGCTGTGACACATGGCTGAACAACACCTCATAGTTCTCATGGAGGTACAGGATGAGGAAATCATCCTCCTGGCGGCTGTACACTGGCAGGCGTGAATGAGGCATTATCTGTAAGACATAATGATGGTGACAGGTCACAGTATCAGAGATGCACAGAGATACTGCTGCACATACATTTCTAGTAAATCTAGTACATCTGCACAGTTATCTTTGCAAATCATCATGACACTGACATGTTTGTGTCACACACATGTAACACCCGTTATGCATTGGATATCATCACCATATATGTGTGTCACCTCATTACATTGTTCATACTCCATGTGAATGCTGTCTTGATGCGGGCATGACTGTTTGGCTGCACTGGTGTCCTTACCTATCAGCACATGCCTGGATGTGCCTACGGTAATGCTGTTGACCTTGATGCTGTGTATATGTCACATATCAACACATACACTGCCTTAATGGACATGAGCAGTGACAATGCACACATACGCATGGAAACATTTACATGCATGTGTTTTGCCATATACATCTACACGGCACTGTACAGCTGTTCAACATCCTGCCACGGATCGCCTGTGTTGCACATGTGATAGACATGGGACAATGGTTAGTCGGACGTCATTCGCAGGGATGGTTATCAACTATAGCATGTACGGGCAAGGTTTCCTAGCTGTATCCGACAGCCATTTTGCTACCGTGAGGTGCATCAGTGCCACATTACTGATCCAGACAGTTAATAATAGATCTACCATGCGGTCATCACACCATTTATGACAGACATGACATGTGCAGCTTTGATGGACAGGGTTGCATGGTATGGCGGGAGTATGTCACATGTATGGTACAGGGATCTGTCCAGCATGTGGCGATCCTAGTAGTAGGATGGTGGCTGTCCATGACATATGTCTTTCAGATCAGGATATGTACATGTAGCATGCCCAACATCATAGTGTAGCACATGTCTTTATGCAAGGTAGCCAGCATGCTGCATAGTGGAGGTGAGGATTGTGAAGGCTGGTATCGCCCATCCACGTATGGCCAATACCCCTTAAAGGTGATATGTGATCCAATATTGGTCACCCGAGTGCTGAGTATGCCTGTCCAATGATCTCCATGCTCATGGATGGCACCCTGTCATGACATGGGTGCCTCATATGACTACCTAAGAGGCCTGGAGACGTCACTAACCCAGGGAGGTGAACTGCACAGCACCATCCCTTATGCATTCTCCATAATGTTGACCGCAGCCTAGGTGGTAGCTAATGGGTGCAGGGATATTCACCTAGCGGTGACAATGCTGATATCATCTGTCAGAATGTGCACATATGTCACAAACCTCACCCACAAAGCCCATTCTGTATGTTATTCACAACACTGAGACAACTATTGCTCATAGGTCATGGCCATTCACATCCTTACATACACAGATGCCTCACATTTGTCTGTGTGGTATGGGCTCCAATGAGGGGGGAGTACAATACGTTAACCCTGTTTTACTGTAGCTGGCACTGGTGTGATATGCACATGTCACTGTGGCACCTTTTGTAGTGTTGATTCTTTCAACAGGCCACTGGTAGAACACTCCGGTGACATACGAAGGTACATGTAGTCAAACATCCGTACTGTCATCTACATCTGTACTGCTAACATCTACATTGATAATGGTTCATAGACTTGCAGACCATACTCAGCAGGGTAATAGTGCGGTGCCACCAATTATGACTGTCATCACCACTTGTGGGTTGATATTATCCAACACCCTATCTGTATTGTATTTTCATGCTCAGCACTTGTTCAAAACTTGTGAACAGTTCATGAGTTACTGATTAATATAGCACCCAATCCACACCATTTCTCACAAGTACACTGTCTGTCCTTACATTTCCAGGTTGCTTACAGTACAACAGCTGTTGTACACACGTAACTCACATATCTTGTGAGACATGGTTGTATAAACAGGCATGTCCAACTGTCACTTACCAGTGCTATTGCCTGTCTGTATGATGAATATGGTGTACATGTGGCAATAGAGCAATTGTCTCATGTACACAGTCAATGCTCACCTCCCAACATACAACACTACAGCCTGTGGGAGATGCACATATGCAGCCATGCTGGGGGTAATGCTGTCACCAACCATGACTGAACCTGACAATCATGTGGGGATGTGTAACATTTGCAACACACCCCACTCATCACATAGTCTCACAAGATCTCCACCACCACAGGCCACACATACGAGTACATCTTGTGCAGTACCTCTCCATACTTTGTGTAGGCACCAAAGGCAGCCCCATCACCAAACACAACAACAATAACTTATAGCCCACAGACTCATGTGTGCCCATCAAATACAGACAATAGGGTGTTATGCCATACACAACACACCAATCATAGGTGACTCTGTAGGCGGTCACACTGATGTCCCACTCAGCAGGCCACACAAGGCGATAGTCGCTTACATCTTGCTGTCGGCTAACTGGTTCTGCAACATAACCTATGCACCCATGCCACACCTCATCAGGTACAATTTGACTGTCATTCTCCATGTTAGTGTGACTTCTCTAAGATGCAAGTTCACAGACTACGTGTGCAGGGACATTCATACCCCAGTGCATTTCATTAGCACTTACACGATTGCATGGATCATGCTATTCCACACAGCGCCATGATGGTACCCACCAGATAATGGATGCCACTCTGGGGGTCCAGTTCCATGGATATGATTTACAAGAACAGGTGGAGGCTGGTGCAAAGTTGAGTACAATCCCATGGGTGGGGTAGCTCATTTGTCAGTCTCAGTAGGGCTACGGGATGCCTCATCACATACTCCAAACCTAGCTATGTAACCATTACTGCGACACATTCCAGGCTGTACCACAAGGCATTATGGAGGTATGTCAGTAGTCAAGGGCAATACCCACATCTGCTCTGACATACAACAGTTACTCAGGAACTTTACAGAACCAAGTGATGTTGGCAACATGCTGGTGGATGGGTTCAATGCTAACATTACACCCTCTCACTCCCTACAGGGCCACAATCCATGCAGGAACATTGCGGTGTCCCTGCGGTCACAACTACACAGTACTAACCTGCACTCTATAAGTCCTGGAACACTGACTCCATGTGACCGTCCAACATCCCAGGCTGTGATTTACACAAACCTCTGAACGACATGTCTCCCCACTTGGCCACCATATTCAGTAATAGCCTTGTATCAGACATTGTGGCCCGGAATGGCACACAGCAACAGTTATCACACTCCACACAGGTGTCGCCACAATGCATGAGAGGGACTATTGCCCTATACACCTGACTGGACTGTTCTGCAAGGCTATGGGGCACATCATCATGGAATTTATTCACAGAGACATTGATGGGCTCCGGTCCTTTGATGCCACCCAGGTTGGAATTGTTAGGGACAAAGCATGGCTCCTACACCTGGTGGACTCCTTTGATACAGTTACCAGGGTAGTTGGTGACGGTAAGGGGGTCTACACAGCCTACATTATCCTCTCATTGGCTTTCAGCACCGTTCTCCATTCTGGCATTGACAACATACACATACACCTGCACATCGACCCCTATGTCTCAGGATGTTATGCAAAGTGGCTCACAGACAGGACACACACAATGAGGGTAGCATACCATAGTACCTACTGTATTTTAGTTACACTTGGCGTACCACAGTCCTTAGCCATATGGCCCCTCATGTTTGGTATATGCTTCCCTGAGGTACAAGCTAGCACAGAGGGACTTTCCCTGACTAGCTTTCCAGGCAACTGCATACAAAGTGCCATGATTGATCCACCAGCTGATCCTGACTCCCTCCATAAGGGTGTTACTGTGATGGATACCTGATATCAATATCATGGCCTCAAGCTGCATGACACAAGGTGCATGAACATCCCCTTTGCATTACACCATTCACCCACTGACTATCACATAGGTCGTAGTCCCCTACATAGATGTCACATTGTACGTGATCGAAGTACACACGTATGTCACACCCACTCTTTGATAACCATATTGCCACTGTGGCATGGACATCCTTCTACGTAGCCACACTTATCTGTACTGGGTTTGTAGCTGGAACATAGGCACCCATTGTACCTCTGAACTCCAGACGTATAAACACATTCAAGGGTACAACACCCCATTTAGGGTGTACCTTACAGAACAGCTGTGACTTTACATACCACAACATTAATACGCCATGACATTTATTGATCTCCGACGGTTGACATATGTGGCAGAACTACGGACACCACGTCTCTACACATTTGCATACTACATACTCAGGGGTGACCTCTGCTGAACAGATAGGGCCCATGTCCACAACAATATTCATGGATATACTCCACATAAGCGACATAAGCAAAAGCCACTGTGAGCAACATGCTCATGGATATGTGCACACATGCAATGATGAGTGGGATGTGCTTGAGGGTTACATTCCCAAACCAGACACTCACCATGCTTTGGAACATGATTCCTATGTACATCACGCAGGGACACTCAGTAGCACTGTTCATGTGATACCTCACTTGGTGGATGGGAGACACGCATGTATGCCAGGGATCACTGCAGTGGCTGTACTGTGCAGAGGTGCAGGTAACACATGGCTCTGCTGTTCACAGACAGGACACTAACCTAGAGAGGTGCCGCTGGTGTAAACACTGTAGTTGGGCTTACACATAGACTTGCCAGACTGCATAGTACCCCACTATGAACCTGTGAAGCTATTACATGTCCTTGTGCATGGTTAATTGAGTAGCTCTTCCATTTAGATTAGCTATCATGCTGTTACAGTGTCCCGTGACTACAAGTCATATGTATCCTGTTATTGTATATTGTACATGCCAATAGACGATACCTTTGGTATGCATGATATGCCTGTTATGCTGTGTAGAATATCTGACATATCTACCTACAATACTGTACATTACACATATTTTACATATTTTCCCATAATGCAAAGCATACTTGCACAGCGGGACCACCTTAGACATGTCATTGTCATTATATGCCCATACACATGCCTACTGTGACAGTATATCAGCATATACTATCCCCTGCTATGGCACGTACTTGTTGGACATACCCTACCACTGACGGCGGGTGGTATGGAATTGTGGTGTCTGTGAAGTTTACCTTGTGGCCCACTGCAGGACACACAATTTCTACAAGCATTACTATGTTCAGCAAGACATCACTACATAATACCTTTTCCCACTTTATGTATTGTGGACACTTTTAATTAATACAAAACAGGCTATACATACACTAACATAATTAATACAAAACAGGCTATACATACACTTACATACTGAGTTTCTACATACCTTAAACAAACAGACGAACGGCTTCCAAGGCAAGGCAGGCATTTAATATAAAACTGTATGAACAAAGTTTGAAGAATTATCTCGAGAAGCATGATAGACCCCTTTCTAAGACAAAAGGAATGGCTAAATGTGGATGCTGCAGTTACTGTAAATTTATTGATTGTACTAATGTCTTTTCTGTACATGGCATGACTTTTAGACTTAAATCTAAATACAACTGTAATAGTAAATTCATTGTTTACCTGGCTAAGTGCATGGATTGTTATGCATTTTATGTGGGTAAGACTGAGCGTAGGCTCAGGGACAGAATATATGAGCACCAATACGCAATTTCCCACATTAAGCTTGACAACGCTTTAGCTAAGCATGTTCATAGCAATCCTTTGCACAAGTTTAGATATTTAGTTATTGATGACTTTGTCCAAGATGTCCGTGGTGGACCAGCTTCATTTAAACTGGAGGAATTAGAACTCCTATGGCAAATCAGGTTGAATGCCTTTAACTATCCTGGATTAAATGAAGCTTGTTCCATCTCATGTATTTTAAAACTACTTAGCCTACAAAGGTAGTGTATTTTTATTTTTATTTTTATTAATGTATACCATTTAGGAATTGACATCTGTTTGTGGATGACCACGCTGAGTTAATTTGCCAGTTCAAAGTATATACATTTTCAAATAATTGTGCTGTTTATACTGATTCATTGATTTATTGATGATTTTATTGTTTAATTTCCCGCTGTTTTTGGGTTAAAAGAATGGTAGCTGAATGTTATTTTACCTTCTGAAGAAGTTTGTCTCTGTCACAAACGAAAAGCACTTAAAGGATATTTTAATACTACAGTTTAATACTACAGTTTATATTTGTTCGTACAGTTTTATATTAAACGCCTGCCTTGCCTTGGAAGCCGTTCGTCTGTTTGTTTATTCATTAGTTTACTTGCTGAATCTTTTCCCTTTCTACATACCTTGTTATCGTTCCGGACTTTCGTAACTATCTTTCTTACACTGTTTAAACAGTTGTATGGTATGAGCATACAGTTTGAATGTCTGGCAAGTCATCCTTATATACGTCGATATCTGTAACATGTGGTTTCCTGCCGCCAATTGGTGTTCCTGAGTGAATTATTACTTGCACATCAGCTGTGCAGCTACTCCATTCACCAATTATGCGGCAACAGTGGGGTATAATTGAATTCTCCACTTGGGCGTTGCCCATTTGCCCTACCTTCGGGGAGACGGCCTGTATTGTGTTTTGTTGTGTGTAATTGCAACTGCTATGTGTAGAGACGCGTATAGTTTGGATTCATGTCCCCCGTGGATTGTGTGTGATGGCTAGAGTATGTGGTTCTACATGTGAGTGTACCTGTCATCCCAACCATCAGATAACGGACTATTGCAAATACAACCTGTAACATCGCCGTTTGTTCCATTATACAATGGCTACACTTTTGCATGACGCCTTTAAAATGTGTCTCTCACAAGGTATGGTAACTCTTCTGCAGATGTAATTGACTGACTGGATGTTTGTGCTGTAATTACAGTCTGTATTGCTATAGTTTCGTGTGTGGGGGAAGTAGGTGGGTGTACGTAGCATATACAGGTTTGTGGGGCTTACATTTCTACATATTCCATATATGTGTGTGGGCTCCTTCCCTAATTAAAGACCTATCAGTTAGTAGATTTTTGTTATGGGCATATACACCGGGCCATTGTTAATTGGTTTCTATATAGTATGCAGGTGAGGTTGATGCTTCCATACCTCTGGAATTACAGCGATATGTAAAGGAATGTTACTAAATGACAGCTGTCCCGTGTATTTCTGTCCCAGATATTTGCACTCATTGCAGTTGTGTTGGTAACTGAACATCTTTGGCATGGGTTGCCACCTTTTCAAATGGCCATTGTGGGACACTTGTGGGACACACATCAGGGTTTACAGGCCAACACATACCCATGGTCAGTACACAGGATAGCACATACTTTTATCCTCAATACATACTTATTGTTGTAGGACTTTGGCTACTTATCATATTGCATGTAACATTTACGTTTCTTACATACAGGCATAACTATTTAATGCAACTATTACATAATATTGGGACATAATAATGTCCTACAATCTTGGACATTTGCCCTTTTTAATGTTTTATGTCAGGACACAACTGCCCAGGGAGGGGCTGTCCCTCCTAATGTGGGAAAGGTGGTAACCGTATGCTTACGGCTAGCTATAACCACACCTACCGTAATGATCTACCTCCGAGTTGACATTAACAGACACATGATGCAGACATACACACACACATTACAGTCACACGGACACGCACATGGCACCCTCAACACACACATACACAGACTACGGCAATCACAAACACAGTTGAACACAGTACCTACGTGGACCGCAACACCGGCAGCGGTAACTAAATGTCCCTTCATATCGTGATAAAATTACTCATGGTTCTAGTGTTCCGGTACTGTGTTCTTTCGGTCTTTCAGCCTCGTGGTTATGGGTGTCGGTATGTGACACATTCCATAGCTGGCGGTATCCTATTTATTTGTACCTCCATGGTTGTGTACATGTCGTTGACCTATCTATATATTTGCAAATATTGGTGAATCCGTATATATCAACATATATCTCTCGATCACCCTTTCTATCTGTATTATATATATATATATATATATATATATATATATATATATATATATATATATATATATATATGTATATATATATATATATCTGACAGAGAGAGTGACAGGCAAAATACACCTTTCATTGTGTACTTGTCGGTGTATACTGTTTCCTGGACTCCGCATGTTTGTGTTTGAACCTGTCACATTACACACCTGCCATAGGTACATCTTGGCTACCATAGTGTTAGGTGATTGTATACATGATTGCGTGTTCTACTCCTGGCAGTGGTCGTTTTAACCTTCAGAGCAGGCACTATTAGTACAGGGGTGAATAATGCTGGTTTCACCTGTTATGGACATCATTGACAGTGATCTGCATGATATTCAGTGAATCTTAGCCCTGTTTCGCATATATCTGTATAGTCATATTTAAACGATGCTTACCAGCACTGGGCAACGCATATTCCCACTAAAGTGTGCTAAACATGATCTGATGACCTGCATCTGACATGCATTATTCATGCCTTTGGGATTACGTTACATCCCTTGCAGGACGTGGGACCGAGAACATGCACGACAGTCACTGCATTTTCCACATGGGCATCTGGGATTTGTACACGTGTTATGGCGTTTTGTATGTGGAGTATACTACGGCTGTTAATCCATACTGGAATCACATGGGTAACTCAGTTAGTTTACATATGGATGAGTCCAATTAATGGTATGTCCATGTGATGTTCACTGGATGTGCTCCAGCATTGGGTATGTATATCACAGTGAGCCACACACGATAATGTGCTACACCTTCAAACGACCATAGGTGGAGCATGCTGGGGTGAAGGATACCTGTCATGGGTACTCCCCATGCCTTGACACGACATCCATGATTACATTATGTGGAGCCCCTCATTAATGCAGCAAGGAATCCGTGCAGAGAGTGTGGAGAACAGTGCTTAGACACATGTGATCCCGTGATTGCCTCTGCTCCACTGAGCGACGGTTACTCGATGTTGTGGCAACAGCAGACACTGTTTGCCTCGTTTGCTGTATGGCCTCAGACAATCGGGTGTGTACCTACCAATGTACCTAGGAACCTATACACACAGCACCAACATATGCTGATAGGTGCATGTACTGTTCAGGTGTTGACATTCCTTGTTCCAATAGCTGTTGTGTGTACAATATTTGAGGGCTGCCTATGTAGGATTCACACAGTAGGCCACCTATACATTACAATTTACAGGTGGTTGTGTGTGTGTGCCATACATTTTACTGTGTGTGCAGGTGGAGAGGTGTGTCAGTCCGTAGGGGCATACACTGTCAGAGTATGTGCTATATGTTTCCTCTTTGCCAAGGAATAGGCATATTGGGCATGCCTCCATCTGCCTACTGGGGCTGGCACAGGGTGTTCGTGGTCTGAATCCCTCTGTGCCTATGATGGCCTTGGCAATTGCAGTGGGCTATGAGGGCCTTCACCATTTTGTCCCTGCTGCAGCTGTTTCCGCAGGATCATATTATGTAGCATGGTACATACTATGAAGATGTGGGCACAAGAGCCTGGAGAGTACTGCAAGGATCCACCAGATGTGTCCAAGCAACGGAACCGTGATTTCAGCATCCGGAACACATGCTCTATGATGATTCTGGTTTGTGCGTGTGCCTCATTATGGCATTCTTGCATGGGTGTGTGTACATTTCTGATGGGAGTCATCATCCATGGCTCCAGTGCATAGCGAGCATCCCCCACAAGGTGGCCATGTGGGATGCCCTCCCTGACAAATACCTGATACAGCTGTGAGGCATGCCAGATATGGGAGTCATGGTAGCTTCCAGGGCTGTCAGCACACACATCCATGATAATGCCCTGGGCATTGCACATGACCTGGCAGTTGATGGAGTGGAATCCCTTGTGGTTTATGTAGTGCCTACCATGCTCACCAAGTGGTGACTTGATATGTATGTGCATGCAGTCTATCGCACCCAGTACCTCCGGGTAGTGTGCCACATGGTAGAAGTGACGCATATTGCTGGCCGACTCCTCCTGAGTTCAGGGGAAGTATATATGCTCATTGGCATGTGGTAACATGGCATCCAGGAACTGGTGTAGTACCCTGGATGCTGATGCCTGTGAGATCCCCATTATATCTCCAGTTGGCCTTTGAAAGGTACCTATGGCTAGTATTCGCAAGCTTACACATACCTTCGTGTCCACTGGGATGAGTTCCCCTCTGTTGTTTCTGGTTCTCAGGCTTGGCCGGCACAGCTCAACTATTTGCTGTAAGATGTCCCTGTCCACCCTGTAATGCTCTACTATCTCCAGTTCATGTAGCCCCTTGTAGGTTACCCGTGGTCTTTACACTCTTTTCCTCCTCCGGGGCCTGCAGTGGTTGTCAGCATCATCCTCCACATCACCGTCAGTCTCTAACACATGGTGATGAATCACAGCTATGGCAGCTCTCAACATGTACATTTTAAAAGTTCCCGGTGTGTTTACACCTATGGTGCAATGTTTGGGAATACACAGATGTGTGTAGGGTGCTTTCACACTTTATACTATTGTGCTGTGAACACCAATGATGTCATAAGGTGTGTATGTACGATTGTAGCTACAGGGTATCTTATGTGTTTTACTACAGGAACTACTATTGTGGTGCCTTTGGTGTTGAATTACATTTGGCTGCTGTGGATTACCTCTTGCCCTTCCCTTCACATTTCTTCACGTTTCACCTACCATTTTCTGGCATGTATCCTGCAGCCTGCTTTCATTTGTACTTTCCTAGACCTGGCTTATCTTGTGTAATGTGTTCTATTGCTAGTCTACTGTAGGTTGGCTTTGCTCTGCTATGACAGTTCTCCTTTCTTTGCAATCCAACACCTCCCCTATCCTGTTTTGCAGGTTTCTGCGAGCAGACTTGTCAGCTGCCGTCGATTGCCCACTGTGAGTTAATAGGTGTTAATTGCTCACTTGTACTCCAATTACCCTACTGCGGCATTTCCTTCTTTTCTTCCCCTGACCTTCCTGTTTGTGCTATGGTTTGCGGCGCGTGCAACCGCTTACTGGGTTTCGGGCACATTTTCATTCCCATACACATGCGCTTTCGGGCACCATATGTGCTTTTCAGCTAAACGATGCTATACCTACCTCCCCACCCCTGTCCTGTGGCTTTGCTTAGCAACGGCCAGGCCAGATTTGCATTGCTCCAATGTGTTTACAGCTACGGTGGCACACCCAACTGCTGATGTCATGTATACCTCTGAGCCATTCCTCGGTGTTATAGCGCTGCGCCGTATGGTACATCCTTAATCCAGTGGGATGTTTGCGATTCAATATTACCTGCCTCATTTGCATGGCATTGACTACTAATTCATAGTTACCACGCCGAACACTGTCACAGACCCTTAGCAACCCTTGCAGCTTGGTTGTGGTGTACCATGCATACCATTGAGTATTATGGTGAAATCCTGATTTGTATTACATTGCGATTTTATGACATTTGTATATATTTTCTTTGTGTTCCAGTTTGCGCACACATGCCCTGCGGTTGTACTTTGTGTTACTGTGGACATGACATTAAATGTTGTTTTTTAGGTGTTGTGCATCTTTTCTTATGCCATTGGCTGTGTATTTAGCCATCAGCATATGTTAACTTTGTAATACATGAGTCTGGTCCGCTTCCACAGCTCTGATGTTCTGTTTGGGAAAATGTAAACCGTGTTTTCTGGTTTACATTTCCGTGGGCTTACGCTACGCCTGTACCACTTCATGAATCACTATGTACCTTCATTTGCATGGTGTGGCACTGCGCACGAGGTGATTAGCATACCTAAGCCAAGGGCTGCGCAGTTCTGGCATACGCTGGTAGTGCACGTGGAATTGGATCGTACCTGAATCGCTCTATGGCCATATTTGGTGTTATATCACCTACGCTACGCCTGCACCTGGTGCAAGCTTCATGAATCCCGGGGGAAATCTGATATATTTTTATCCCCTGCTGACAATAATTAATGTGCGTGTCACCTGAAATTAATATTGTTCTTTATTAAACATTAAAATAATGGTTATCAGTAGTCTCCTTTTTAATGTTCAAGTGGAATATCATTCAGAAATCTAAACTTACAGCCTTTCCATGTAAAGTTTTCTTGAGATTTTGCAGTTAGTTCTTGTAACATTGCACCTTAAAAGTTTTATATTTAAATGTAGGTGTGTTTAGCTGTGTGATATATGAGAAACCCTTGATGATTGATTGAATCTTTTTAATACTAATTAATCGCCACTTTTTTGGTCTGCTATGTTAAGAAGGTACTGTTTCCTTTACTGTTCTAATAAGGTGTGCAGAGCTGTACATTTCTGAGAGAAATCCTGACTGCATGCTATCCTATAAAGCTATTTTCCTTCTATTTTAACATTTTTAAGAGACAGAAATTCAAGTTTCTGTTCTTTCATTTTTTTTCCTTTTATTTTTTTTTCTTCAGAACCAGGCATTCTTTTTTCTTTTCTTTCAATGTTTAATAGCCTCATTCAGAGTTAGACTCACTTTTGTTAGCCAAATAACTATTCTATCTAGAGAATTTTGCAATGGTTAAAGTTTCTTGTAATTTAACCACTCAAAAGATTCATCTCTAAGGTTGCACTTGAAATATGCATGGTCTTCTCTTATTCATTTGTTTCCATTCCTTATAGGTTTTCTTCTTTCTCTGGAGTCATTAAAGCTAAGAGACTAGTTTGTGCTTTGATATCTAGCATGTTCATTTTCTTTTTATTTTTCTTTTTTTTTTGTACGGGAAACAGGTGTCTTATTGCAATGCATTACCACAAGTAAAAAATAAATTGGATTTCTCTTTAAAATTTGTAGACTAAGCACTTCAAGAAAGGAGTCAAAAACAAGCTTTTGCTTTTTGAAATGCAAAATAAGACACAGAGTAGTATTCATAGTCCAGAACTTTGTAGTTATGTATCAGTTATCTGTGAAGAGCCAAATGTACATGCAAATAAGTTAAGCACAGGTTGTCTGAACAGAATAAGGAAAAAAGGCAATTTCAAAAGCATGCCTACTTTACACCAAAAGCAAAAATACCTACAGTTAAACATTAAATACATACAAAAGTACTATATGAGCGATGTATGCTTCATATTACTTCATATGTATTTGGATTTTGAGGATGGATGAGGCTATACACGGTCACACGTAAAGACAAAGTAACTGATGAACTGCACAGCTTTTATTATTAATATTTTTTTTAATGAAGAGGTTTTAAAATGTTTTATATAGGAGTATTCTAGGGTGAACAGCTTGTTGTTTACATTAAAGAATGGAAAGATGGAATAGGAAAGACTGAAAAAAAGGAGGCGCAGCAGGAATGCATCAAGAGGTTGTTCTGGAGGAGGTAGTAGAGGAAGGGCACTATGATTTGGTGGGGAATAGACCCCCCCTACTTTTTCAAGATTTTTATATAAGAGGGCAGTGTGGGTAGGTAAGATGGTGTAGGAGATAGGATAAGGGAAAAAGGGGTGATAAGGAGTGGTGACAGCAGGAGTCCCCAGTCCACAGAGCTTCAAACATTTCCACTGCCAGATGGTGTTGCAATGGAGGACCCTGATGTTGAGGGGGTAGGAGCCTCTGGTGGCATGGCAGTCACTAACAACTGGGATTGTATGTCATGAACATGCTGAAGAAAGGCCTCAACTGGTTGAATCTATCACCTGCTCCAGCACATCCTCAACTAAGTCCCAAAGACCCCATTCGGTAAGGCTTGTCAGGTTTCCATATTCTGGGGTACCTGCAGGACTGGTGCTAGCAGCCTGACTCTGAGAGGATGTCCCTGAATGGGCAGAGGGTGACTTGACCCTAACCTAAGAGGTACATGCCTGGACTGCTCCTGAAGAATTTGGATCTTTAAAAAAGTGAACATAAATTGGATAGAAATAAAATAAAGGATGACAAAGGAATGCATAATTAAAATACAGAGAGAGAGAGAGAGCCAGCCTGAGGAAAATGGCACACAGTCCCCAGATTTGATGGCAGGATCTCACACCACATAATATGTTAGTAACTGTGCAGAACATGAAAGTGCAACACAAAGTCAAGCATATGCTGACACTACACTCATTCTTTTACAGGGAGAAAACCCATGCACTTCTACCTCAGTATCTCCAAACCTAGGTGAACACTTTGAGGATTATGGCAGACATTCAGAGGTAAGTGTCCCCAGTAAAACCTTTACAAAGGGACTAGGAATTTGTTACAGCTAAACAAGGAAATACGTAAAGCATTCATTCGCTGCTCAGAAGCAAATGAACCGCAATGTTGTTATGGCTCAGACCACTGTAACAAAGACTGAACTGGAAAAGGTCAGAGTCCTCCAGGGCATATATGAAAATTTCCAGCACTACATGGAAGTGGCACAGAGTAGGGATAATGCCATAATTACACTGATGTATACTATGGTTGCACACCAAGCATCAATAGCCACCCCCATTCGAACACTAGTTAGGACTTATCAATCAAGATGGAGTCATCCTTAGAAGGGGAAGAGGATGGGATACTGTCCAGACATGTGGAGACAGATCACATGAGTCTACAAGTACATCTCAAGAAAGCCTTGTAATTAGGGTGAACAAGCACAACAGATTTCATGCAGACCATGTTACCGTTCATCTACACCTAGCTGAACCTCTCATTCAAGTTCCCAGTCATAGTCTCACAACACTGTATGATTAGTGTCTGCAGGATAACCAGCACTATGACGGTCAGATCACCGAATCAACTCAACATCCAGTTGTCATAACAGCCCCTCTTCCAAATCACTTGCATCATGCACATGATCATGTTGTGCAGCATGCAACAAGCAGCAAACACCCTGTGTGCAGTAACTGGGTCATACTGAAGGTCACCTCTGGACTTACTGAAGCAGCTAAAATGAATCTTCAGGAGGCCAAGGTCTGGGACAGGCCTCTGCTGTATGTCTCTTTTGCAGCTCCACTTTTATTACTCACTGTGCCATGAACTATGGCTCAGTAGATATCCAAAAACACAGAAAAAGAAAATAAAAAAATATATATACAACTATATATATATAACTATATATATATATATATATATATATATATATATATATATATATATATATATATATATATATATATATATATACATAAACAGAGACAGAGAAGGGAAGAAAATAATCCACTTACCAACAACACCACCACTGGGCATGCTACCATGCAGAAAGAGGTGGTAGAGTGAACTAGCACGCCAGTTATAGGAGTAATGTGAACTGCCAGGATGCTGGGCAGAGACATTGGTTATGCCCCTCCATTCATCACATACTACCTGACAATTAAGGGAATGACATTCCTTCCTATTGTGATACCACTCACCCTGTGGACCACAAGGGACTCTAATTGCAAGGTGGGTGCAATCTATTTTGCAGAATACCTCTGGGAAAAATGCCACCCAAAACAAATGTATGCATAGTCCTGGCTTGATCATGAGTTGACACCGGGAAACAGATGTACACATATTAAGAGTACATCCAAGAAATGCTGGAATATCCCTGAGGCAGAAGCCTGCAAGATACTCAGTTTATCCCTACTCTTTCTCTCTGGAAGGTCCCCATGGCAACTTTAGTGAGGACTATATATACCTTAGTATCTACGGGAATAGGTAGTTTCATTCATTCCTCCAGTACTCGTCTGAGGGACACACACATTCACTAAGATCCTTATAATATTCCTTTCCACTGTAAATTGATTGGTATCTCCTCATTGTCAAAATTAACAATGGGTTATTCTTGCTTATATCTCTGCCTTCTTAGCCAGTGAGTGCTGTTGGGTGCAAGCAGTTTTAGTTCAGTCAATGCAAGCATCTCATTATGAGAAACAGCAAGGCTAGCAGCAAGTGACACCATCTTCTTGGATTGCAAAGTAGCTAAGATGGATGAGAGTCCTGTTTATATAATGTATCTGCAGACTGCTCAGAAAAGTGGGAACATTTCACTATGAATCACAACTGGGCAAGAGAATGCCTTAGCATGCATTGTTTTTTATATCATTCCTCATTTAGCTCTCATTATGACTTCATTTGCTTAGCCTTATTTGCAGTGATTGTGCATTAGCATAAGTGGCATTTATGAAGCACATCTTTGCTGCACTCATTTGTGAGCAGCATAGATAGCCTGAACAAGTTCAAGTAATGACTATGAATACCATTCATACTTTTTCTGCCATGAAGTGTTACAGAAATTTTTTTTCTAGGAAACACTCCATGTTTAGAAATGTCAGTCCGCGACTTACAACTTGAGCTGTTCATGCACTGGTGACCATCTTGAAAGCCACTCTTCATGATCTAGTTGTTGACTTGTCTTCAGTAGGACATACTTAATATTTAATGCATAATCATTTCTGATACTAAATAACTTCATGAAGGTTAACTATGCATTTGTTACTGAGTGACATTTGCAACCGAGGAAATTGGTGAGATTAGCCATGTTGGACATGAAGAACAAACTTTCACTTTTTTGCAATGAGGTAGAGACCAAAGTACAAAAAAACAGTTTTCAACACTGGAGAATCTGTATTTGAATTTATTTGTTTATTTTACAGTTTTGTTCTTGTTCGTTTGCCAGTCTCAGCTTTTAGTACTTGTCAGTACTTTTTACACATTTTATGTTTTATTCCTCACTTGAATAAAGTTGTTGGAACTATTGCTGCCGTTTGGAGTCTAGTGCTTCAGTGGATTTTCTCAGTTTAAGTTTAGTTTATTAATACTTTGCACTGACTTGAGTCACTACCTATTCCTTGTGGTTTATTTGCATAATTCTTATATGTCTAGATTGGATTAAATCTGTGGACTTAATTTCCCATGCGATAATAAACTGCTTAGAATTGCTGACTTGTCTGCAATGCTAGCTTACTTTTGTACTTGGCTGTTTAATAACTTTCTAAAATGTTTGCTTTGTTTGAGTGTGGACTCCCTTTATTTTCTATTAGTCTGAACAATTAATTTCCTTTTTACAATCTTAAGAATTAAACAAGCAATCAAAAACAGGAAAATATCTTATTGCTTTAGTAGTGGAATTCATAAAGCATGCAGTAAAAATAAACACGTTTGAATTTCAATGCTGTACCCTGTTATTGACTTCTGACTCTACTGCCAAAGCTTGCTTGCTCATCTGAGTCACATAACTCCTAGAGTGAGACCACAGAAAGCCACCTCTGCCTACAGAGATTTCAAAACAAAAGGGGAAAACAAAGAAGGTTGCCAAAACTACTCAAGAGCAAATCCAAAAATGTACAACTCAGAGCCATGTATCTAGTTAATATTCATAATCTTCTACATCAATATTTACCAGTAACATCGTATACCGCAATCTGTTGCCTACATCATCGTGATTTTTATAAATATTACACCATATGTAAATTAACAGAACAAGGTATAATTGTTAGATTAAACAATGTGGCCTTTTTATTATAAAGCCCCTTTATGCAGATATGTGCATATTTGATGTATGCCCACTGGTGCAGTTGTCCTTTCCTCGTAACATAAAGAAAAACTGAAGTTGTGGTTTTATGAACCTAATTAAGCAATACACAGCAGAGAAACAGAAAGTTATTTGGTTCTGTATTTTACTGCATAATTTCAGAGCAATATAAATGATTTAAACTTATTAAGCATAGAGTAAATAATTCCTTGGGATCATGGCATGACAGTAAATGAGATTGCACAATGAAAGAAATGCAGTTGCATATAATATAATGCACTATGAATCCACACTTTGGAATTAAAAAAAAAAAAGCTGATAAGAAAAATTTCTCACGACAGCCTTAATGCACATAATACTTTTCAGTAAACAACTGAATACTAAAACTGATAAAGTCAATGTATAATGTGTCTAATTATAATTCTGGTGTTTGATTTACTTATTACAGAAACAAGATGCATTTGCACTACAATTCGTGGTGTTTATTTCCCTGTATTTTACTTAGTAGAAAATATATATTTATCTTAAAACATGCTGTCAATGAAAAACAGAAATATTGGTAATCATGTCAAAGGCTTTTTTATGTAAGGCATAATGAATTTTAGGCTCATAGTTAATGCAGTTTGCTACACCATTACCAATTAGCAGTGCTGTAAATAATCTGTATGTTGCATGAATACTTTAGCTACTGACAAAACAACTTGGCTAGGGTAGGTCGTATTTCTCAGGGCAACTGTTTTAATTTGAATTGAGGTAAATCTGCAGTTAGTTGCAGACATACATGCACATATACATTATATATATATATATATATATATATATATATATATATATATATATATATATATATATATATATATATATTATATATAAAAATCTATATAGAATATATGATTGCAGGTCAAAACATTGAATGCTCATATGAGTGAATGCTTTTTGCTGATGTGAATAATAGCGAATTGTCATATGATACAACATTGTTTTCAATGGAGTTTTTGTTGGAAGCCTTTTATATGGGATAATAGTGGAGCAGGATAAGGGAATTAGCCTTTACCCTGCTGTTGTGTGGTCTCTGAGTTTGTATATATAATTAGCAGGTGTGTGGAGGTGCAGGGGGAATTGGCCCCCAGCAAAAAAAAAAAAGTTTTAATTTCTGTTGTTTCCAGTCATTTTAGATTTGACCTAAAACAATCAAACTTTCTTTAAATACCCTTATGAATGTTCAGTATTTGATGAGACATTCATTAGACACAGGCAAATATTGTTGAGCTGTTATGACAGTTACAAAAGCAACTGGACTGTTTCACGATTCTATGATTATATGGTATATTCTGCTTCACACATCCCCTGATAAACCGCACTTTAGTCCCTTCCATTCATGCACATTATAAGTAGAACTCCAGTAGTTATGAATATAGCAAACAACTCTACTGGATCAGTCCCTGGAGTTCTTTGTAAGTATTGATCTCAGCAGAAAATAAAGGGTCCACTAAAGAACTGCGTCTCAAGCACTCAGAAACACTGTCTTAAATCCAGGGACTTGTGTGCCTTCTAGCTTGAATGGGCAGTGGCTTGCACTCAGACTTAAATATGAGTTTGGGCAAGTAGCTGTATGGAAGGAGCAGGAGTAGGATTTTAGGTTTAGGGAGAGGAAAGGAAATTTTAGGGTCAAGGAGAGGGTGGGGAGTTTTAGGGTTAGGGAGCAGGTGGGGAGGTTTAGGGTTATGGTGCAATCACAAAATTTAGGCTCAGTGATGAGAGTCGGAGTTTTACATTCAGGAAGTGACTGAGGAATGTAGGATTAGGAAAGTGAAGTGGAGGTTTACTCTAAGTTAGCAAGAAATCAGGTTAGAAACTGGGTGGTAATTTCAGGGTAAGCATTTAGTTTCTGGTACAGATGTTTAGTTTTATGGGGCACATAAGCACCTGTAGTAGTTCCAAACATTTATAATGAATTTGAAAGATAGAACATTCTTCAATTCTCTCTTTATCCTGACATGGAACAAACTGATAAGTTTCATTTGCTTTGGCTTGCATATCTGAAGACTATTTATTAAACAGTGACATTTTGTGGAGGCTTTTTAAATCACAGGTGAATTATTATTTAAAGACATTTCTCCAATAAAAAGTCATATTGGAATATGACTTACCCAGAAATTAAGACAGTATGCTCAAATGTTAAAACAAACATTAGTAAACTACACGTGTGTAGACATGTATAAATAGGATGATATAGTTCTGCACCTTTTAGTGATGCTGCTTAATCTGTCCAGAGACTGAGTTTCAGTCCAGACTGCCGGATGATGTCATAGTAGAGTACACATTATTTTTCTGAATTTGCATGTGAGTTATCTCAAAGTATTGCAATTTCTTCTCACATCCACAAAAACATTATTTAAATTGCTTGAATGCTATAATAAAAAGACTTGATATGCACATTGCAGAGTTTTCCTCTGCGTTTACCTTGTAAATGAACATATTATTCATTTGGATTAGCCATTTAACAAAAATGGAATAAATAAATAAAATGCTATGCTTTAGGTCACAGTGCTTCAAGAAATAAGTAGGCTTATGCTTTTCATACATAATCCTTAATATTCCAAACAGCAGTACAATTTCCTTAAACAACCATGTATTAACCAAAAACACCATAACATTTACCACATGAAAAAATTATGCTGTTGTACTTCATGCTGGATATGTGTAAACAATTTCAAGTTACACACACATGTGTAGTAACTAGTATCCACCTGAATGTTGAATGGTCACAAGGATGAATGGCTATGCAGTTCAAGCTGGGTATATCAAATGCCATGACATTGACCCCTAGAAGTGAATGGAAACTATAACTATGATGGCTGAGATTGTAGAACTGCAGGGATCAGAGAACTGACCCTTTATCCATTATGGTGGATCTCTGCATTGGTAGATATATATATATATATATATATATATATATATATATATATATATATATATATATATATATATATATATTTAACATGGATGTGTATGCAAAATGTTTATTTATTTACATTTGATCTTATGGTCATTGATATTTATGTTTCCATCTTTAGCCATTCAAAGGTTGGACAGGGATCCCATGTAGTAACACATACATATAGGCTTACCTTTGCATTATTAAGTGCTCTTGTACCAAACTGCACATGATCAGGATGGCAATACCAAGACAAACATTATGATCATAAACTGCAGTGTCAAAATCAATCATATAGCAAACGTTCCTGTCATCATGAACCAAAGAATAAGCAATATCATAAATCTTGCAGGAGATCGGGTCCAGTAGGATGATATTCTGGGCAGAAGTAATGGCAGTTCTTGATACTGTCATCCTAAGAATGTGCAGATTGCAGAAAGAGCACTCTATTACACAAAGGTAAATATATATAACAACAGAGTGGTATTTGCCACTGGTACAAGGCTAAAAATGGAAATCTGATGGACATAATGTGGTGCATGATATGTGTATGTGATTATATCGTGAAATGGGTCTACTTCAAATGCTCGAAGTTGCAGAACATCGAACCACACATCATCGAGGATAATATGATCAATGCTGTTCAACATCAAACATAAAAATAGACTAAATTAAAAAAGATAAACTCTGCTTGTAAGTTTTTGAAGGAGGCAAGCCTCTCTGCACACCCCACATCCCCTGCTACTTAAATATACCAACTCCAAGATTGCACTACAGTGAAGAGAACAGTACATTTCCCATACCATATCATTCTCTACAGTGAAGAGAACTGTAAATTTCCTGCTCTGTGCCATTCTCTTTACTGTAGTGTGATCTTGGACTTTGTATATTTTAATAGCAGGGGGTGTGGGGGGGCACAGAGGGGCTTGCCTCCCTGCAAAAATGTGAAATAAGAGGATTTCACATTTTAGTTTCAAGTTTGATATTGCAGAACTTCTATCCTCTGGTCCTCGATGATCAGAGGTTTGATGTCCTGCAATTTCGATACTCTGAAGGGGACCCCATGAAATAAATGTCTTTAATCAGTAAATGTACTTATATGTTATATGATGTCCAGGAAAGCATATTTCCTTTAAATGGAAATGCCAGAAGTAAGGATGAAAGTGGCTCCAAGTGCAATCTGCCATTTATTTAATGTAAGAACAAGGAATCAGAGACAGGAACTGTGTATTTTATATGGAGAATGGCTCCAAATGTGTCTGGAATGCATCTCTATGAATGAAAGAAGAACCTGGACCAGAACATTAACTCTGAGATGATGGTCAGCACAGAATGACTGCTCGGCCAGTGAATGTCCTGGTTACAGAAATGCTGTGCATTAATTTTGGAGAGAGACTGCTGCAGTTTTGTTTTAAATCACCTTAGCTCTGTGTATGAACTGCTTACATTAAGAAGCATAATTGACTTTTTTTTAAGGAGTCCATCTGAAATACTGTATTTTATTTTGGCAAAGTCAGCTGTAACTTTTACGTTTGGATGCTTAAACGCTTTTTTCCTAAAGAACTGTGAGTGTCTGCTGTTTGTATATACATATATTAATACATTATCGTCCACTGACACACAGAAATATTGTGGTACATTAAATTGATTTCTGCACTTTGAAACTCAATAAGGTCAGGAAAGGAAAACATACATCAAAATTAAATAAGGCACAAAAAGAACAAACCAAAAAAAAAAAAAAAAGAAAATTAACAAAAGCATTGTATATAATTTGTCTGAAAAGTGACACTATATTAAGCTGATGTGTAGGACTGGGGATAGGAACAGCTGCAAGGTAAGAGTTAGGGATAGCACACATAAGTAAGGATGGATGGAAGGCTTTGTCACCTGTGCAACATTACTTACACATGCCAACCCTAACCTTACATAATACCTTACCACAGCTCTGTTCCTAACAGTACCACTGCAAAAGAGGCACACATAACTAGACCTATCACCTTACTCTGAGCCTCACCCTCAAACATTCCCACCCCTAATGCAGAAACATTCAGAACATCCAAAAACTACTACATTAGAACAAAACCCAGATACCTCATCAGAAACACAGTTCACTCAACAATATGACATTTGAAATTTACTACAAGTGATAAGAATGAATTTTGACAATAAACTCAATAAAAAATGCATTTAACAAGAATATATAGCAACCTTGTGTGTGTGTGTTTTTGTGTAAACATTAGTATCTGTATTATCACAAGAGCTTGAAGTAACTTCAGAGACAATATTAGGCTGATTACATTAATTCTGCACCTATTATATACTTTGCAGAACTGGAAAAATATGAAATTAACTTGGAGTAATTGGAAACAGATAGGCTCTGGGATTTTGCACTAGGTTTATTTAGTCAAATTCTCAGCCAGTAATCCCTCTAGCTCACAAAAACACTGGTCACATTAAAAGAGAGCTACTACTAGAAGGAATAAATGCATGCTTGATGAAGAAGAAAGAAACAAGGAGATAGAAACAACCATTTCGGAGAAGTAGCAAGTTACTGCATGCCATTTGATGGAAAATTAAGATATATAGAAAGATTAAATCAAATGAGAAAAATTATATGAAGATTCAAAGAAGAATGCAATTAAGGCAGCAAGAAAGGCTAAAGTTGAAAGGTGAAGAAAACTTGTTATGGATTATAAAGTAAAACATTTGTTTTACAAACTTGTAAATAAAAGGAATAAAGGTTGCTATTTTAGACAATGCTGGAAAAATATTGGAAACAGACGAGTCAGAAAGTCATAGGATAAAAATATTTAATTGTTTTTCTTTATTAAGGAGAAAGAATAGTGGGTTCCCTTTAGAGGAAGTTCTAGTTGGCTGTTTTAAATCAATAAAGTGATACAATAGCAAGGGAAAAGGTTGGAAAATATTTTTCAGGACTCAGTGGATCTAAAGCTGAAGAATCAGGTGAGCTACCACATGGTATGATGAAGAGGCATATGGGAACACTGGGTCCTCCACTAACTAGGCTGTAACATGTCTGTAAAGAGACTAGAGGGGATAGAGGTTTTACTAATAGGCAGACTTATTAGTGGTGGCTTTTCATATATGACAGGACAGGCAGGTATCTGGGAAATATATGCCAGAAAGTCTCTTGTGTGTTCTAGAAGTGGTTATGGAAAAAATTCTCAGATATTCAGGCATAATTTCTCTTAGAAGTATATTCTGTTGACTGATCACAAACATGGATTTTTGCAAGGCAGGCTGCGGTATCAAAACTGATGCAGACTC
This sequence comes from Protopterus annectens, assembly GCF_019279795.1. NCBI lineage: Eukaryota > Metazoa > Chordata > Ceratodontiformes > Protopteridae > Protopterus > Protopterus annectens. The sequence goes on along the minus strand of NC_056737.1, from coordinate 654,977,335 downwards.
CTATAAAGATAAAAGCTTAAGTGGGCAGAGGACATCTAGTGGTGTGCTTTTTGTTGACTTGTGAAAAGATTTGGCACAACTCAGTACAAAGATAAATGGGGAAACGCAGGAGATTAACAAGATGATAGAAAAAAGCAGAATGGATCAAAATTTTGAAATTGAGAGAGTTGGTTATACAAGTAGTACTGGAGTACAAGGGTGTGATATGTTGGAATAATCAAGGATCAGTTATGGGTTTGGTGTTAACATATTTTTGATAGACATTAATGATGGTGCTGAGAATGTGATTAATTTATGCATGCTTAATACCATGATTGGAACAATTATAGAAAACCAAAGAAGGGTCTGAGCAGGAATTTAATGATACTGATAGACAAGACAGTGAAATCACAACTGAAATAATATCCAGGTTAGTACAAATTTATGCACTTTGGTTACAATAATTCTAACGTCTCATGCTAGTTTATTGGATAGCTTTTTTTCCATTTTATATTACACTACACTCTTAATTTTTATTGTGTATAAACTATTTATTACCTAAATTTACCAAAGTTATGTATTCCCAATTATTATCGATTTCTTGTATTGTCTGTAATGCTTTTTTTTTGTAAAGGAACTTTTCTCCCTAGACCTCCACTGAAAAAGGGCCACTGGCCCAGTCAGACATCCCAGGTAAACAAATGTAAAATAAATAAACAAAATTAAATAAAGTACAGTATACAGGAAGAAAATGGCAACTAAAGAAGATGATAAATACTAGGGGATCATTACTACTTTAAGTACATTTACAAATAATCAGAACAAAGTTGACACTGATGAGGTCAAATAGAATGCTAGGATGCAAAATGCAATATATAGATACTGAAGTTACAATTCCATGGAAATCCCCTATAACACATTAAACATCTGGATTTTGAAATATGAATTAAGAATTGTAGCTCAGAAACTTGCAACCCTGAGAGACCATGTAACCGAATTTATGAAAAGTACAAGCAAATATATTAAAAAAAAAAAGAAATCACCTGCAATTCTTAATTTAAATTTCTAACTTCAAGGTTACCATTGTCTATAGAGCAGAGAAAAATGAATTTCTATAAGATCATATATACTTACTAGGCTTTTGATTTGGTAAGATCTTAAGAAGCCTAGCCTTACATTCTAATGGTAGATTTTTGCCCTTATATTTTCCATATGGATAACCCAGGGATGATGTCGTATTTACATTTTTCTGATAATGCATGCAGGATAATGGTGCCAAACCAGGGATGAATTCATGGTTACCCATCCATTCACCCAAATTACATTTGACAAAAATAACAGAAATGCTTTGCTTTATGTGGAGTAGAAGACAATTCCATATAAGTGGTACTCTCTGTGATGCAAACTCATCCTTCCAAAATGTTCTATTTACTTTGCAAAAGAGCTTGAGGTCTCTTGAGCAGGTGTTCATGATACCGTTGGACTTGAGTATGTGTAATAGGCATGATATAATAGGTTCTATATGTGAGGCACAGGTCGACTCTCAGCAGCCTGTATGGCAATGAGAAGAGGGACAAAGTTTTGAAATGGTTTTACAATTTAGGCCCTTGATTATTTATTTATTTTTTTTTTTAGTGACAAGTGTTTGGTCAACTGATCTCATAGTTACAGATTTAGGAACCAATGTTAGCAATGAACCTGCCCTTTGATCACCTCATATCTGCTGTTGCAAAGAAGTCATTTTTGTTGCACATCTTTTATCTAAGGGTATTATGTCTGATGAGGGCTGTAATTTTTCCACTGCACTTAGTATGCAATAAGCCAATAACTGAGAATACCATTTTGGTATCAGAATGTCCAAACAAGCAAATATGTCCCTTTCAAACATGTCCATTAGTAGACTGGCTATGTCCTCTGGGTCCAAGTATGTGATATAATTTACTGTTAGCACTGCACAATGTTAGACATTGTTTGTGAGATTTTTTAACATAATTAAAGAAGGCTGTGTTATCCTTCACCTTGGTGGCCACTTTACTACATATCTGACTTTGATTTGATTAGCATCTAGCATTCCTTGTTTAGTTAAGCAAGAAAGTGTTTTTTGTATTATGAGGATATCAGATATTAATTGTGCTAGTATAACTGGCTGAAGTTTTGTAAATACTTGTAAATAATTGTAAATTACCTTGTGTTTTATATGCTAGCATAACTAGCTATACTTTTCTAAATAAATTTATGTTTTTTGATTATTACTTTGATTTATGTAAGATGTTTGAATCAAACAATATTCTTCTGGCTGACCAAATGTACATTATTTTTTTAAAAGAATTCTGAATATAGGTTATACCAGTCAGCTGACCTTGATGTAATGTTATTGTGTGCCAGAGCTGAAAGGAATGCAGTCTCTACAGCAACTGTTTTGTTCACTTTCTAAAGTCTGATATGAGAAAGTAGAATTCTCATAACAGCTTTCTTTGACTTTTAAAAAAGTTCTCCTATAAAAACAGGCCCTGAGTTGGTTAAAGATCAGTAGTTTAGTAGTAGTTGTAGTAATTACTTGTTTTTCATATCAGTAGTTACCACTCAGTTTTCCATTGCTTTTCAGCAGAAATAGTAGGAGTTGCTATTCCAGTCACTGAGGACCAGACAACAGCCTGAAGAGGGGACATGTATTCTTATTTTGCCTAGCAGAAGTAAGAGTATCATCTTGCCTTGCCGAGTTAGAGAGGGACAGTTACTCTTTAGACAGGGTTCTACAGTTAGGCAGTTAAAGTTTTTCTACAATCAGCTTGAAACATCCTACAGTGTTATTTTCATAATACTTGTGTGTGAAACTCTGTGGTTATTTGGAATCAGTTATTCAGTGTATATATATTTTAAATCATTTTATTTATTACATATTTTACTACCTTTTATTGTGGCTGGTTATTTAGAAAGTAATTTTAATAACCCGAGAGTGGTTATGCTTATTGAGATAACACTAGGGCCACTCTGAAAAGCCTTACTGCTTGGATTACACGCTACCCTTTATATCAAGATAACTGAACATCCCTTTTGGAGGTTATTCTGGTATTCGACCAGTGGCAGCAATCTACCTTGCAATCTGGAAAAGAGGACATAGCAGGTAAATCTGTGCCAGTATTTCCCAGATTGTTTGTATATGTGTATATCAAATATTTAAGAGTGAGTGTGTCATATACCTAGAACTGGGACACAGTGATCTGCAGTGGTTAGTGCAAAGACTCATTTGAGGACCTGGAGTGAAGCATATAGTCCAGTCCCAGGTCTAGAGCCTGTTACCAGTGTACTCAGAGAAATGTGTATTTCTATTTCTGCTTTCAGTGATGCTCCCTTACTGGAAACAGTAGTGAGGATTGAAGCTCCTTATTTACTGCTCCAGGTTTAAGTGGGTCATCACAGTTATCTTGAGAGTTTGTTTTATTTTTGTATGTAATGGGTTTTTATTTTTCTTTTTATTATAGAGCCTGCTTATTTGGGCTCCACCATAGGGGTTTATTTTCGAATTTTGTATTTTTATTTTTTATAAGTTGAACAGAGGTATATATGCAGCTATTCATGTGTGCATAGATTTTTTAGGTGAAAGACTCCCCATAAGCAGTGGAGTCATCAAGACAGAAGGGACTTTTAATTTAACAAGGTCATCATTCAGTTTTAGCAGATTAGTCTTTGCATATTCTTTGAATACTGAAGGACTGTGAGATGCTTCAGACTTGTGTCTTGTGGTAAATGTGATTGACTTGTGGTCTGACTTGACTAGGGAGGAAGTTTCAATTGGTAGGAAGAAAAGCTGCACTATATTGGTATGGACCAAGTCCAGGATTTTTTCACCCCTGGTTGGTTTCTGGACTAATTGGGGCAAGGAATCTGTATTGATGAAGCCCAGAAATGTCTAGGCATACATTTTTGAGGATGTACAAGTTTTACAGTTTATGGATAGATAGTTGAAGTCTCCTTGGAGAATGGTGTTTGGCTTAATATACAGGGACTCAAAGACTCCATACTACTTATGTAGGAAGTATGGATTTGAGGAAGACACAGAGGAGGTCCTATAGGTAGCTATATTATAGGCGATTTTGTTAACAGTAAGTTGGTTATGGAGGAGTTCCATGTCATTATTTTGCCTAATGAGTCTGGAGATGAAGCATTTCCTAAGAATATGGAGGGAAAATGCCTTTATTGAGTACATCTAACATGGATTTTTTTTTTGCTTGTCACCTTTTTCACAACTCATAAGCTAATATTCTGGATAAAGGGCCAGCTTCACAGTGGAGAGGGAGAGGGAGGGAGAGAGAAAGAGCATGAGAAAGATTAAGCCCTGACAGTGACACAGATGACCCTTGTTCATTTGGTATGCCAGGAATTGCAGGAGCTGACTCATAGGTTCTTACAAAGCTTATAGCCAAAGAAGACTATCAAGAAGCTAAGCCACATCACCAAATACATATGGGAGACGAACACTGTCCTCCTTTAAAGAATAAACTGTCTTCATATATCCTTGGTGAAAATATGAGACCACCATTCTAGCGATTTAGACTGATTTTTAAGGGAAGTACACTGATTGGTGGATAAGGGCAAGCTATCCAGGACCAGGCTATCTTCTTGTGTTGCTGATGTGACAATGTAGGTTTGCATTTCTAAAATGGCTGTTTCCTTTATCACATATTTTATTTAGGTTAAGGAGTTCAAAGAGTGACAGATCATTCATAGCAGGGAAAACTAAGCCTAGATCACGCCTCAGGAGTCTGTATGGCACTGATTAGTGGAAGAAAGCTTTTAGTCTAACAGAGTAGCTAAAGGTACTGAGACATTAAATCTTTCTGGTGAGAAAAAAGAGAGGTTTCTCAAGTTGGTTTAGGTGCTTGGCAAGGAACATGCTGGAGAATGCATTATATTTGATGATGGGATGAATAAAGGGCATCTATAACTTATTTGTACATTGCAAAATTACCAAGAAGGATAAGCTATGGAAGGTTAAACAATTTTCTAACCACTAGAAAAGCATGTGATCAACGAAGAGTGTTCTCAACATATATACCCAAGTACCTGATGACTATGTCGTATTTAAGTAGAATGTTATCTATAGCTAAACCATGTTGGTGCTAGATTTACCACACAAAACTATACTGTATTTCTTGGTTTTGAGGTTAAGCTAATGATTATTATACCATGCATGGTATGGTGCAGTCTTTGATGTAGAATTTGAGTACAAAAACTGGATTTGATAAATGCCTCCAGGTTGCATTAATTAGCAAACTTGGTTTTCCGTATACTTTTGATACTGGCATTTATGTAACAGAAATATATGTCAAAGAGAAAGAAATCCAGGACAGACCCTTGGAGAACAATACACATACTATGTTTCATGTTTCTGTCTGGAGCAAATACTCTGGACCTTAACAGTATGTGTTCTGCCATTTACCAGTGTAAAAAACTGTATGGCTTAATAGTGAGTTAGGAAAGTTTGTCAGTAACCAAACCATGAAGAATAGTGTCAAAGACCTTTGCAATGTGCAGGTAAGCAGTGAGAACTGCATGCTGCTTATCTATGGCTTCTGTAACACTTTCAAAGAATTCATCCAGGTTGAGCAGGCATGGTCTGTCTTTTACAAAGCCAGATTGGTGTAACAGAAGGTCATCTATATCATTGTTTATTAGTTCAGCTATAATATGTTCCATGGCTTTACAAACAATACTAGTAAGACTAATTGACCTGTAGTACCCAGTGTCACTAGAGGTACCACCTTTATGCAATGGCACCACAACTGCCATTCTCCATTCCTCATGGATATAATTAGTAGAGAGAAACTCAGGTTGAAGAATCTATGGAGGGTTTTTGCCAAGATAGCCTTTATGCTTCTCAGCAGGCACCCAGGGAGCACAACAGCCATTGAATTAGTGTTTTTATTTTGGCAAGTACCAAAAGGACTTGGTTGATATTCATTTCAGGTGGAGAGGTGTGGTGTGAGGGGGAGCAGAGGAGGCAAGAGGAGAGGGTGGGAAGTTATACCCCCCCTAGATAAGACTCAAATCTGCAGATAGTAGAAGATGAAAAGGAAGAAGAAGAAGAATGAAGAGGTAGAGCCAGCTCATCCCTTCCAGGAAGGAGGGTTAGGGGTAGATGCAGGGATGAGGGTTAGGGGTATATGCAGGCAGGAGGGTTAGGGGTAGATGTCCAGGAAAAGAACTCTATTTGCCATCTCAAGTGAGAGTGGAGATGGACTGAATTGTCTAGCTAGGGTGCTAGGTATTGGTCTAGCATCACTCACAAAAATAGCATGGTGAGCTCTCACAATAACCATTGGCTCATCCATCTTCTGGGACCTTGCAAGCATGTGCAGAGGAATGTCAGGGCCTAAAAATGCAAATATTGTGATGGCTGTCTGGATTACAGCCAAGCAGCAGCCATGCTCTTACCTTATAAAGGACAATGAAATAATAATGACAACCAGGGTGCAGTCTTAATGAATGTCAGTCATCAAGAATAAAATAATTTAAAAAATCAGATTATGGGTATAACATTTCACAACAAATACAGTGCATTTCCACTCACATGCTGGCAACTGTGAACAAACATAAATGAAAATCACCACAACTTGAAGAACTGTTGACCTCCTGATCCAATCAAAGAGGGCTGTGCTGGATGTTGTACCCAAATAACTGTGTTCAGTTTGGAATATAATTTAAGGAACAATAAACTAGTTTCTTGGGAAAAAAAAAATGCAAACATAGAAAAGACATCCAAAAATGTAATGGATCACCTCTTTGACTAGAATTGCTATACTGGAGAAGAGAGAAGAGGACTGGGGGGGGGGGGCGAAGATAGGTTACTAGGAATATATTTTGCACAACTTTTACTTAACTTTTGCCTGCTGTACATCAGTCCTCCATGATCAGTTGATCAGCTGTTACACTACCCCATCGGATAAGGGATGATCCTGGAGGATGTCAGACTGCTGTCTGTCAGGCATTTTTTTTATAAATCTCTAATCTCACTCCTTATTGGCTGATGTGGACACACAGATCACCATGGAGGCCTTCTATGTCCTTCCTCCTAGATGTGATTGCTGCTACCCACATGTTAACAAGGGCTGCTATCACCAGTTCAGTAAATCAGGCCCATAGTTCTGGATGCCACTTTTTTTCATGTACAGATCTCTGCTTGCATGTGATGACTAAGATATGGTACCAATAAACCATAGTCCCAGGATACGTGAGAAAGAACCAGCCCGTTTTCATACTCATACCCCTCTGTCTGTCTCACATATGACTGAAGCAGTAATTGAACTCTGATCATCTGGGCAGTTTATGTATTTGTGCATTTGATAATAAGGGTAGAGCACTGATCTCTGTGAACTATTTTCATGCTATGCCACATAGGTGGGTTTAAAGGGGGCTGGGGAAGTTCATTCTCTAGAAGGGAAGTGGAAAGGGTAGGGGAGAAAGGGATGGGAAGGCAGGTGATGGCAGGGGGTGAGGAAGAGAAGAGGAGCCAGGGGAATGCTATGAATGCATACAATATTCAAGCTACTGAAGGAGTTTCTAAGAGGATTATAACTTAGTAGAACGACTAGAACTTAAAGAGAAATGCTATTTGTAGGAAGCAGGTGCAGCTTCATTTAGAATAAGTGTGAGAAAGTACTATATCACAGAAATGATGGTGGGGAAATGAAATAGTTTTATCTAAAAGCCTGCGAAATTTATGCCAACAGAACATTTTAAATGGGTAGCTGCAGAGAGCTACTGCAAAACATCACCCTACTACATAAACTGAACGCCCTCTGTCACCATACTTATATAGTTTTATGTATCTATCAAGTTGCAGTAATAAGATCATTGCAATCTCTTAAGTCTTTTTTATAATTTTAATCAAAAACATAGTGTGAGGGTCTCCCGCATATTACAACTGATAACATTCACTTCCTGTTTCCTGTTACACAGGTTACAGGAGGATGACATGCATATTTATTTGTATAAATTTGCTAACTTGGAAAGCTCTGCTGTGGAGTCAGATTTTCAGTAGAGCAATGGAGCAAAAGTCTGCAAAGCATAACAGGTAAGGGATATTTATGTAACACATAAATATGTTAGAGAGAGAACTCCAGAACAATGTAGACAGGTAATATATAACACCAAAATGGCTCTATGTTAATTCATCAAAGGATCCCTTCAGTGAACCTTTCTTCATTGAACCCTAACCAACTAACATTCATTTCAGTGAATGCTCTCATCAAAAATAAATTTAAACAGGGAAACTAAGCACTTGGCAAAAAAAAAAAAACCACCAGAACAGATACTGCAGTATGTAAAACCCACCAACGTGAGGGACTTCTAACCCACTCACCCCTAACTATACCAACGCCAAGATCACACCGCAGTGGCGAAAAGGGCAAATTTGTGCTGCTGGCCAACTGCTTCCTTTCCCTACGTAAATGTTTCACAAATATGAACATTCACTGAAATTAATGCTCGATGGTTAGAGTTCGATGAAGAAAGGATCACTGAAGTGAACCTTCAATTAATTAAAATAGACCCCTCCAAAATAAATCAGAAAGATATTGGATAGTGAATGGACAATAAATACATGATTTAGTTCTCAAGAAACAATATATATCCACAAAGATTAAATAAAAACTACAGAAGTAAAACATAAATACCAAGGAAATAGTGAGAAAAACACACTCCATTAGTATAGTGCATTTTCCTATATATATATATATATATATATATATATATATATATATATATATATATATATATATATACAGTGCTGTAATAATAATCTGTATGTTGTATAGAAAAGCAAAACCATCAGTATCTTCACCATATAAATGATATGTAGTAAGAAATCAAAGTTTGTTGCTGTGTATTATCATGCGTGGTAACAAAATTATCTACAAGGTTCAGAAAAAGAAAAATGCACAATGTGGTAGGCAAGACAGCATGATGGGGCACATTGCTCTGGGCGATAAAATATAGCAGATAGCATACTATGAAAGTGAGTATCTAATGAGATGGAATAAACAACATTATTATAATGAGGGTCTCCGTAAGTGCAAATGAGGATAATCAATATGACAGAGTGATTCAGAAATGTATAAAAATAGTGTGACAAGCCATGCCCACCAGAATAGCTGTTCAGAGAAAGATCCTGATATGCAGTGACAAAATTCATGAAGCAATGTTACAGTTAGCAGTAGGTATTCAGATATGTATGTACAAGGCCATCCTTGCAGCTGGTACCCAAGTCATTGCTGGCCATGCCTCATCACCTCCATGACAGAGGACTCATTGCTACAGTGCAGACAGCTCCACTTAAAGAAATCCCAATCCCTCAGAGCCACATGCTCCAGGGATCTAAACCTTGTCATCACAGTGAACAAAACATGCTGGAGGGATAGGTTCCTGACCCAGAGACCCCCCCATACTCTGGAATAGACTGCTCATACATGTCAAGCAGAGCACCTCCTTGGCCGTCTTCAAAAGGAACCTTGATGATTGGATGGGAGATAGGAAATTCTCCCCGGGGATCATGTCAGTTGCCCTGCTCGACAGGGGTCCAGAGAAGTAAATATTGTGGGAAGAAATATCCAGGGAATTGTTATAGCTAGGCTTGTATAGGCCCTAGGGCCGATAGCCTAGTACCAACCTATGAACCACACAGGAGCTAGTAAAGATGAGTTTCCCTAACACACAGTCTCACAGGACATGTACAACAAACATACATACCTGTGGTCACCATGGCATGTGAAGTTTAAGAATACTGGCTAAAGAGATCTTCCAGTGGCCATCAGGGACATTACTGGTGTACCCAAGCATCTGCCTCACAGATACTATATCAGTTTCTCGATGCCATGCTATATCATGTGGAGAAGAACATGTGGTTCCCCATGGACCACACAGGATAGGAAAAACAGCATGTGAGCAATTTATAAAATAGAAAACCAGTAAGGAAGGTAATGTAATAGTGTCCAAAGAAACTCTGAAACAAGTACAGTAAAATAAAACAAAGATGTTTATTTAGCGCGTTTGTCCTTACACGAGCTGGACTTCATCAGGATGCCCCTTGCCTCCGCAGAATTCTTTATATAGGTTTAACATAATTAATTATTCAATTAAATGCAATGTAGAGCAAACATTTTAAAGGAATACACAGACAAAGAATTGCAAATAAAAATCATTTGAACATTGCAGTAAAAATGATGAGTTTTGAAAGCATAAAACCTTAGATAAAATACTATTGAATAAGACTAACTTTTAAAAACTATATAAATGAAGAGAAAATTAATAAAAATAATATATAACCATAAAGAATACTGTTTTATAATTTACCTGATCTCCACTGTAGAACAGGCTGTACAGAGGTATGTTCATTAATTCCTGGGAAGTTGGTTGCTTGCAACTTGATTTGCTACTGCAACTATTTGCTCTCATTAATTCCTAGGAAGTTGGTTGCTTGCAACTTGATTTGCTACTGCAACTATTTGTTCTCAAGAGCTAATTTTATATCCCCACCAAGAGGGTTTATTCTAACTTTTCAAGAACAGCAACCCTAAATTTAGTGAAGGACTGACAAGAGGAGGAATATTTAAATAAGGCATTATTTTCATTTTGTTTGGTAATCTCATAACAGTGCTCATATATATTAATTTGCAAAGGATGAGTTTGTTTGGTCATATCTAGAAAGCAGGGCATATTTAGCTAAGCAAATTTGAATGACAATTGCCTTTGCAAAACATTATTTTAGTATGGGCACTATTATCTAAAATCAATGTTTTTCCTCCAATATTTAAGAACACTGGTTACATATCCCACATTTGACTGTCCCACTCTTGGTCCCACATTTGACTGTCCCACTCTTGGTGGTGTCTAAAACCCAGCAAAAATCTGACCCACCTTCAAAAAGAGTTTTCATGTTGAAACCTGTCTTATAAATGAAAAATGTCTCCCCACCTAATAGATTTATAACGGTGGGACTAGCCTTGCGAATGTTCCAGTTCTTCCTGATAATGTTCTTAATTTCTTCAAATTGAGGGGTATACTGAATGACCAGTGCTATCAATACTAGCCTTGGGTCAAGTTTGGCTCTCAGAAGGTAACCCTATACCTAAAAGTGGTCTGTATCTGGCCTTCCACTCTGTATTCTAATAGCATTTACCATGGTGAAGGGGTAACCCTCGGCCAAAAACATATAAACCATTTTATCAAGCTTAGCCCTTGAATCTTCAGGATGTGACATCATTTTTGCTATGTGAATGTATTTGGCCTTTAACTAAACTTTTCTTTTGAGACAAAGGGTGATAGCTAGAAAAGTGCAAATATAAATTGCTAAAGGTGGACTTCCTGAAGACTTTTGATCTAAATATGGGTAAGTTTGCCCTTTTCCACACTGTTTTACAATTCCAGAGTTGGTATATTTAGTTAGGAGGGTGGGGGTGTGGGGGGTTTTGACATGCTGTGGTGTGTGTTATCGTTGTTTGTTGGCCAAGCATATACTTACCCTGTAACCTCAGTTGGCAATGTGGTCATTTGGTAATGTAATGTTTCGGTGATTGTTGTCTCAGTAAATTCATTTTCAGGTTAAGTGGTTTTTCGTTTATTTGAAATAAACCTATATATATATATATATATATATATATATATATATATATATATATATATATATATAGATAGATAGATATGTGTGTGTGTGTGTGTGTGTGTGTGTGTGTGTACAAAATCAAAGCAATGAGAAATAAAGAACTTTGTCGGAAAAAAAATAGTTATCATACTGCTCCACATTAAATTGCATTAATTTCCATCTTTACTACAACAGTATTACACACTATCGAACTGAACGTATATCCCAAAGACTAAGTATTCTTGCTATGTCCAAATTTCAGATTCATAACTAAGACTGCAGTGACATATTTTTAATATTTAACATTACATTATCAAGATTCAGTCATAAACACTATAAGACTGCTTACATTTTTTTTTCTATTAGCAGTTAATGCTTCCAAAGTTTTAATAAACAAATTATATAGTATTTCCACCTCAAGCTGGAATACTATAGCAAATTAACTGTACTAAGATATAGGGACTATTATATTCATGCCACAGACACATTTTTTCATCACAGACACTTTGAACTATGTATGTGGTTCAAACTGAATACTATTGTTTATACTTGAGTATTACAGTAATATTTACTGCACAGCAGAAATGTAATAACACCTTCTTAGTGTTTAACGTTACATTATTGCACATTCAGTTATGATCACTACAATTAAAACAGATTTAGCTATTTGCTAAAATTTAAAGCTTCCAGTACTTGAATCATCTAATTAATTTTCCATACCATAGTGATGTTTAATACTAACATACTCATAGAACGGGGATGTAACTTTCATGCCCATACACATAGTTTTCCCTATGATGACCACTATGCTGTCCTTCATGTGCTGGGACAGAGTAAGATGGTCCTATGCAGCTTTACACTTTTCATGTTATCACTTGTTGAATCAGCTACAACAGCCTGCATTCCTAGTGATGTTCATAAAGTGGGTCACATGCTCTACTTTGGCATTGCTCCTACAATTGCCCTTACTATCAGGCTTCCTAGCACTGTTTAAGTTAACACTATGCTTCTTTTTATTTATGTACTCCTTCATTAGGACTGTTAGTGCTACTGAATGCTTAACACGTCTGATTATGCATGAAACTCATCATGCAGCATTCTTTTTGAAAATTAACTTTTCCAAGTGATGTGGTATTTCTGCATGGCCAGTGCCAGATATATGGCTTCCCAAACCACATCTAAGTAGACAGCAAGCACTACAAGTACAAATAAACTTAAGCAATGCACAATATGCAAAGCTCCTCTTAACACATTTTCCTGAAGATTACAGAAGCATAGGGTATGGCTGGTAAAGAGAGTGATAAAATCATGTTTTTTTGCACTGTAATGGACTATGGCAAATCTGTTACAGTTCTTATTTGCACAATTTCAATATGCTAAATATACCACCCTTCATTAGGTGGCTATGACAAAACAATTTCATGGTGTATTGATAACTAAACAAAACACAACAAGGAAAAAAGAAATCTAACCTTATTGGCAGCTTGACAATCAATATAAACATCCAATATTTACAAACAGTTTAAGTTTGCATCTAAGATATCTGTTTGCAAAGCATACACAGTATTACTGAAATGATGTCCACTTAGGCAACCAGTGTCCAAAAAATACCAGGTCTGAATTGGGAGGTCAAACACATACTGGCCACCTTATATGATTTGATCAGGAAGAAAATGTTCACACATGTTCACATCGATAACCTACACCCTGAAAGGCTGAGAAAGAAATAGGCTGTCCCTGTGAAACTGGGGAATTACAATCATCCTGCGAGAATACAGCCGGAGTGTTGCTGGCATCTGCATTTTAAAATACAAATATATTTTGATGTATCTTGTTTTATTATTAAGCTCATCAATGTAGATGTGGAAAACTAGGGCACATGGCTGGCTTGCTATATTGTATCAGGTGTCTTGCCTATAAAAGTGCCAATGACTGCCCTATCATACAAATCTCTACTACAAACCATCTCTACTGCTATTATTTAGGCATAGCACTAAGGTTTTGGCCGTCAGTTTTATTCTTGTTCCTAAATCTTTGATGTCCTTCGTAATGTCATACCCATTTATGGGCACATACTTTATTAAATGCATAAAATAAGCCTATAAAAAGATTCACTACCAGTAACTATATAGAGTTTAGTATATAATGGCCTGCTACTTTAAAAAAATAAGAAAGTGATCCTCTTTCAGATCCACTACTATGAAGATTGAGAAGTATAGTGTGTCACATGGTTCTGTTGATGGAATGTAAGTCAGTAGTAACATGCAGTACTTAGGAGCCCAAATCAGAAGAAAGTATGACCTCACATAAAAAAAAAAAACAATACCCATCCACCAAGGGATCAAGGCCAGACCAAACCACAATGTATAGGTATAATGTACCCAAAAATAGTGTTCCAAAAAGAACATCCACAGGAAAGAGTACATCTTCAGAAGGTTTTAATGAAAGTGTTAAGCACTTTCATTCAAACACATAAAATGGACTTCATCAGAGAAACTAAACATTATTACCAGCCATTTAAATACAATTTCTTTAATTTGAAATGGTCATGTGATCACATTCCTTAAAGAGAAGACTTATTTACCCTCCATGATCCTCTTGGTAAGGTGTAAATAGTAAAAATCATATAACCAATACATTAAATCAATCAAACAGTTTAAAAACAAAATTAAATAAATATAAAATGGTAAAACAAATAGTGAGAAAAACTTTAAGTAGTCTACCAATATATTTGTATAGTGTATTATTACAATTTTTTTTTTTAAATATGTATAAAAACATTTTATGTTTATAAAATGTTTTATAACTTAGTGGTCCTTAATTTCAGGAAGCTGCTTAGAGAAATGGCATTGTTTAAACCTGCTCCCAAGGGCCACCCTTTGGGTTTGTAGGGACTATCTCAAAGATGGAGAAAAATACGGTACTTACGTATTATCGCAACCAGATTTTTGCGATAATAATGGTTGCTTCCTGATGTGGAAATGTAACCAATAGTGGTGCGACAATGACAGACAATGGGTTTACTTTCACACTGAAGGTTGTTTTAGGCAGGGTTATCAGAAAAAAATGAGTAAGCTAATGTCGCTGTTTAGGTATGCACTTTACCGCCAGCGTGTCATGTAGCTCGCAGTAAAGTGCATACAGGCTTCGACTGTCAGGGCTGCTGTCTTACTCACTGCAATTGCTCTGCAGTTTCCCCCCAAATAAAAAGGCACAGACACATGAATTATGCTTTTGCTTCAACTTTTTATTTTTAACAAATTGTAAACATACGTCCAAACATGGCAGTAACGACAGGAAGTGCAGCATCAGCCAGTAACATGTTTTCCATACTGTTGTTAATAGGTTTAATCAGGAACCCGTAATCAGCTATCAACATCATCTACCCTCAGTGAAGGGAAAGCGACTCACGAAAAACACCCTGTAACCTTCTAACATTTAAATATATGAAGTTCAAGGATTGCTGCCCTTCCTAGTTTATGTGTCAAGATTTTTAGTAAAGGTGCTAAGAAACTGTCCCCATTTGGGAAGCAATGCCCATAGTTTACACAAAATGAAAGATACACTCAAAGTCAGTTCCTGAATAAACCTATTAAGACCACTTCAGGAAACAGCTTGATGATACGATTCTTCCTGTCGTTTTTGGCATGTAGCATGCTTTTTCAGTGGGACCTGATCATATGTTTAGACATTGTTAAAAATAAAACGTTAACCAAAACCATCCTTCATGTCTTTGTGTGCTTGCCTTCTCTGAAGGATTCCTTCCACTCAGTGAAAATAGTCCGTTCGTCAGTACGGTAGCATGCATGACGACTCAAGCGTGTGTGTGTAACGCATGCAAAAGCAGGAAGAGGGTTTTCTGAAATGTTTCTTTTCCCCAAGCTAATGCAAAGTTATTCTGCAGCAGTAAACACTGTCAATACCACCATACAGTGTTTCATGACCTCGTCTCTACCAAAGTATGCGAAATTCGCAACCGCGAAAATCTGGTTGCGATAATACGTAAGTACCAAAAATACATATCTGTTGCCATTACAAGAAAGCTTATGCTTAAAAAGAGCATTGGTGGTATTCTTGTTACTGATATTATAATTGTGTTCATAATTTCTTTTTCTCAATGCTCATTGTCTTGCCAACATAAAAAGCCTGACAGAAATCACAGAATGCTAAATATACCACACCGCAGGTATTACAGTCTTCACCAATGTGTAACTTTACTGTGCTTGTTAATGTTTTAAGCTTTAGTTCCCCACCTTCAAAGATTTATTTACACTGGGAGCACATATGACATTTTTTCATGCCCCCAGTAGTAGCAATTCATATTCCCCAGTTATTGTGGGTCTCAAGTTTCTCTTTAATGTTAAAGTGTCTTTTATAAAGACATTGGAGCTTATTTCCTAAGACATTCTTGCAACTGTCATTGCATGCAATGCACTTCCAATTGTTAATGAGTATGTTTTTTACACGTTTGCTCTCAACCAATTATTTGATAGCAATGGCGCAATCATATGTATTGCCACTGGTTTTATCCTTATTTCCACCAAGTTGTGAAAGACTCATCTCCCAGCAGAGGTATAAATATCTTTAAGTCCCTATTAATTTTGACCTCCCTTGGAGTATCCTCTTTCAGGAAACATCCTTGACAAGTTATTGTATTCCATAAACTGAAGGCCAATTCCACTGTAGTGCTAAGATAATTTATTGTAAAATATACAATCAAAATTTGATTTTCTTCCACAAAAAATCAGTCTTCTCTAGCGCCTCGGCCACACCCGCCTTTAACAGAGTATACTATAATCACTCATACTGACACCATTTTAAAGTAATTGTCGCACCCAATTATTCAATTAAAGAATTAAATAAAAAACAATATTATAAAAACTTTTAAATATGCTAATAACTTATTCACATACTATCAATTATATTACAAAAAACTTTTCCATGCACATTCATGATTTAACCCTATAGGGCTCATTGTATTAAATTTCAAAATCATAAGAGCCTCCTTTTTCCTCAGTAAGCATTTTATTTGCTGTTCATTCATATATACATTCCTTTCTATGCTGTCTAATACTGTAACTAGTAACCCCTCTGGGTTACCATTATGATATTTATTAAAATGTATTGCTATAGGGCTAGTTTGTTTATTATTTTTGATATCTCTGATGTGCTCTTTTATTCTGCAGGAGAACTGTCTTTTAGTTTCTCCTACATAAAATTTGTTGCATGAACACTTAAGAGCATATATTACACTTTCAGTTCTAAAATTAAAAGTTCCATTAGTTTGAAATATAACTCTGTTGATGCTAGTAAATTCTTTGATTATATATTTACATACACTATATTTACCACATATTTGTGTTCCCTGTTTGTCAGTTTACTTACCAACTGTCATTTTTGACATATTAAACTTACTATGGACTATAAAATCCTTAATGCTTCTCCCCCTTCTAAAGGAGAAGAACATTATTTTACATTGTAAGAAATCAACCTCCCACTTAACCACTCTCCAACTATGTTTAACTTGCTCCAAAACTTTTTCAGACAATATAGAATAGGTGGAAGTGAAATATATACATTCAGTGTCATTATTTCTACTAACACCATTCCTATTTCTATATTTTCTGTTATTTAAAACTTTATTTAAACTCTCTCTTAAATCTACTTCATGGTAGCTCCTCAAACAAAATTTATTATAACTCTCATTTAGTTCTACTCTTATTTCAGCTAGATTACTACATAGTCTCTTAATTCTTACAAATTCAGTATATGGTATAGATTTAATAGTATGGGGAGGGTGATAACTTTCACCATGCAAAATAGAATTAGTTTCTTTAAACTTTCTATGTATGCTGGTACTAATATATGTACCTACTTGCCCTTTTAACACTACATCTAAATAATATACTTCATTTCCCATTTGTAAACCATCAAATCTCCCTCCAATATTATTCTCATGTATTTGATCCATAAATTTATTGATTTGATCTTGCCCTCCTTTACAAAAAAATATTAAATTGTCAATAAAATGAAAATATTTACACACATACTTAATAAAAAACTGATTAGTATATATATATATATATATATATATATATATATATATATATATATATTCAAAATAACCCATAAAATATTTGCATAATTTGGAGCAAATGCTGCCCCCATAGCTGTTCCTTGTAACTGTTTATAAAGACTTCCATTAAATTCAAATATGCTGTTATTTAAACATACCATAATTAAATCGACAACATATTCAACTACTGGATTCTCACCTAAATAATATTTTATAGCTTGAATTCCGTCTTGGTGTTTAATGTTAGTATACAAGCTTACAACATCTATTACAAGGAAGTACATGTCTTGTTCCCATTTTATGTTGCTAATTTTATCTAACAAATCAAACACATCTCTAACATAAGATGGCAATTTCTTTACTGTAGGTAGAAAATATTCATAAAGGAAACATGCTAAATTTTACAAAAAACTACCACATGCCAAGACTATAGGACATCCTGGTGGGTCAGTCATATTTATATGAATCTTAGGAACACAGTAAAAACATGCCATCCTAGGATTTTTAATATTAATTTTTTCCTGCACATCTTTTTGTGAAAAATAATGTAATCTATGTCCTTTATTTATCAAGTCACTATATTCCTTTTGTGCTTTTTCATATTCCTCCATGCTAATTTTTTCATAAACATGTTCATTATTCAATTGTTAGATACTGTACATAGTTTAGAATAACCAATCTGCCACCTTTATCAGCAGGTTTGAATATTAATTCAACATTTTGACTTAATCTTTTAAGACATTCCTACTCTTCCTTGTTCATATTATATTTCACATTCTTTTTATATTTTAAAAATGCATGAAATTCCTTTTCGGTATTATGATTAAGTGATATATTAAAATACTTAATACTTTCATTTCTCTGTGGGGGCATAAAATCACTTTTTACCTTAACTCCATCTGTATTTAATTTACAATAAGCATTTACAAATTCATTTGAGTGGCAAGAATAAAAACTATCATCAGTACTAATTAATTCCTCACTTGTATCTTCTTCATATAAAGTATTATCAATGACATCAGTTCTAAAATAATCCAATAAATTTAATTTACGACTAAAACAGAAAATATCCCCTTTTAGTTCATGTTGTCTTGGCAGGACAGTTGGTACAAATTTTAAATCTTTATCAAGAACACTTAATTCACAGTCCGATAGTTCATATCCAGACAAATTAACAACGTACTTACAGTCAGTTGATGCAACATTTAAAAATGTTGTCCCATTTACCACATTTAAATGTTCACTGGTATGTGTTATATTCCTCCTGATGTCCCTGTCCATTCCAACTCTGTTTACGGCTTGCCTGGGCCCCACAAAAAGTATTTAGATAATTACCATTCCCTGGTTTGGGGAGTACTGGAAATTCTTCCCCATCCGTTTCACCTTCCGTAAACAATGCACCACTTTCTCCTGATGTGTAGACATGTCCACCCTTGTTCGCGTTGTTCCTCTTCTGTTCAAACTGAACCTGTTGACATTTTGCTTTTGGATTGGTCGCCACTTGAAAGGCTCATTTATTTTCATAGTCACATAAATCACGAAACAGTTTGTTCTTTTTCCTTCCAATAACCTTCTGTTCAATGTTCATTGTCTTGCCAACATAAAAATAAGTAGACATAAGAGGCCAGCATAGACAGTCTAAGTACTTTTATTACTTTAAAGATAAACACAGAACAAGAATTGCCCTGTAAAATAGGTTAAGTTTCAAACCGGTTTCGGCTTGGCAGCCTTCTTCAGTGAAAATAACATATAATTTAATGACCAAACTCATGATTATTTATACATGACACCAACCAATAATAAACAATGGTATGGTCCAACCCCAAAATTAATATCAAGGTATATACAAAGTGCAATTGCATTTTACTAATTGAACCTAAATTATTTCTAATAAAATACATCACATATATATAAAAAAATATATGATGTAGAAGAAATATTACATAACCACATAGTAACCAAGGTGTATATTACATTCATATAGATACAAAATACAGATTTAATCTAGTTAAATCAAATTCCACAAGTGTGTATCCCTCTCATCAAAAATAAGTAAGGAGTGTACAAAAACATAGCAATCATATATAATAATAATGTTATTCGGCAAATATTCAATATATGAACATAATAATGCATATTTCACATATCTGTTAAACTACCATGTATGTATGACAAGGCCAAAATACTACAAAAATACTACAAAAAAAAAACATGTATATATATAAAACTTATACATATATACATTTTAAGTATATAGTCTATATTTACCAAAGTGTATGTAGATTACATTTAAACCATGGAGATGAATAACTAGACATGTTGTTGAGATAAGCATAGAGGACATGTTCATCAAAAATTCTATATAATCCAAAAGTACATGCATACAATTAATGTATATCATATCGACAATATATACAAAATTATTAATGTTGTCCCTAAATTGGTAAGTAACTTATGGCCTAATATCCCTCTCTAAATACATCTTTTAGCTAGGCTAATCCAGGCACATTGGACATTCTTAGAACTTGGCTATTAATAATATAGTGTTTAGCTTGTTTCTTCAGACAGTCTGACCAATCACCATCTGTTTTCACAAATTTGGATTTCAACCATGGATTTAGACACTATACTCGATGGGTTATGTGCTGATCGAGACGATATTGGTGTGTTTGGTGTTGAACAGGTCTCAAGCAATAACTCTAACAATACTAATCTTAATACATCAGATGGATGTGAATTGGCCTTCCAAAACCTTGGTAAGGGCTTAAAAAGCTTAAGGGCCAACATTTGGCACTTAAGGCTATTTCGAGCATACATTCACAAAAATATGGCACCTTGTGGCCTTAGAATCAGACTTGTAAGGAGAAGTGAAAACACAGAGTAGCTGCCAGTGCCACAAAACAATATTGTCATTAAGTGGGGCACAAGTGGCTTCCTTTGCAATGCCTTTTAATTGCCTGAAATATTCTCCCTCGAAAAGATGCAATTGTTTTGTAGAATAGTATCCATAAAATTGTCAATCATGTTGACCTCCTGATTTTTCATTTCTCTAAAGTGATTGCAAGCCACCCTTTACCATTCAAGGCCTTTTACGTGGGGAATACAGGAATAAAGATCAATCACACTGGCTTTTTGAAAATAGACTCATACATCCTTAAAGACTCATGGGACTTTTTGGGGAATATGAAAAGTGAATATTTCAGTGAAGATATCTTGCTTACAACAGTTGATGTGATTGACCTTTTTTCATCGATTGCATACATTTTATGCTAACATTGTTTTGTGGCACTGGGAGCAACTCTCCCCCGGATTCACAAAACCTCCGTATAAGACTTAATATGTCTTACTCAGATGCTGCAGTTGAATGGTATGTTGTCAGCGTGCCATGAATATTCATGAGGGCACGCTGACTCAACCGTAACTCTTACATGGACTGAGTAGGAAAGCAGGGGCCATGTCCGACTGCCGAGCAGTCTAAATGTCCACGCCCCTGCAAGGTATTAAAAAGCATAATGTCAACACACAAGAGCGAGTTCGCTCAAATGTACTTGCACCCAACACCACGCTCCCTGACACTGTAACCCCGCATCACACTTATATAAAGTAAATCATTTTTATTTTTTTTTTAAATCCACAATATAGCTGCCCGTATTTGCGTGGGTGTGCCCATTCCTTAGCTGTAGTTAGCAATTCCGGCATGGAAGAGCATAAGAAAGAATGTTTATGCAAATCACACCAAATTGCAAATGTGTAATGATAGAGCGTATGCAAAAAGAGAAGGCATTCACAGTTCGAGTCCCACCACTCCCCTTTGTATTTATGTTGCAAATCAGTATATGAAATAATACCAGACATATATGATTAAAATATTAGTAAAAGCAGTGAAATGGCCAATGTATCAGTGAACAAATTATATATTTTTAAAGGATCCAGATATATAATAGCCTGCCATTAAGCAGTGCTTTACCCAGCTAAACAGAGGTCCCCAAAGTTTAAAAGTGCTTTACCCAGCGCAATACAGGTGCCCATAGCTTAATAGCACTTTACCCAGCGCAATAGAGTTGGGCAAAGTTTAAATGCGCTTTACCCAGCGCAATGTGTTTGCACAGACGTGCGCGCCGTGCCAACCAGGGCACCATAGGGCACTGGGGAGCAATGTAGAGCTAAGTTGCTTAAACACAGCCACACCCCCCTAGCCTGTCTAGACAGTATTAAAATAAAAGAATGACAAGGTTCGAACCCAGGACCGTGTGCATCATAATCAAAGTACAGAACCACTAAGCCATGACAGCTTAAAAGAAACAGCTACTATTAGCATACATATACTTAGAAATGGTAGATTAACCATTACTAAGCATGTCTGCAGTCAGCCTAGAATTCTCAAAAATGGCCAATCACAAAAAAGTGCGGGAAATGTGGCATATTTAAGCCCCATAGGCAGGAATACTCACCATAACTGATTGTAGCTCACATTTGCAGTCAGAATGGCAGGTGCAGGAGAGGGTTCATGCTTCTGAGTGCAGCGTTGGGGCATTGAGGAGTCGAAATACATGGTTTGGCTCTTTGTCCACCATCATGATTCCAGACTCCTGCAGGGCCAGTTCCAAGGGATGGAGTACAAGGCTGAGGCTTGGAACCGGTTAGCTCATGACCTCACCAGTGCCACAGGTATCCTCGCACTGAAGAGCAGGTCCTTCACCACCATGCAGACTGAAGAGGCGGAAGGAGGACCGCCTGAACCAATGGATACAGTAGGCCCGTGGAATGCAGGATGCTCCACGACTGAGTAAGTAGCCATAGAATGCAGTATGTAAGAATTGATAATTGATTCTGTATAATGGATAGGTATGTCTCAATATCCCTTCATTTACTTCACAGTTGCAGGTGACCGTGCTGCGAATCAGCAAGCCTATGCTGATAGGCTGCAAAGGCTGCACCACCAGACAGGTTAGTGAAAATTCTGCATGTTTTGTTATATAAAATAGGGACGAGAGCATGCAATAAAGTGTTGTAGTACAATAATACAGCCATAAAATGGCCCGAATAAGTCCTCTGCATGTACTGTCATACGAAATAGTCATAGTGCCAGAAAAAGAGTGTAGTAACCCATTAAGAAAGGTAACATATGTCTGGAATAAAATCTCTGCAGGTACTGTCATATAATATATGTGACTGAGCCTGCAAAAGTGTGCTCTAACCCATTAATAAAGGTATAATATGTCTTGAATATGTCTGCCATATGCACTGTTATAACAAATAAAGGAGTGAGCCTGTGGAAAAGTGTGTAATGTCAGTAATAAAGGATTAAATCCCAGAGTGTGTGTGTGTCACTTAGTTTGAAATGTTGTTGTACCCTTGCATTATACAAATAGTACTGTGTTAGAAAGTGCTGGCAACCCAGAGTTCTGCAGTCCCATCTACAGTGGGTGATGGAAGTGCTAGTAGCTGTGAAGCATATATACAGTCCTCAACAGTCAGTTACTGGCTGGCAAGCATAAGTAAATCTGGCACACAAGTAGCATGCTAATATGTTCTCCAGAAATGTGAGTGTGCTTCAATAAATGCAGGGTTCTGTACAAATTGAAGTGAAAATGTCATGTGAAAACATCCAGATATGTAAATAAAGAAATATAAATGCAACCATGGAATATGTAGCAGTAACATCTGCATCTTGGACAGTTAGTATGTCAGATATAGGTCAAGTATATATTGAACTAGCCAAACCCATTACACAACCTAATGCATGGTGGCAAGTGTAATAATACATGTAGGGAATATACACTTGCAGTCACTAGGAATGTAGTGTAGAGTAAAAGTGATTATAAGATGTTAACTGAGTTTTTTTCTACACTCTACTGTTTGTGCATAAACCATGCAATTCCACACCTCAATGGGTATGTGTAATCTTAAATATTTGTTGGGACATATGTCCTATTGTTTTATAAATATTTGCATTCATGTTGATGCATGTGCCCTGTTCAAACACCACGTTCATGGTGGCCTGTTGCTACCAAACATCCCTGCATGCTGTTGGAATATCCACTGTCGTTCAATATATTCGTGTGTTATGCTTGCTGTTCAACTGTTGGAACCTTGGTGTGTTGGGTTAATGGGAATATTACTGCATGCTGTTACAACTAATCTGGAATGCTTTTGTTTATGTTGTAATTAAACACACCTAATCACAGAAAGTATGGGAAGGCCAGTCCCAGCGGACCCACCTGTCCCTCCTCAGTTGGTGAGTGCACCTCACACCAGCAGCTCCAGTGCCCAGCTCAGGCTCCCCTCCTCCGTTGGTCCTGTGCCACCTTTGGGAGGAAGCTCTGCAGGAGATGGGGCTCATCCCCCCCGGGCAAGCATGGGCAGAGAAGGGCCACCTTGCACCCTTCAAAGGGTCCGGGCTGTGGTGGGTAGGGAGATCCAGCATTCAGTTGCTGATCCCCTATGCCAGCTTGAGGCGAGAATGGTGCATCTCTTGGGTGAGCCTGCCCGTCCTACTCAGCCCCCAGCACAGCCACCCTCGGGGCTGTGGAGGTGCAGTGGTGACTGCTTATGGGTGGGGATCTCAGTTCCACTGTTACCATCTGTGGGCTCATGGGCTTGCAATTTCCAAACAACCTTCCCCATCAATGGTGTTCACCCACCCCATGTGTCAAATTCTGCCCCTGTATGTGTCTTGTTTGTCTTGTCTGTTTACCTCCCCAACCTACCTCCCCAAATATACCTACATCCCCTACCTCACATTCCATTCTCACCTGAAAAAAAAAAAAAAAAAAAAGGGCAATCTGTTCCCACAAAAAAATTACGCCCCATACATAGGTGCCCATTTCGCACACATGTCCACCGGGCATGTAAACTGATAGATATAATTGGCAGTACAACATACTCTGTTGTCCTCACCCCTCTCTCAGGGGTGGAAGGTTGCAAATTTCACACCAAATTACGAACATATGCACAGATGTTGCTGGAAAAAAAATGGACAGCTATGGGCCTTCCCTACACCCTTCCTGCACATCCTAGCTGGTTTCCCTACTGCCTTTCCCTCTTTGTGCCCTCTTTTTCACCACTTTCCTGTCTCCCCATTTTATTTTCTTTCAAAGAAATTAGCGCGGGGATTAGCAGGAGTAAGCACTTTTAAGCAGTAGTTAGCGGGGGGGGGTGTGAGTGTGAGCTTGTGTGCACTTAGCTAAGCATCGCTAAGCATCGTGCAAACCCACGCAAACCCACTTACAACTGCTTAAAAGTGCCTTAGTCACTCTGTATGACAGGGCCCTTGTATTGCTCAGCAGCAAAATAAAATACACCTGTCAGTTTCGAATCCCAGAGCTTGGGTTCACCAGACTGCATGAAATTCCACTACACCACAGCAGATATGCAATAACTTGGTGCTGAAAGAAATATATCATGCATTACAATGAGTTAATGTAAAGGGAGAATAGGAATGGCATAACACAAATCATGTTCTGTGGCCCTTAACCAGCAAGTGTTGTGGAATTGCATGACATGACTGTGAAAAGAGAACCAGCCATGCTAGTAGGGAATAATGTCACAGTAGCATCTTACAAACCCCACACAGTATCAGAGCAGGATAAACACTGGCATATTTGAATAGGTCAGAGGCCAGACCTCCCAACTGTGACTGGTTTACAGGGATGTCCCTGATTTGCAAAAAAATGTTAGCTGTGCCCCTCAGACTCCCTGTGAAATGTAGCAACAGTAGGCAGAAAGGTGGGGAATCCCACTTAATGATAAATGTCAATAAGTGAGAGTAGACACTGCTTGCATGTCAGAAAAGGTGTAGTAATACATATGCTCAGAATCCCCCAAAGTCACAACTGCAAAATATCTGAAATATATCACAGGTGTATCCCACTGATATTTATCTTTCCCTGAGGCTGTTCAAATATATACCTGAGAGTATCTGAGGCCTGGAAGAGTCAGAAACACACAGGCATATCAGCCTGTCTGCTGTTATACACTCTGTGAATAGCTGTAGAATGAATTCCACAAGCATGCCCTTATGTAGGAGTACAACACAGAAATATCAAAGGATGTAGCCATGTACTGCTAGCAACCACCTGTGACAATGCATTTGTTCAGGTGCTGAAAAGACTGGTGTGGTGCACAGTCAATGAATACTAGGCTATCCTCTGTCTACCATCTGCATATGTCCACAGGTGGGAGTTACTCAGACAGATTAATAGCCTTTATAGACCTACAGGTACACAGCAACTCTGCATGTTCAGCAAGATAAACATCAAACTATAATAAATAATGCACTCTGCAGTTCTGCACCCCTACCCAAAGGTACTATATACCCATGTAGTCAGACACAAACAGGGGTGTAGGTAGGCCTACACAGTAGTGAAATATGTTCAGTTGTCCTGAGCAGACTGTGCTAATGTCAACACAAACAAACCACAAACTGTTCAGAAGTGAGTAACGTACTTATGACAGTATAGCAGTTCACAAACAGTGCATATGCCTGATATTCATAATTGGTAGTACAACATACTTAGTTGTCCTCACCCCTCTCTCAGGGGTGGAAGGTTTTAAATATCCCTCCTAATGTATTGCATATGCACAGCTGTTGCTGGTAAAGAAATGGGCAGCTATGGACCTTCTCCACACCCATCCTGTACATCCCGAGCTGGTTTCCCCTACTGTCTTCCCCCTCTTTGTGCACCCTTTATCACCACATTCCTATCTCCTCATTTACTTTTCTGTCAAAGAAATTAGCACAGGGGTTAGCGGGAGTGAGCACTTGTAAACAGTAGTAAGCGGGTTTGCAACAGTGTGCACATGTGTGCGCTTAGCTTAGCATTGCTAAGATATGATAAGCTAAGCCAAGCTTAGCTTAGTATTGCTAAAATAAAATAAGCTAAGCTAAGCTTAGCTTAGCATAGCTAAGCGTCACGCAAACCCGCACAAACCCGCTTACAACTGCTTAAAAGTGCCTTAGTCACTCTGTATGACAGGGCCCTTGTACTGCTCAGCAGGAAAATAAAACACCCTAGTCAGTCTCGAACCCCACACCTTGGGCTCACCAGTCTGCATAACATACCACTAAGCCACAGCAGACATACAAAAACTTGGTGCTGAAAGAAATATAACATGCATTACAATTAGTGAATGTAAACGGAAAATAGGAAAGCCATAGGAATACATTGCAATAACTACTGTTGTATGCCAGTTAATTTTCTAATTCGAAAAGAAAGTACATACTCCCATGTATCCAGTGTTAGCATTAGGAGGTGTGAGTAAACCTACACACTGAGAAGAGTGTAGTGGAAGAAGCAACAGTCAGGTTTCAGTACAACATGCATTTCACTGGCTACAACCCAGCTTCAGATATGAGACATATACCAACCTTCTGACTGAGACAACAGTGTCCACAGCAAACAAGCATGGTCCCCACCTTGCAAAACTAAAAGGGCTATGCCTACCTAACCTATCATTTTATAGAAGTGTCCTGAAATCTCAGTGAGAACTGCAATTACCACACAGCAGGCTGCATGCAATTACTAAATGGTGGGCACCAATTGGTGCAGAGGCCATCACATGCACATGTGCAAATATCTAGAAAAGCAGCCTGTATCTGCTGTCCACACATGTAATAATATCATTGCACCAACTGGGAGAGAGAGCGCAAGTGAGAGAAACAGACAGAGGCAGACAGACAGACGGATACAAACAGGCAGTAGGAGACAGACACTGAAAAGAAAGACCAACACACAGAGGAAACCAAAACCAAATAAATAAATAAATAAATAAATAAATTCAACACCTATAACAGACGGAGGTGGGGAAAACAAAGTTGAGGTATGTAACAGATATGTCTTTGCTGACATCAGAATGATGTGTCTGAAGGGTACTCTACATACTGTGAATCATCCATACGTGGCAGCAGTCGGTATCTATATGTACATGCACATTTGTATAGGGCAAGGGACATACTGCAACTGTTAGTGTAGGCTGGACATATGTATGTTGTTGAAGGCTGTTATGTGCACACATGTATGTAGGTGGTAGTGTGTGGCATTTCAGACAGCAAGCAGTGCCGGTATATGTCATATGGTGATTAAAAGCTGTGGGACTGAGCTACAGGCAGTGAGGCCTGCTACAGATATATGGTCTGAGGACAGCAGAATGCATTCTGCACAACATTGTGCAATAGTATTACATAGCCGTATGTCTCACAATTGTTGCATAATTGACATCCCCACCATGAAAGGTGGGCAGTATATGTGCCTATATGTGCAGCTATATGTACAGCAATGGATGTTTAGATGTATGTGTATATATATGTATATATATATATATATATATATATATATATATATATATATATATATATATATATATATATGTGTCTGTGTGTGTGTGTGTGTGTGTGTGTGTGTGTGTATATATATATATATATATATATATATATATATATATATATATATATATATATATATATATATATAGATAGATAGATACATATATAGATATATATCTAGATATATAGAATTATAGATATATAGATCTATATATACATATATACATATATACATATATAGATAGATATAGATATATTTATAAATATATATATATATATATATATATATATATATATATATATATATATATATATATATATATGGATATATATAAATATATATGGATATATATGGATAAATATAGATATATATCGATATATACGGATATATATAGATATATAGAGATATATGGATATGTATGTATATATATAAATATATATATAGATATATATAGATATATATGGATATGTATGGCTATGTATAGATATGTATATATATGGATAGATATGTATAGATATGTATATATGTATGTATATATATATATATATATATATATATATATATATATATATATATAGAGAGAGAGAGAGAGGGAGACACGGGGTCATATGTACTGCAACAGGTGCCTGTTTTCCAAGGGATGGACTGAACACAAGTGTTGATACTGCAGTGCCATACCCCATTCCAAAACACCTTATGGAGTAACTACCACATAGGTGGTAGCCTGCCTAACACTGAAGGTGTCAGAAGGGAATATGGGACACAGGTGGACAGTAGGCTCCCCTTTGATAATCACAGTGCTACAGTAGTATTGTAATCTGTCTACATGGTACGTGTCATCACAAAAGGTGTGTCATCTAGGGAAATATAGGTCGGTGTTCCCCTCTACTCATCACAATGCCCCATGTGGTATGTACCTCACATGACAACTACAGCAAGTGGAAAGGCCACAGACATACCTAACAAAGAGTAATACTGCCCTCAAACACATGCCCTATGCAAACTGACTCACAAAACCACAGCTAGAGTGTGTTGCATACAGCCCACCCAGAGGTTACCACTGCCGGACATACAGAGATATGCCACACTCATAGCAGTCGGCCAACCACCATGACAACACCTCACAATCCCTCCGGGCTACATGACCTAGGGCCCTAATCCTTGTCACCTCACTAAACAGCACATGCTGGAGGTACAGGTTCCCATCCAGAAATATGCCATACTCTGGACTAAACCACCCAGCATTAACAAACAAGGCTCCTCATTAGCAGATGTCATACATACCCTTGATAATTGTTTTGGAGATAGGTAATATGTCCTGGGAGTCACCTCTGTGTATCCAGTTGACAGGAGCAAGTGAAATCACATTACATGTGTGTCAAAGGGCAGGGTAGCATATGGCTAGTCTGCTCTAGGCCCTATGGCCAATAGCGTATTACCTACCTATGACACAATGCACACACACATGTACTCAGTGCAATACCTGCTATGTGAGGTGGAATGAGTGTGATAGCTTAGTGTGAGGTTGTGTCTGTCATGGTAGTTTGTGTCCTAGGTGTGAGGCCAGAGGAAGATGTGTATGTTATTGGGATGCAGACATAGTAGGATGGCATATGTTGTGACGTAGTTCCTTGTGTACGACTGTGGTGTCCCATTGTAGGCTGAAGCAATACATGTATGCTCAGTAAGTGGTACTGCTGGTGAATCCAGCTCACATATGAACTGTTGTACTACCTGAAGCTTTAGGCCTAAACAGCACAGTATGGTGTATGTTCACATTCCCTGGTAACACTGTCTTGTGTGTTTCCTATAGTCTGCACAGATTACATACCTCAGGCATAGGTATCTGTAACTAGGGGCACACAGGACTATAAGGTACACAGGTAATGCTCATCTGTGTCAGCATACATTTGTGTGTTGTATGTATGTCTGATGTGTGTGTAATGATGCCTGTACCATGCCCGCAATCACATGTGTGTTACAGGGTATGTGTGTGTACCTAGCAACATGTATACTCTGTTACAGCAGTATGCCAGCTATATTAACAACCATGCACATATGTTAGGTAGGGGTATGGCATCAAAGACTAGGGTGGTTTACTGGTAATACTGTAAATGTACATTGCATTCATTGCATTGGATGACATATTTCTTCATGCATTAGCTTGATATATACCCCCGGGGCGAGGTTGTGCATCGTATCCCAAACAGTGTGCTGACTGCTGGTGTATACTGGTTTGTTATATAGAGTGTGGCAGGCACTCTCAGCCAGTTGTGGGCTGAGCACTGATATGTGGTATTGAATGTGTGTATCCTCTAATAGACAGATAGATGCTATATATGGCAGTTAAGTGATATCTGTACTTCATAATGTTAAGTGTGCCACATGACTTGCTCACACATATTGTTTAATTGTCTTCCAGGGTTATGACTCATCAATGCAATCCATCATATACAGCTGCGGAGGAGCAGGAAATATGGAACAGCCTGGTGCTTTTTTCCAGGGCCAGCCAATACCTGCATGAGCATACTGCACTGTGGCAAGAACTTGTTAGCCGGGTAAATGACATAGGCATGCATAACCGGACATATGAGCAAGTACGCCATCACTGCAGTGATTTAATTAGACATGTCCAGTGGCATGCATCTGATATCCATAGGCAACAGCTTGCCACAGGTGGTGGGGCGGCCATACATCCCCCCCTCACCAGGGTGGAGAAGCTGCTCATAAGCATGGTGGCGCCTGGCCTACAGCAGCAACAGCATCACACATGTGTCATCATGGAGGCAGGAGCCACCCAGCAGGATGACATGGAGCATGCAGGTAATATGCCCTAGCTGTAGACTACCGTTACCTGTATTGTTAGAATATGCATATGTGAGCTGTGTACAGTGTGTTTAGCATTTGTGCTGCCTATCGTGTGCAATACTGATATTTGGAATAGTATCTGTACAGCTGTGACTGTTGACTGTTGTTCCACTGTAGTGTAGCACACTCACAGTAGCAATGCCACAGTTGTGGCCACTGACAAACTGTGTCATATTCTTGTAGGTCCCTCTGGTGTGACAGCAGGGCAGACGATACATGCTGGTGAGTGTGTTAACACTTTAATATTGGTAATGAAATGTGCATGTCATAGGTGAAGTGTAGGCCATGTACACGTAACACACCTACGCATAATGCATGCTGTGCATGTTTGCTGTGAGACATCAATCATCTCAGTAAAGTCAGTAGCTGCCTCAATCACATGCAATGCACAGTGCAGCAGACACAATTGTGGCAACACTTTACTGCACATTGGATATGCATAGTTGCTACAGCTGTACACAACAGAACACGTTTATCATTTGCAGTACATGAAAACATGCTACATTTGGCATTACCACACACCCGCTGTAAGGTCACCCTTCAGTATCCCACATGTCATGCACACACACATGATGTACCTCAGGGGTAGAGGCCTGCCATGGGGCTGTGCAACACTCTGCAACACATAATACAGTCATGTTAGGCAATGCTCCCTATTGGGCACCTCACACACCTATGTACAAGGTGGCTGTGTAATTGTGAACGTAGCCACGGTACTGCAGTTCAGGTACAGCATGCTAGGTGGTGGTCTTGCAAACATTAGTAGTTGTGAGTGACCACAAGATGCATGTTGATGATGGCACAGGGTACTACACCCCATCCAGTTACAGTGACCACAGTACTACTCATAGCAGTCATTGCTTTGCACCTCAATGTTGTGTGTGTGCAAACATATGCACCTATACACAATATGCATAGCATGTTGTCTGTGTGCTTACATATGCCAGTATACACAATATGCACAGCAGTCGCCATCCAAACAAAGTGTCACATATATGTCCTGGAATGCTAGTGGGTGCATAGGTCACTTGACACACATTGGGTATGTGTGGTGTTTAATGTTTTAGTCGTGTAGCATGCCATGCCATGTCTGGCACCGACATATCTGCAATATGTCCTACACTCACCATAACCACTGTACTCTGGCCATGTCGAGCATTAGGATTCCTTCACGTCAACATGCACCACTCATCCTGTGTGTGTACATAGCATGCATGTGCTGCACCTGTGCCCACTATTATCTGCTATGGACACAGACACTGTACTCAGACATGGATATCTATGTGCCACACAGATAACACATGCAACCATGGCATGCATACTTGTGAGTGATGGTGCACAGGGCATTGCAGAGTTGATAATACCTGCACAGCAATGTTGTGCCCATGTACACATTGTGTTCCAGGGTGTAGCCAATCACTGAACAACTACACAGTTGCATCAAAGCCATGTATACTGCCATTAAATAGGGGTGTCGACACTTGCACTGCATGGTCTTTTGCAACACGTATTCTGCATGCTGACACGTGTGTGGTGACTGTTTACCTTGTGATACTGACACCCACCTTCACCCACTATAGATATGTGTTGGATTGCTGGTGTGTGTGTGTGTATGTGCTGTAGTGAGGAGCGTATTAGTGTTCATGTGTTCATGTGTGCATGTGTTCATGTGTGCATGTGTGCATGTGTTCATGTGTGCATGTGTTCATGTGTTCATGTGTGCATGTGTTCTTGTGTTCCTGTGTGCATGTGTGCATGTGTTCATGTGTTCATGTGTTCATGTGTGCATGTGTGCATGTGTGCATGTGTGCGTGTGTTCATGTGTTCATGTGTGCATGTGTTCAAGTGTGCATGTGTGCATGTGTTCATGTGCAACCGTAAAGTGTGTTTCCTGTCTTCCTCTCACAGGTGCTGAGTTAGGGGTGGCTGAAAGCAGCAGGGAACCTGAAGCCACTGCCACGAATAGTGGTGATGATGAGACATGTATTTTGGCACAGGAAGGTTTGACAAGGTCTGTCGTTGGTCCGCCAATTGACAGTACACAGAGTTCAACCCCATCTATGCGCACACTCATACTGTCAATACATCCCTCACCACCAATGGCCATAGGCGAGGGACAGCATACATTTGGCATTGACCAGGAGAGTGTGGTAGCCATGGCACTTGCATCCCCTCACAGCAGCCATTGCCATATTCCTGGAACGGTACCACATAGTCGGAGGTCCAGTGGTTCTCGGGGGAGCACCACTGGTCATATTGCCCCTGGCAGGCATGCCCTCACTGGTCTTACGACATCCAGTATGTTCCGGGCTGTAATGCAGGCTCAGGCACGTATGGAACGGTACACCAGGCAGGGACTTAGGGCGCAGAGGGCACATTACACAGCTATCAATGACAGCATCCGTAACCTTGCCGGTGCCATCCGGACTTACACCAAGGTTATTGATAGACGTTGGGGGGAGACATTAGATATCCTCCACAATATGTCTTCCATGAGCCAGGACCATGCAGGCTGGTTGCAACGTTGACGCAGACGCATGCCAGCAACAGCAACAGCTGGCAGTGGTCATGGACGGACCACAGTTCACAGCCGCTCCTGTAGTGGCAGTACCAGCCCCAGCAATGCTGGGGCTGGCCTGTCCATTGACCGTCCCAGTAGACCACGTGCACGTGGCTCTGGCCAGTCCCAGCAGGGACATGGGTCCAGTCATCATACCTCTGCCTCTGATGACAGTACCCAGTCAGGGTTGGTACCTGATACTGTCCGTAGCACCCATGCCAGGTACAGGTACTGTGTCCTTGGCCAGAGACAGTGATCTGTACAGCCTAGCAGGTACAGTCTGTGGCTGTCCCACAAACAACCGTATATGGCAGCCACATGGTGGAGCTGTGTGCATGCAGACACACACACATTAACCAAACAACTAGGGCTCACACATACACTCACGCATTACATCAACATTGGCCCATGCTGTACTGTTGTCCCACACACACACACACACACACACACACACACACACACACACACACACACACACACACACACACACACACACACACACACACTCACACACACACACACACACACACACACACACACACACACACACACACACACACGCACACACAGACAGACATGTCGATTGGATGGGTCAATGTCAGGTTGTGGCAAACAACAAAACCCTCTGTGCATATGATGATACCTGTGTCGTCTCCTGTCATCTGTAACATTGACGGAGGAACAGGCTAACATGGTGCTGATGCACAGGGTGACACTATATCAGTGTAGCAATATTAGCAAGTTGTCAACAGGAAAGTGTAATGACATCCTTGTAGGTATATCTGAGCAGACATTATGCATCAAAGCTCTGATTTTCAATGTAGCATTGTTTACACCACTGTTAGTTCTGAGTATGTATTGTCCACTCATGTGTCACTTGGCTGAAGTGTAATGTGTTGCCAGCATGTGTTAGTGAGTGGACAGTACGTGTGTCATGTGTGCAGTACAGATTAGCAAGTGTACATCTGTGAACATGGTGGGTGCACAGTGTCTGCATGTACATGCATAGTGGACACGTGGGATGTGTGGCATACCCTGTTGTACACATTGTTAACATCTCATAATATCTGTCAATGGCCAGTATGCATTCTACTACAGTTATGTACTAATATGGGTAGACATGTGTGTATGACATGGGTTGACACTATGCTGTGGGTGATACCGTTAATATCTGTCAATGATTTGCGGTCTGGTAGTATACACAACCTCAACAGCATGACTATAAGCAATCACTGGATGATGTCCTGACAAATGACACACAGTTGTAGGGAACTCAGTAACAGTTGGATCCTTCCGGTGCTACACTATAACACTAACCAATGGTAATGACTGCCACCCATTCCTGTGACCACACCTGTTTGGCATATAGCCCCTTTAGGTGAATGCAAACACACTAAGGATGTGTCCATCCAAATCTGGAAATGCATGCATTGGCCTACAATGCATTCCCTGGATGGGATGCATATCCTACACAAGGGTATCATACAGACAGATACCTATTGTCTGATACATGCTGTATAGCAGTAAGCTGACTATGGCATAGTCATCCACATGTATTATACATACTATCCCATCAGTACCACACAGGTGGTAGCCCTCAACATGTATTTTGGGTACCAATGTGTACATACAGCCTCATGTTATGTCATGTGTCCTTTGGTATCCACATATCCATAGGTACTGTGGAGTCCCAAGGTGTATCACTTAAGACATTAGAGACCTCAATGCATATCCACAAGGCAGTTGTACACCTATAAATGTCCATTATTGGCAGTCGTTGTTGTGTATGAACATGTCTGACATATACCCTCACTCACACTACTCTTAAGTAGCTGTCATGGGTGTGTGTGGCACAGATGACCTTGGCCACAGATCACAACAGTGGATGGCCTTGTCACATACATACATAAGTAACCTACGATCTGAGAAGCAGCGGCACAACCTGTCAATGGAAACAAATGTATTCATGTAGTATGCAGGCTTCACACCTATGTACTGATTGAGGGGACATGTACACAGATATATTTGCCACGCAGATACCTGATGTGTGCAATGCACTTACTGTTGTAATGATAATATGTCATACCATAGTAAAAGTAAAACCCACACCACACTGACCAACAGTGACTCACACAGTCAGTATTTGCAGGATTTAAACCCCTACCGAATTATGTTATGATACTAGAGAGAGATGCATTAACACAGCACGCTATTTGCTTTACTTGGTGGTTTTCCTTCTCCATCTGTATTTGTAGGATGGTGACATCATCAGTCTTTCCAAAGAGGAATGTACCTCTTTTAGTGTGTTTTCCCAGTCTCCAAAAAGGGTACTCCTTTCAAAGACAATTGCACACATACACACAACCCACACACACACACAGTCAGCGCTTGCAGGATACAAACCCCTCCTTAACTATGTTATGATACCAGAGAGAGATGCATTAACATGGCATGCTATGTGCTTTATTGGGTGGCTGCCCTTCTCTGTCTGTATTTGTAGGATGGTGACATCATCAGTCTTTCCAAAGAGGAATGTACCTCTTTTAGTGTGTTTTCCCAGTCTACAAAAAGGGTACTCCTTTCAAAGACAATTGTATACATACACACACCCCCCACACACACAGTCAGCATTTGCAGGATTCAAACCCCATATCAAGCTATGTTATGATACTAGAGAGAGATGTATTAATACGACATGTTATTTACTTTACTGAGTGGTTTTCCTGCTCCGTCTGTATTTGTAGGATGGTGACATCATCAATCTTTCGAAAGAGGAATGTACCTCTTTTATTGTGTTTTCCCAGTCTACAAAAAAGGCATTCCTTTCAAAGACAATTGCACACATACACACACAGTCAGTGTTTGCAGGATTCAAACCCCTAACTAACTATGTTATGATACTAGAGAGAGAGAGAGATACAATAATACGACGTGCTATTTGCTTTACTGTTTGTATTTGTAGGATGGTGACATCATCAGTCTTTCAAAAGAGGAATGTAACTCTTTTAGTGTGTTTTCCCAGTCTCCAAAAAGGGCACTCCTTTTAAATACAATTGCACACATACACACAATCAGCATTTGCAAGATTCAAACCCCTACCTAGCTGTCGTATGATACTAGAGAAAAATGCAATAACACTGCATGCTATTTGCTTTACTGAGTAGTTTTCCTTCTCCGTCTGTATTTGTAGGATGGTGACATCATCAGTCTTTCCAAAGAGGAATGTACCTCTTTTAGTGTGTTTTCCCAGTCTCCGAAAAGGGCACTCCTTTCAAAGACAATTGCACACATACACCCCCCACACACAGTCAACATTTGCAAGATTCAAACCCCTGCCTAACAATGTTATGATAATAGAGAGGGATGCATTAACACGGTGCACTATTTGCTTTATGGGGTGGCTTCCCTTCTCTGTCTGTATTTGTAGGATGGTGACATCATCAGTCTTTCCAAAGAGGAATGTACCTCTTTTAGTGTGTTTTCCCAGTCTCCAAAAAGGGCACTCCTTTCAAAGACAATTGCACACATACACACACCCCCGACACAGTCAGCGTTTGCAGGATTCAAATCCCTACCTAACTATGTTATGATACTAGAGAGAGAGATGCATTAACATGGCGCACTATTTGCTTTACTGGCTGGTTTCTCTTCTCCTGCTGTATTTATAGGATGGTAACATCATCAGACTGGGCATGGTAATGTGTGTACACTTTGTTTTATGCCATTCCAGGAATGGTCCATGTGGGTCATCAGGTGTCAACAGCTTGAACAGGAACTCATAATCCTTACCTTGTGTGATCTATCTGTGGACACATTGACATTCCTTCATATGTCAACTCATATTTATGCACAGCTTGTTGGTTTTGTGGGTACTACATGTGTCTGGGATGTTGATAAAGGGCTATTCAAAGTCTATGTGAGACATGTGTAGATGTGTTCAGTGATGTATGTCCTGGGTGGCTGCCTTGCAAACAGTCTAGCATGTTTGGGAACCATGATCCGCACATGAACATACCACAGTTAGTAGGGTTGTGTGTATGTCAGCTTCCAATAGCTCTGTTTATGACTTCAACCATGATGGACTCCATGGCCTTGCAGATTAGACTTCATAGGCGTACTGGACTGTACTTCCCATGGTGTGTTTTGCACCAACACTTGTGTGGAGTTCCATATGTTGCTGTAACACATTCAACAGTTCCACATCCTGTGTAGGGGGTGAGGCTCAGCTGACTTTTCAGGTGCAGGATCTGTTTGTTCTGTAGTTTATGCATGACACATATTGGGAATCAATGTATTCCACTTGCTGCCATGCTTTTGGCATTGGGGTAGCTGCTCATCCATTCTACATGTGATATCTCCTGGTATGATGATATGGACTATCATCAGTGGGAGGTGGGTCTGTATATATGGGCCTGTCTGTCAGGATGTCGGCATTGTTAGTCAGGTACAGTTAGCCCTGACTCAGGACATATATGGATGTACATTGCTGTATATGACATAGCTGTCGGAGGTGTCATGATTCAGTCTGGACTCCTTCTCAGCTACTCTTTACAGAACACCAACGAACCTGAGCACTAATCCCTGTTATACTCTTTTACACACCCCTACTGATCCTTTGTGATCTGGCTACAGTGTATGTCATCATAATATCCTGGCATGTCCAGGGGTCGGTTTCGTGTGTACTCTCCAGTCCAGCTGGTGAATATTGTGATGTTGACACAATGTCACATCTGCCTCATGTACATAGACAACCCTCCCCTCCTCCCAACAAATTCAGATATATGTGTGAGATGCACCTATAGAGACATACAGGGTGCTGAACTCTCTCGACCCATGACTGGCACAATCTATCAGGTGGTGAAGGTAACCACACACACCACATATGAGTCTCACATATCCTCTGGCGATAGCACTCAAATCACATTATCACACACAGACATACTCGGATGCTGTGAATTGACTCTGCCTAAGCAGCAGAGACATCCACAGCAGGCACACACACAACTGCTACCCCACTACAATACCCACATATCACATAGTTCACAATGTCAGTGTGCCACACAGTCACTGCCCTTCGGGCTAAACAACACACCTAATACACTTGTAATAGGCGACACTTATTGTCAGACACACAAACATGGGAATAGTCACTTTGGGCTGTCTGTCGGGTGCCAGGATCTGCCACATAACACATGCAGTCAGGTCACTCCAAAGCAAGTGCAGGACTGGCACCATCATTGTCCATGCTGGTGCGTAAAACCTCAGACGTTACTCCCTGGACCACATGACATGATACATGGAGGAACACTCTGATCATGTAGCCCAGGCCAGTATGACCCTGACCTTGTCTAGCATCTTACACCCACCAATTATCATGTCACAGTATACAGACAAACATATCATGTTTAACAGTTGGCTAACAAATTGGTGTCATTCATAGGGGATACAGTGTCTGTCAGCCTGTGGTGACATGCTCGACATGCCACTTAGCTTCACTATGGAAAGCTTGCACCTGTCACCCTTGGACCTTCGAATGTTGGCTAAGGCTCTTGCTGCCACCATAGTGCATTTGTTGAGCAGGGCTCAAAAGACAAACCCACCTCCATAGACATTACAGGTTAAATGACATGAAGGGTAATGCTGCTCAACACCAGATGTGTTACCCTCATATTGCGGCCACTCAGGACTCTCCTCAGTATGGAGGATAGTGATATCTGTGCACTAACAGATGCCAAGTTCAGGCTCACATATGCGCACCAGCACAACCAGGTTATGTTTCATACCATGCTTTCTGACCACAGGACTTGGAACGGACAACACAACTAGGGGGAGTATCCATATACATCACAGAACACACACCTCCGGGTTAGTAGCACTGCACAAAGCATCACAGACCATACATATACAACTACCATTGTGCAAAACTGCCTTTCAGTTTGTTGCCTGCTACAGATCACCCTCCCATACTCAGGAACCACACTTGGCATTCCTGGGAACAGTGGAGACTATGAAGGTCTCCACAAACACCATTATATTGGATGACTTCAAATACACAAATATTGACTGGGGATACTACTCAAGCCCCAACACCCTCGCCCTACAGTCGCTACAATTTGTAAATTCATATGCTATGGCACAACCAGTCACCACAGCCACAAGGGGGAATACATACTGGACCCGATCATCACCAACATGGGGACTCTATGTTCCACACCATCAATATACCCCTCATTGGTAAGGTCAGAACATACACATATCTCAATGGACATACATATACCCTCCACACACCCATCCTGAGTAATCTTGGTGAACTTCTCATGAGCCAACGTCTCACTTCACCAAAGCAAGGTGGTATCCTTCAGAGACCCTGAGACAGTGGCAAATATGGCTCCAACT
Organism: Protopterus annectens; assembly: GCF_019279795.1. Lineage (NCBI taxonomy): Eukaryota > Metazoa > Chordata > Ceratodontiformes > Protopteridae > Protopterus > Protopterus annectens. The sequence goes on along the minus strand of NC_056737.1, from coordinate 654,937,493 downwards.
GCTGAATCCTTTACATACACATTCTATGGACACCTAGTGGACTGCATGGATTGTGCTATCCCAAATAACAACAGGACTCACTCCTCCAATGGCAGGGGACCTGTCTGGTAGACCCCAGCCATTAATAAGCTGTACAATGTCAGGAGGAAGCTACTACATGATAGAGCACAATCCCAGACATGGAAAGCATCTGTGATCTGTACTAGCAGACAGCTACAATCACTCATGAACTTATCTAAGGGCTGCTTCTCACGGACAATTGCACCAGACACGTAGGACTATCACAAGGCCTTCTTCAGTTATGTCAGGAAACTGGGTGGACACTCACTGATATGCTGTGAGTTACTGCATACTGACTAAACTTACCCTGAACCCACTGGCATTGCCAACATCCTGGCAAACAGGTTCAGTGCAGATGCCCCCCCATCCCCCCTAGGGAGCAACTATCCATCCCAACAGAGTGTAACCTCCCTGACATCACACAGTCACAGGTGAGAGCTGCCCTCCCCAACCATACATCACAGCATCAATGGGACCAGATGGTGTCCCGGCATGCATCTTACATGAGCTTCATGACAGAGGTGACCCTCACATTACATCACTGTGCAATATCATAGTTACTACAGGATATGTACCCACGGAATGGCGTACAGCGACAGTGGTCCCACTCCACAGAGTTGGTGCCACAACGGACCACAGACAATATTGCCCTATAAGCCTAACTAGCCTGTTCTTCAAAGCTATGGAGCGTATTGTCATGGGTCTCTTACACATAGACATCGGGAACATGCAGACACTGTGTCCTACACATTTCAGCGTTGTTGTGGGCAGATCTTGCCTCTTGAACATGTTTGTATTCTTTAGACGGTTAACAGGTCCATCAACATAGGGACAGTTGTCCACACAGCCTACCTGAACCTTGCAAACCCCTTCCACACAATAACCCACTGGGCCATTATGCATAGGCTCACCAGCATCGATATGGACACATATCTCACATGATGGATTGCTACCTGGATAAGGGATAGCACCCACATGGTCAGAATTGCAGGTGCCATGTCTGACTATACACCAGTTACACATGGCATCCCACACGGCTCGGTCCTGGGACCTCTCTTGTTCAGTATATATTTGTCTGACGTGCAGGCTACCACAGGGGGAATATGGCTGACCTTATTCGCACTTGACTGCAAACTGGGTGCCATAATCAACTCTCCAGCTGCCACATGCATACTCAAACAGGGTCTCACAGGGATGGATGACTGGTGCCTGAGCCACGGCCTACAGCTAAATGCCATTAGTTGCATAGTCATCCCCTTTGGGAATAGCAACATGCCCACACATTACCACATAGGTAGTAGTCCATTACATATGGTAGGAGTTGTTAGGTGATTGGGGACATGACTTGTTTGTACTGTCGCCTTTGACATTCACGTTGCCAAAGTGGTTGGACAGACCTTCTGTATAAGCCACCTTATCCCATATGGTTTCACATCTAGATCAAGTGAGGTCATTGTGCCCCTATACTCATCACAACCATGCTTGGTTACAATGCCACATTTGGGGTGTACCTTACCCAACACGTGCAGCAACTGTACTGGCCAAAGAAGTTCCTCACCAAGCAGATGTAGGGACTCACACGGATGACCTGCACAGTTCAGATGCAGTAACTCCAGCTATACTCAGTCGCTTACCACCTACTCGGATATGATGTGTGCCTGTTGTTTACAGAAATACCCAACCCAGAATTACTGGACATGCTCCATCTCAGGATATCCAACTCCCTTGGAGCTACACACTCCAGGGACATATACCTCAGCACAGATGTTAATAGGACATGCTGGAGGGACAGATTCTTATCCCAGGGCTTCCACTCACTCTGGATTGTGATCACAGTTTCACATAGGCAGAGCCACCCACTGACCACCTACAGGGGACATCTTGGCGGCTATGATGGTATGGGTGATTGTATGTTTACCCCTGGGATATCTTCTGTGTCCCTGCTAGACAGAGGCACACTAGCCTAGACGTACATGGGCTATCTTGTGTGACCTACTATTCACTGGCACAGTGTAGTAATCTGACAGGGTTGCAAAAGCCAAACACACTCTGGCTAGGCTTGTACATGCCCTAGGGCAGATAGCCTAGTATCGACCTCTGAACCTATGCTTATGTTCGGGATGCACAATATTTATTGCTGATACTGTTTGCAGGTCTTTATCGTCTTTGCTTTCCCAGTTTCTATGAACAACTTAGGTATCTGCAGAACATATTTGATTATGACAGGGTTCCACTATATTATATATGTGTCTGTTGTCATGTAACTGTGTGCACAGGGCAGATTGCTGGATAGTGAGAGGTTCCTGAGTTAACACATGCAACTGCCAGATATGTGTGGTCCACTGCTGTACTCAGACATGGCCTAAGTGTGTGAGCATGCTCAGTTCAGGCTTTCCATGTTTTGTTGCCTGACATTTGTCTCATTTATTCAAGTGTGTGAGCATGCCCAGTGTGACCTTTCAGTATGTTGCGATCTGAGGTCCACTACATTTGTGGATGTGTGTGAACATGACCAATATTAACATTTATACTGTGTGTGTGTGTTGGAAGTCAAGTGCTGTTCTTACTGCAGGACTCACCTTTGTATCATAACTCAACAGGGATTATGCTGTGCCTGCAGGGTTTCCATGAGATACTTTGCATAAATGTATCAACATTCCTTCATACTGGCTGACCACTGCAATACTGTCATGGTTTAGTGGTTCAGTACTTTAGCTATAGTGCACAGTATCCTGGGTTTGAGGCCCATCACTGCTTTATATTTTCATACTGAGCAGACCAGACTGCTTAAGGGCCAGTTAAGCAAATATGAGCATGTTGGCTTTTGTTCAGTTATGCCCTACTTAGACCAGGCTTGTCCAACATTGCTGAATATTCACCAACTTTGCTGGACGTTGCCCAATATTACTCAACATTGACCACAGTTGCACTAGTTGGTGTGTGCAATTCTGTTTGCATATACTACATGGTGGTATATGCTGTTTAGCACTGCTTTAAATTGCTTAACACATGGCAATCGTACCTCAGGTGGTGCTGCAGGGCTGCCTATGTCGGATGCACATACTACACTCCCTGTACATGTTTGAAAGCAGGTAGTGTGAACTTAGGCATCCATTTTACTATATGTGCGAGTCAGAGAGAGGTATCATTTCCAGAGTTTCTACTGAGCCAGTGTATGTGCTATGCGTTGCCTCTTTGCCAAGGCCAAAGCATACTGGGCACGCCTCCTTCTGCCTACTGGGGCAGGCTCAGGTTGTTCCTCCTCTGAGTCACGCTCTGCCTGTAATGACCTTGGCAATGGTGGGGGGCTGTTTGGCCCAGGCCTATGCTGGTCCTGCTGCAGCTGTTTTCACAGGATCATATTATGTAGCATAGCACATACCATGACAATTTGGGTACATGTAGTTGGTGAGTACTGCAAGTCTCCACCAGATGTGTCCAGGCACCGGAACCATGACTTGAGCAGCCCAAACACATGCTCGATTACTTTTCGTGTTTGTGCGTGTGCCTCATTATGGCGTTCCTGTTCAGGTGTGTGTGCATTTCTGATGGATGTCATCAGCCACGGCTCCAGTGCATATCCAGCATCCCCCACTAGGTGACCATGTGGGATGTCCCCATTGGCAAATGTCTGGTACAGCTGTGTCAGATGCCAGATATGGGAATCATGGTAGCTTCCAGGGCAGCCAGCACACACATTCAGTATTATGCCCTGGGCATCACACACGACCTGGCAGTTGATGGAGGGGAAGCACTTGTCGTTGAAGTAGACCCTACCCCGCTCACCAGCTGGTGCTTTGATGCATATGTGCATGCAGTCTATTGTGCCCACTACCTCAGGGTATTCCGCTATTTGCTGGAAGAGACGCATATTGCTGGCCAATACCTCACAGGAATTGGGGAAATATACATGATCACCGACATGTGCTGACATGGCATCCAGGAACTGGTGCAGTACCCTGGATGCTGATGCCTGTGATATCCCCATCATATCACCAGTTGGTCTCTGGAAAGTACCTGTTGCTAATATTCTTAGGCCAACACATACCTTGGTTTCCACTGGGATGGGTTCCCCTCTGTTGGTTCTGTGTGTGAGGTGTGGCCTGCACAGCTCAACAATTTGCTGCAGGAGGTCTCTGTCCACTCTATAGCGCTCCACTATCTCCAGCTCATGTAGCCCCTGGTAGGTTACCCTGGGCCTGTACACTCTTCTCCGTCTCCTCAATGTGGGTTGTCCAGCAGCATTTCCATTGTCACCACCCTTAGCATGTTGCATATGTCATCTTATAACAGCAATGGCAGCCCCTAACATTTCTTTGTCTCAGTAAAGCTTTTTCAGTTTTCACTTCTATTAGCTTACTGCAGTGTCGCTTGTGAGAAACATTATGGACTGTTGTTTGCAGAGTTTTAAGTGCTAGGCTGGGCTGGGCTAGTGTACTGCCTGTGTAATTGCCTGATTCTGACTGTTTTCACCTGCTAGCTTTGCTAGTACTCCCTGGTAGCTTCCTACTATTTGTTGTGCTTCCTATTTCCTTTCAGTTTCCTCAGGGGGGCAGCGCAAACACGCTCACAGCAGCTCACACGTGCACACACATGCTTACATGGACTACAACTTGCTTATTCGGGTTAAAACGCGTGCACACCAGTGCAAATGCACTTACAACACATTAAACTGTTTAAACTGCCTTATACATGCTTACTCCGGCTTAAACGCACGCACTCACTCTTACACGCGTGCACACTGTCTTACTCGGGTTTACAGGCGCGCACACGCACGCATACCCGCTCAGCAAGAAACTTTGGTGTTATTCATGGCATACACCTTCCATTTCTTGCCTTTCCCTAGCCTACCTGTTGACACACCTCTTTCAATGATGTGTAAATGACAGCTGACACATGCCACTCTGCTCCAATGAGCTTCCCTTCTTTCATACATATCACACTCATGATGTCACCTATCTTCTACTCTGTTACTCCCCTTATCCTACTCCTACACTCCACTGACGGTGCTCATTTGCTATGTAAACCTGCGATTCACTATCCTAACTCTCCTTTGCATAGGATTGCCTACTAATGCTTGGTTACATCTCTTAGACTGTGCTTCCCCCCTTAGCAACCTCTACTCGGAGACCATGTTGTCTTCAGCCTGCCATTCCCTTGCATTGTAAATTAACTATTTAAATAAAATCCACATTTGTGGGTTTTAATTTTTATTTTTCTGGTTTTTAGAGTGCAGCCCATTTGCGAGGCGCTATGCTATGCTTAAACATCAGAAATCAGAGAAAAAAAAGAAATTATTTTTTTTTTTCATATTGCATCAGGAAACATTGCCATTGGCCGTATATTTGGCCATTGGTATGCTTCCTGCACTGGATGCAACCTTTATTTGGAGCTGTCATGACTCCGTTTTGCTATTTGCAGAACGGTACTCAGTTGTCAACTGAGTACATTTCTGCAGATAACACTGCTCTTACTCGCACAGGTTCGGGTTTCCTAAATCACAAATCTACCTCATTTGCATGTCTTTCACCTGCAATTGAGGTAATTTGCATAACCCAGCCCTGTCCATGTAAGAGCTGTTTTAGGAGCTCTCTTGCACGCTCCTGCAGGCTGTTCCTGGATCGCTCGTCGGACATGATGGCTGCATGGAGTCTTACTCTACTCTTAGACTCCGTGCAAGCCATTGTGAATCCGGCCAACTGTGTTTTCACTTCTTACATGCAACACATTGCCAAATTCTTGAGGTTCCTGGATGATATATTGTGGAATTTATGAGGCATCAATTCCTCATTTCCAAAAAAATTACTCCCACATTATCTCTGAGTCACACATGCACACTCACACATACACACTGACATGCATGCACAAACACATATGAATGCATGTACTTACATAAAAATATACTGAAGAGCACTAGACAAATATGTTAACTCATTTATCTGGTGTTTGTTTATTTTCATCATGCACAATGCAATTATTATGACATTTCCTTCTCCTAGGGTTATGAATGCAGTTCTTAGAAGAGGAACTGCTAAATATAGTGTTTTTTATAGCAATAACAACAATAAATTGTAAATGAACAAAGTTTGAAATGCATTGTATTGTATCTTTTCTTCTCCATTTTCAGAGAATTTCTATAAAATAATCTTAACATTCAAATGCGAATGCATCTACTGGCATTTTAAAGTAAGAACAATAATTTGGATCCTGCTTCAGTAATGATGCATTTTCATTTCGTGATAAGAAAAGTGATTTGAGTTATTTTACTGTATGCTTTAAGCCCCACAACATTAAGACAGCTATGAGTAACTGAAATGAAATTCAAATTCAGCTCTATCAAGTTCAATTCAAGCAGCATATGCATTGCAATATTATATGGCAGTTTTAGGCATCCTTTTCACTGAATTCATTTCTTCTGAAAAGTATTCTTGGTTAAGAAGATATTATGCTTCAAGCCTTATTATTCCCATTCCAGTCTCCCATTCTTAGCTGCACTACTCAAGTTCCCTATGCTGCTTTGCCACTTCACATTTTAAATTCAGCTTGATAATCATCATGGTATTCATTCCTTCTTAAGTATGGAGCATTCCTTCGTGATTTGAATTCTGCAGGAGTTTGTAGTATGGGTCCTTTCTAAATATATATGTATATAAAGAATGCATGAGCATATGGTTAAAAGCTGCTGTTCATTTTGGCTTGAAAGTATCTTTTGCTCCCAAGATAACAGCTTAAGCAAGCAGTGTAGCTTGTGAATAATATAATAAGAATAATTACTAAGAAACAGCAGCCTTGCGATGTGCTACCTTCCACCATATGACAGAAGTGAATCAAAATCCATGTCTGGCCTATTAAATGTTTCGGCAGAGATACCTAAATGCAAGAGACTCCACAAAAGTCAATGCCAACTAGTTCAAACTGAAGCTTGTTCTTGTCTAAAATAGTCTCTTGGAAGGAAAACAGCTGGAGAGTGACTAACTGCATGAGTGAACTGAGGGGATAACCATCGATTCATAACTGAGTTAAAATTCATGACTGGTGGTATTTTTTTTTTTATTTTTCATGTGAAGGTATCATTTAGGCTTTTAGGATATTCAGTCACAATAAAACACATTTGCATAACAGAGTCAGACAAAGAAGTTTGTGGAAGAGAAAAGACGCTCACTTGAACTTTTAAATTAATATTTTTTTCTTATACAAAGTGGCATTAGAAATAATTTAAATGCGAACAATAAGAAAAAAAGCTTGTGTAACTATGGAAACACAAAAATGCCAAGTAGATTAAAAATAAATTCCAGCTAAAACACATATTTTCTTAAAGACTTTAAAAAATAAATTGCAACTATATCATTTATTTTCTTATCAACTATAGTAAATTGGTAAATTCTTTAAAAATGGAAAGTCTAATATATTTATTTTATTATTAACTATACTAAATCATTCATAGTATGACAATCACACCTGAAATACAGGAAATCCTTGAAATTAATTTGCAAAATACATATAAAATGCTGTATTATTAAATTTAAAACGAAGTATAGACATCCTATGTTCATTGTCTAATTTCAAATGCCAGTAGCACGATTTAAATTTGCATTGATTACATTTTCTCCTGTCCCCATAGACTGGTGCAAGCCTGCTTAGCTTGAAGTAGCTGGATCCTTCAGGCCAAAGGACAGATGGGCTTGAAGCTAATGGCATGATAATTCAAGTGCATGCAAATAATTTAACATCTTCAACACGAAAGCTTAATCTGACATGGTATCAGGGTATTTCTAAAAAGAAAAAAATATATATTAGGACAACCCTTATCTTATATATACAATTCATCATGTATTATGAGAAAAAAAATGAAACACTTCTAAAGATGTGCACATGATTTTTTTAGAATGCTGCCTTGAATTTGTGTCTTTTCTACTGCCTTTGAAAAGACTGTAAAAAATAAATAATGCATAGAATTATACATCAGAACAATGAAGAAAACCACTCAGTAAGCTGAATGCCAAAAACAACAGTATAGTCTTGTATAGAAAAATGCATTCAGCAGACTAGAGGGACTGACAATCATTAAGAAAAATAACGGCTTATTCTGTTTACCTATATGTGAAAGTAAGCCTGTCAGTTGTTCAGGTGTTCTTTCAGTCAGCATCATTTTTTTCTGAGCATCCGTCAGAAGCTTTTCTGTGCAAACAGCACAGAAAGTTTAGATCTGTCTAACTTTTGATTTTAGCACACAGGTATAAAACATTCTTGTGTGATAAGAATGCACCTTTAAAATGATCTATATTATGGTTATAGAGACAACATTTAAGGGTTACGTACACTTCTGAATGACACATAGGTGGAGGGATGGAGGCAATAACATGAGGATTGATTACAAAATATGCATTTCTAGCTACACCTCTGCAATGCAGTTTGCCTTTACCACACTGTTGTGTAAGAGTGGATTAAATATCTGTAAACATTGTGGAGTGTTTTGGGGTTCCACTGTGTGGGTAGTACAATGGAGAATGGCATGCCCTTTGCAAAAATAAAACAAAACTAGCTTTAGGTTCACTGATAGTAGATTTCTGTGAGAAATGTTCAGTTTTGACACTTGTAGTTTTCATCATCAAGTCGGCATGATTCTATCTAAACTAATAACCCCAGAGCGGATCTATACATAACTCTACAAAATATATGATTGTGCAGATAAAAACAATATATACATATATTAACTGCATAAAGGACAACATCTTAAAAGATATCTACATGTTTAAATGCAAATCAGAGTTGGAGAAATAATATGAAGCTAGGATCAGGAAATGCAATTTTATTGCTACAGCTTTGAACTTGGGATTTATGCATTGTAAGTTCAATGTTCTGAGTGAAACAATCTAACTGATGATGGAAGATGTAATACCACAACCCAATTACATCAGTCAGTCACTTCCCTCAAACTTTTACTCCTACCCATTCTGAAGGGATCACCATAAACAGAATACCTACAAAACATTATACACTGAGGTTTAGCTACAAAGATATTTTCAATTTATTCAAGTAATAGCAGCAATGGTTGCTGCAAACATCATCTTCTAAGCACAAATATCATTTAAACCTAGTAAAACTGTAAATACTTTTAATAGTTTTTCATCATTTAATCTTTTACACTCACGTGCAAGCTTTCTACTCACTGACTTTACACTTTTACCCACACATAACATTTCTTTTACTGTATCCTGCTATAACTTATTTAACTCTATAAGCCAGTAAATCTTTACTAAGTTGTTCATGTTTGTCTAGCATTCATTTTTTTTCTGTATTCCACAGGCAAAAGTCCTTAATACATTTTAAATAATGAATAGGTATAAGGTAGTCTTTCACCTACATACTCCATTTGCTATATTATACTATACAGTTTACTATCAAATTCTGGCCATTCAAAAACCATATTTAGCGTTGAAACACAATGTCAAATCCATGCATGCTGAATTGTTAATGTTGAATCTGATGAACGAATTCAATAGATTTGACATAACCATCGAATATCGAATGGAAAGTCAATAGTAAAGACTAAGGTAAGTCCAGCTCCTACCCTGGAATTCACTTTTTTGCAGGGTGTCAAGCCCCCCTGCTCCACCCTGTGAGTGGTTGTGCTCCCCACACCCCCTGCTAACTATATATTCCAACTCCGAGATTGCACTACAGAGAGGAAAGGGATGAATTTCCTAATCCGTACCATACCACAATCTCTACTCATAACATCGCTCTCCTATCAGCAAATGCGCAATGGCATTCGCTGACATAGACTCTTGCTCAATTAACATTTGGCAACACAGAAATCAGCCAATGGCTGTTCGATATTCCCATGTTTGCCAAATGTTAATTCTATCTTTTGACAGTAAACCATACTATACTGTATTATATCATGTTATTCTACATTATAAGCGTATGCATGTATATATAATGTAAAAATGTTATTGAAACTATCCCATTTGTAGCATATGCCAATTCATTAGGATAGACCCACACAAAGTACAGTTGTGTAAGCTGAACTTACCATAACAGTAGATGTTTGAATGATCATTGCTGCAGTATCCTTAGCTATACGGATTATATCTTACAAAGAATATAACAGCTGGCAAGCTTTCAAAGCACTCAAACTGTCAATCAGCTCAGCTGAGATGACTAAAAGACAAGCTTGGGTGCAAAGCCCTTCAGAACTTTCCTGCCAGCAGAGAAAGGGTGGCTGAGGACAAGGATATGAATAAAAAAAAACAAAAACAAACAAACAAACAAATAAATGTCCACATCTTGGTATAAAAAAACACAACAAAAAACAAGCGGGATGGAGGTTGGGAGGGAGAGAGCAGTTACTGCAGCAGTGATCATTCGAACATCTACTGTTATGGTAAGCTCAACTTACACAACTGTACTATTCTCTTCATACTGATTGCTGCTGCAGTAGCCTTAGCTATATGAGTAGATCACCATAGGTAACTAGATTTGAAAGGTGGAAGGAAAATGGTCCCGGAGCCCCTGGAGAATGGTCTTGGCAAAGCATGATCTAGATCTAGAGAGGGAATCCATTTGAAAGTGCTTTATAAGAGTATGCATAGGGGACCAAGTAGCAGTTTCTGGAATATTTCTAGAATACAGCCCTTTCCAAAAAGCCATAGAAGAAGTCAAGGTCCTTGAAGAGTGGGCCTTGACCCTGCCTAGAATAGATCTGTCATGGTGTGTATAACAAAAGGTAATAGGCTTAGACAACCAATTGGAAATATTCTGTTTTGAAACTGGTTGTCCCTTCTTATCTTCAAAGGAAGTGAACAATTGATCCATTGAGTTGAAAGATATATTTCTGTCAAGATAGTACCCAAGTTGTTTGTGGACATCCAAGGTATGGAGTATCCTTTCTTCCTCATTTTTAGGTTCAAGTAAGAAAACTGGGAGATGGATAGTTTGACAAAGTAAACTTGGATACACTTTAGGCACAAAAGGAGTAGCAGTTCTCAAAAAAACCCTGTCCTTGTTGAAAATGAGGTAAGGTTGACTCGCCATAAGAGCTTGCAACTCAGATACTCTTTCTGCAGAGGTCCGAGCAATCAACAAAACTGTTTTACATCTTAAGAACCTTAAGTCAGCCAGATTAACTGGTTGAAATGGAACAAGTGTTAGTTTCTCTAACACAAAATTAAAATCCAAAGAAGGGGCCACCAGTTTAATTGGAGGCTTCTTCTGCAAAACTCCTTTCTGGAACATTTTTACATGTGACTGCCTGGAAATAGGAGGATCCATGGGCAAACAAGCTTAAATGGCAGAAAAATTGACCTTGACAGAGGAATACAAAAGGCCACAGAATAGTAACTCACATAAGTACTGTAAAATCAGAGAAGAACTAGCCCGGAATGGGTGCTGGTTATGCTCTTGGCACCAACTAGAAAACCTTTTCCATTTGCTAATGTATGATTTTCTAGTAGTAGGCCTCCTTATCTCCATTAGTAGCTTCTGCATGTCCTCAGAAAACAAGTGACTAAAAGGAATTAAGACCCTATTAACCAAGCAGTCAATTGAAGATGATTGATGTTGAGGTGTTTCAAACACCACTATTCTTGTGTGAGTAGATCCATTCTGTGAGCTAACCTTTGAAAATTGCCATGGGCAATTACCACAAGAAGGGTGCGCCACAGTTGTTTGGGTCAGAAGAGAGTCACCACAATGATCTTGGGGGATTCCTTCTGAATCAAAGTACGCTGGATATTAGTGGAAAGGGTGAAAAGCCATATAAGAATATTCCTGTCCAAAGAAAAGACATCGGTCTTCTAGGCCTTCTTGCATGGAGTTATGGAGCAGACTTTTTCCAGTTGATTGTTCAATGAGGAGGTAAAGAGGCCTATTCAAACTCCCGAAAGATGGATAGAATTTTGGAAAGCCCCTATGTCTAGCTTCCATTTGTGAGAGTCTACCTTGACCCTGCTCAGTTTGTCTGCCACATAGATTTGCTCAGATGGAATGCATGACATCTGTATAGTGAGATTGTGCTGTGAAGCTGTATCCCAAGCTAACATGGCTAGTCTACAAAGGGAGTATGACCTGGTTTCCCCTTGCCTGTTGATTTACCACATCACTGTGGTATTGTCTGTAACCACTTAAAGACATGGGGACCAAAGATGGTTCAGAGAATTGAGTGCATTGAAGAGAGAAAACACCTCCTTTAAATTTGTGTGCTTGTCTCTGTCTTTGGTTTCCCATGCTCCCTGCACTTTTCTCTCTCTTGATACCGCTTCCCAAGCAAAGTCAGAAGCATCTATAGCAACTGACTGCTTCGGATCAGGGAGGGAGGGAGAAGGGGAGACCCTGATTTAAAGATATCTGTTGTCTCCACTAAGTGATTTCTCTTCTGACATACCCCAGTACTGGGTTCTGAAAAGATAAAGGTTGTTGATGCTGAGACCAAAGAGATTTCAGATATCACTGTATCTTTCTCATATGGAGTTTTGCCAGGGGTGTCATGAGAATCATAAATGCCATGAGATCCAAAATCTGGAGGTATTCCCTCACAGTGACTGAACCCTGAGTAGAAAAACTTAGAAATATATCTAAGTAAGGATCTATTTTTTTCCTGTAGAAGCAAAGCTCTTTGAACTGAGGTGTCTAGCTGACATCACAGAAGCACAATCATGTGTGAGGCTGTCCAGAAAGACTTTTGAATGTTTTCTTAGAATCCCAGCTTGTGGAAGAGTCTCATTCAAGAGAGATTCCTGACATTTTGAAAAAAAAAAAACTCTGCAAAGATAAGCAAGTCATCTAAGTACAGAAAAATGTGAATACCATGTAGCCTGCAATGAGCGTAACTGGACCTAGACACTTTGTGAACACTCATGGTGTAGTGGATAGTCCAAAGGGTGATTCAGCCATACAAAACCATAGGAATCATCTGAAGTCTGGACAAATAGGAATGTGATGATAAGCCTCTTTTAAGTCTAGTGTTACCAAGAAACTTGAAAGAGGAAGAAGCAGCAACAGGTTGTGAAGTGACATCATTTTGAATTTGGGCACTATCATAAACAGGTTTAGGAAAGAAAGATCCAGAACTGTTCTCCAAGTATTTTCTTTTTTTGGGACTAGGAACATCCTTGAAAGAAATCCCTTCCCACCTGGGAAGAAATAACTGGTTCTATAACTCCTTGGGGCAGCATGTGATGTAGAACAGGTGGAAATAAAATAGTCTGAACTGTAGGATGAGGAATGACCTCCAGGATAGGAGGGATTTCCTCCAACTGTCATATACAACCCTGATGAATGATTTTCAAAACCCATTTGTCTGAAACATGGTATTGCCAAAGAGAAAAATGGACATTCAGACTTTCTGGAATAGAAAGAGGGCCAGGGTGGGAGGGGGTCACAATGTCACTTAAACGGTCATTCAGACCTGAATGTCCTTGGTTTTGAGAGGCTTGATACTTCTTTAGGGAACCTCCTTGCAACTACTTCTTAAATGTCTGTTTACCTGAATTCTGTTGAGACTGTTTATTCTGTTTTTGCTGAAATTGGATGAGGAGAAAGGAAATCCCTTGGATAGTTTGGAAAAGGAGGGCTGAAAAATCTTGGAGAGTCCCTGAATCAGTTTGCCCCAACATTTTTTGATTGCTTCTGCAGCAGAGGGGCCAAACACTGAATGCCTATCCAAGGGAAATTTTAAAATCTAATTTTTATCATCATCTGGAAGGTTTTGAAGACGCAGCCAAGTAAACCTCCTTAAAACCATGCTAGTGGCCATAGCCCTGGATGAACTATCAACAGATACATGCTTGTTTTTCTGTTTCATTTTGATAGGAAAAATGAGGCCAACCATGCTACTAATGGCAGCTGCTGCTTCCCCAGGGATGAGCACAGCATTCTTACGCAACAGGGAACTCTTACCTTTTCTGTCTACCAGAACTGACAAGAGTGGTTCTCCCTTACCCACTGATGGCACCTTAACAGCAGCAGGGGACATGGCTAACCCCTGGTCCATAGTGTCTATAGGTGGTACACCTGAGGGATTCTGGATAAAAGATGAGTGACCTGAGGTACAACAAATGGCCACAGTAGAATCACTCACCTGTGACTGAGGCAAATTGTTAGCCTGCTGTGGTGGCAAAGGCTGTTTGCTTATATTTTTATTTTTGTAACTGGAAAAAGGAATGACCAAGAGAATGACAAACTGTTCCATGGTCAAGCCAAAATGGTCCCTCTATGCAGGGGAAAACAAGCAACAATTCCAGTAAAACTACCAGTCAACAAAATTAAAATAAACAAACTATTTTCTGTGGAGAAATTAAAAGTTAGATAACACTACTGTAAAACTGATAGAAGCTACAAGTGCCACATTTAAAAATACATTACCGTCTTGAGACAATCCATTAAAATTCAACACTCCTAGCTTTAAAATAACTTTCTTGAAGCAGAAAGTAAAAATGTCATTAAAAAATAAGAAATTGGAAGGTTTTCCCCAGAGAGAGCTTATCTGCCAGCTATGGAAAGCACAAGCTGACCATCGATCCTCAAAAGTCTTAGAGGAGCATACTCTTCGGCAGCAGTAAAGCTGTGAAGGGCTTCACACCCATACTTGTCTTTTAGTCAGCTCAGCTCAACCTGCATGATGGTTTAGGTGTGTGGAAGGTGCCCTGAAGCTTTGGAAGCAGGCCGACTATTATATCCTTTGCAGGATATAACCCACATAGCTAAGGCTATGCAGTAGTGATCAATATGAAGATCACCACCACTGTTCTATCTTAACTAAAACCAAGTAGCTCATACTATACCACAGAACACAACTAATAGCAGGAGTAGTCTATAATCACATCAATTATTTCCATTCTCAGCCAGTAAACATTGAAACATCAATCATTATAATCTAAGGTCCTCCCAACACTCCTTCACAAATCTACAACCCTCAAGTCCTAGACTACACAAGAATACTCCTTTTCCATGCTCACTCAAAAAGTCTACACTTCCATCTCCTAACATATTTAAGTAGTGAAAACTAAACAATACTTATTTAAAGAATCTCAGTGCAGTTGCTTTCATAATAGAGGTATCCCTTAAATTCTGTCACCCCACTCAGTCTCAATAACTGTTTACACAAATTACATCTTGAACAGCAAATATGTCCCTCCTTTCTCTCCTCTTTTCTTCTTCCCCTACCACTCCTACCTGGTACTACTCTACTATGCTACTCCTCCTACGTGGTATTACTCTTCAACCTTACTCCTTCTAACTGGTATTACTATTTTGACCCTACTCCTTCCTCCGAGTATTACTCTTCTACCCTCCTCCTCCTATCTGGTATTACTCTTCTACCTTACTCCTCCCACTGAGTATTACTCTTCTACCCTACTCCTCCTATCTGGTATTACTCTTCTACCTTACTCCTCCCACTGAGTATTATTCTTCTACCCTACTCCTCCTATCTGGTATTACTCTTCTACCTTACTCCTCCCACTGAGTATTACTCTTCTACCCTACTCCTCCTATCTGGTATTACTCTTCTACCTTACTCCTCCCACTGAATATTACTCTTCTACCCTACTCCTCCTATCTGGCATTACTCTTCTACCGTACTCCTCCCACTGAGTATTACTCTTCTACCCTACTCCTCCTATCTGGTATTACTCTTCTACCTTACTCCTCCCACTGAGTATTACTCTTCTGCACTACTCCTCCTACCTGTTATTACTCTTTGACCCTACTCCTATTTTCACATTGACTTTCCCCTCTCTGTATCTATTTCCATTGATGATTCTCATTAGTTCAGCCCCCTCCACAATTTCCACTTCTGCATATAGTCTATATAGTTATATATTGTGTAATTATCACTTTAGTACACAACTGTAATTAATGGTTTGTCTGACATTTATGCAACCAGTTTGATACTCATTGTATGCGTCATCTTTGTAACCCTAGGCTGAACATGAAAAAGGTCCAGGTCTATTATCGTTTTTTCCTCAGTCAATAAATAAAATAAAACAACATAGCTACAATCAAAGCAAAGAGATCAATGTAGCAGTTCTTTATCACAAATGTAGACCCATTGGGTATGAAACATGAAACAACTGCCTGAAATAATCTGTAGTAAAAGTCAGCATGTATTTCCGCTCTCACTCATGAGAAGTACTTTTCAGTTTACAGATAAAATTTGTTCAGATTCTGCCTATCCTCCATAAATGTAATGATTCTTAGAAAAATGGTGAACAGCAGAGCATTTTAATATTTTGAGATAAAGATTAAGCGTTTTCCAAGTAGAAATATTACCTTCCACACAGATTCCTCACTAAAAACATGTAATTATCATTGACACCATTGTTGTGTTGCCTCCAGTAATGACAATGTGTGCCTTTTCATCAATGCCAGAAACTGAGACTTACTGCAACAGTATCTTTATTTGTTTATTTAGTATTACCACAGATTCTTCACTAAAAATGTGTAATTATCAATGACACCATTGCTGTGTTGCCTCCAGTGATGACAATTTGTGCCTTTTTATCAATGCCAGAAACTGAGACTTACTGCAACAGTATCTTTGTTTATTTAGTATTACCACAGATAGTAAATGACAATCTGTATAAAGTACTGAAGAGTGTTTTGTAAATACTATAACTAAAAACATTTGACACTGTCTACTTGCTATATCATATTTTATCCCTGCATTTTCCCAATACAGTCAATTCAATTTCTGTGTACTACTTCAGGCAGATCAAGTAAACTTAAAAAAGAGCATACTATCCTACCTAAATATTCTACTGATAAGACTCACATTGATTTAGCGGGCAATATGACCAACCTTCCTGTATTGCTTAGTTAAAATAGCCTACTTGACTCACACTATAAAGCTCTATAATTTGTAAACAATGACTTTGTTTTCCCATCCACCATTTTCTATAGTGATTAACTGATAATGCTTCAAACTGCCTCTAGTTGTATGCTTGTTATGTGGGTATGAACACACGTGTCTTGCAATGGACTGGCATCCAAGTCAGATTATTATTTGCATCATTCCCCTTGTTTGTGGAGGTACACTTCACCTTCCAAGACCCTAAAATTGAAAAGGCAGGCAATTAAACTGGATGGATAAAACAGATAAACTGATGGATTTATTTATTTAGCATTTCTTTATTGGGAAAGTTTGACTGGGATATAGCCCATTTTCAGCAGAGGCCTGGGAAGAAATGCTCCAGATACATGTCTTTGGAATGTGGGAGGAAACAAGAGCACGCGGTGGAAACCCGACTGAATACAGGCAGGATATGCAGACTCTACAACGAAAGCACCCCAGCTGAGAATTGAACCGAAGAACCTCTTACTGTGAGGTGACGACACTGACCGCTGCACCACTGCACCACCCTATATTAATGGATACATGGATTGCTTGTTGAATGGGAGGATGGCCAGATGGATGTACAGACAAGTAACTGAAAGGATTAATAGATGACAAGTGGATGAATGGATGAATGAATGTAGGATTAATGCATATAACCATAGTACAGATTAATTTATAAAGCATCTGTGTCTTGTAATATTTAATCAGCTGTTTAGTAAGCAATTTTATTAACTGTAAAAGGAAAGTTACAACATAAACTAGCTGAAAGGATACATCTGATTACAGAAACACAACAAAAGTCATTCATTAAAAATTCCAAGCAGTATAGCAGTGCATTGCACCAAAAGATAATATAGTAGCATGCACTGCATTAATGGCACAGGCTGAATAATTAAGAAACCACCATTGCATCTGTAATAATTTATGCTGTGTGATTTTATTCTGTAGTAAACAATGACTTCATGCACATTCATTTCTTGTTAGCTGAATAGGATTCATCAAACAAGCTGTTTAAGAAGCTCCTTTGACCAGCACACAACAGGCATGGTACAGCATGGAGTATGTACTGTGCCTCACATCCAATTTGGATACCTAGACAGCAGGGAGAACACAATTTTGGTTAAAAGGATTGAAAATGTACATGGAAAGCATGTACTGTGAGTTACCTTCAGCACTGCATGTTTCATCAAAAGAAGAAAAGCCCTCTAGATGAACGTAAATGTAATACAAAGATGGATTATAGTATAATATCATAAGTAAGAGGATCATAGCATACAGCTAGTCTTGGCACTATGAAGCTACACTTTTGAAGCATCAGGGATTAAAATGACATGGCATAGCAGAATTTTCATCTGCATTTCAATTTTTGCATGACATAATATGCTGCAAGTTCCTGGCATTTCTTACACTGTGAAACAGTAAGATGTGATTTTTGTAAATCACATCAACTACTTTATTGTGCACTGCATAAAGGAAAAACCTTAACAGTCTTATGCCTTACTGTACATTTTAATAGTACTTTAGGTTTTCTTGCAATTCTCAGACTACAGAAATATAACAGCAAATATCTACATAATTTGGCATTAACACTGCTTAACAAATGGTATGACACATTAGCAAAGGAAGGTATTTTGTTGTGCTGAGTACACCAGCCAATCAAACCACATTAACTGGAAGCATGCATGGCAAGTCAAATGCCATAAAAGTACTTCCATGGCGCTGTAATACTCTTTCTTGACTGTTGCTGTTGCAGCTGTCATTCTTGACTGTATTATTTATTATAATCACTATATATATATATATATATATATATATATATATATATATATATATTATATATCACTTGTAATACTGCTGGTTTGGAAACATGGGTCAAATTGATATATTTTGATTCACTCTCCATCATAATGTACAGGCGTACTTCAGAATGCATAGAAGATGAAGGCATACAAGAGATTACATACATATTAATCAATTCCAGTTCATACGTATACAGTAGGCTAACTACCACCAGGCTGTTTATAAGCCCGGCCATAGAATCCAAACCAGCTGTGTCTCTATGGATGCTTATTAGAGGGAGTATACTAGTTAGGAAGTTTGTAGAGATTATGTGGGGGATATGTTACTTTAGGCATTACTGACTGCCTCTATCATAGACATGGGGGCCAGATTCGGAGTGAATTTATGATTTCTCATCCATTGGTCAAGGTTCACACCAAATGTTGGCACTATATATTATACTAAATGGAGCAAATTAATTAAGTAAACACCAAATCTTTATCACCAGATCATATTTAAGAACCCATTCTATTCCAAAAATAATACAACTTGATTTTTGGCTTAGTGGGACTAACCTAAATAATAGAAAACATAAATAAGATCTGGGCAGCACAGTGTCGCAGAGGTTAGCACTGTGGCTCTGGTTCTATTTCACGTACCTGTTTTGTGGAATTACCCCTGGTGTGCAGAATTGTTTCCTTCTAAAAGCCTTTTGCTGTAATTGGCTCTTGTACCTATTACTCCTAAAATGGTTATTGTGAAAGGATGCCTGGATGGATAAATATGATCATCTTAAAAATGAATGAATATAAGCTTAACATTTGAAAATAAAAAAAAAATTGCATTTTCCATGAATGAAGTTGGAAGCCCGCTGAATAAAATTAGCAGAGTCTCCCCGTTGGTATGTACTGTACTCTTACTTCAACAAATGTCTCCAGGCCAAAATTCGGGCCTGAAGATGGGTTGTTAATCAAGAGTGAGGCAGATACTGAGGTTTTAAGCTAGAGTTCTCCTTTCATGATCTCACCACTTAATAAACCTTAGCAAATAAAGTAAATGCTCAAGACAAGAACAACTGTATGTGTGCCAGAACATTAAGATTCCATCATAGGGTTATAGGTTAACAATAAGCAAATTGCTCTTGTGGGCCATTTTATGTCCAGCCAGTTAACTCATCTCAAAATTAAAACTTGCACGTTGTGATAAGGTGAACACCTTAACCATTATGCTAACCTCCAACTCCTTCTTAAGGATCACACTGACTTAATTCAATGATTGTAAATTGATGAGAACATCTGGGTCTTCCAAAGTAGACTCTTTAGATATAATGATATTATTCCTTTACATGAGTATGGGTGGCTACAATGGTGCAGCGGTTAGTATTGTCACCTCACAGTAAGAGGTACCCCGGTTCGTTCCTCGGCTGGGGTGTCTTCTGTGCCGAGTCTGCATGTCCTCCCTGTGGTCACGTGGGTTTCCTCCAGGTGCTCCAGTTTCCTCCCAAAGACATGCTGTAGGTTGATTGGACACTCCACTCTAAATTGGCCCTAGGCATGAGTGTGTGCCTTCTGTGGAAGGTTGGGTGCTGGGCTGGCAACTCGCCACTGTAAAACTCCACTGCCAATCATGAGCAGACAGGTGATCTGCTGTGGCGACCCCTAACCAGGAAAAGAAGAAGATTCTTTGACATGAGTGTGACGTCAACAGGGCATTTTTAAATATGGGGTAAGAAAATAAATGGCAAAACATGAAATTAGAAAATTCCTCAAGAATAAAACATGAGTATGAAGGACATTAACTGTATGAAAAGACCGTGGGTAAATACAACTACAGACCCCAGTTGTGGTGATAGTGGATATCTGTCTAATCTAACACTAAAATTTACAAAAAGCAACATATTACAAGCAATAACATGAGTGATTATCAGTGTGGGAGGCAAACCGCTGAAAAAGTAAATAGTTATAGGTGTAAGATAACCTACATTGTATGAAACTAGTAATAATTTTGGTAATAGAGAGGGTATTAATATATTACACAATGATGAAAACTAAGGCAAGAATACAAAAGTGTAATGAATATATCTTTAAATAACTGCTTCATATATTCAAACTGGAATGTATCAGATAATATTTGAAAAACTGAATGTACAGCACATTTTTTAAAATGCTGTAGCCTGGTTCTTGATGTACCTCATTCAGAAAACCCAGCATATAAAAACTGATAATATTTTGTCTGCAGACATATAAATAGCAACTGGAATATGAGAAAAAAAAACATGCTTGGATGCGATTTTGAATGCTATAATTAATAAAGTTTGATTGGCGCCCTTATGGATACTTCATTCTAATGTAAGAATTATTATTGTAAATAATATAAGGCTACATATTCACATCAGTACCCTACCATTAATAATTCTGTAAGTTCCTTAATGTCTGATTAAAGTTAGACATAATTATAGGTTCATAGGTTGGTACTAGGCTATCGGCCCTAGGGCCTATACAAGCCTAGCCATAACAATTCCCTGGCTATTTCTTCCCACAATATTTACTTCCCTGGACCCCTGTCTAGCAGGATGACTGATGTGATCCTCGCTCGTTGTGATGGGAAGGTTTAGATCCTTGAAGCACGTGGCTCTGAGGGATTGGGATTTCTTTAAGTGTAGCATGTCCAACAGCTCTGGGTTTGACATGGCCTTGTATGTTAAGCAGAGATCGCCTCTGAGTAGATGATATGCGAAAGAGTATAGCTGGAGTTTTTTTAGATGGTTGGCATAAGTCATCTGCTTTAGGCCTGTGTTTCCTTTAGTGAGGTATTTCTGCAGCCTTTCCAGTTGTTGCAGATGTCTTGAGAGGTACATACCAAACGGGGAATTGTATTCTATAATGGGGGATGAGTACAGTGGGACAATGACCTCCTTTTTTTGGATTGTAGATCAAAGATACTTTTTTGTAATGGAACTTAACCAAAATAAATTTAATTAACTAAGCAAAATGGCAAGTACTTTCCACTGAATAAAAACAACATAACTACACAAGAATAAGATCTCTTTACTATAAACACAGTACAGTTAGCACTCTCATCTTAATAGACACCCTGACTGTGAATGATCAGTTACAAAAACATTTAAATAAAATTGTATAGTTACATAAGGTGACACAAACTATTTTAAAATCTTACAACACAGTTACTTGTTATGTTTTAACTTTTTCCTTTAAAATTCTCTTTATCATTGATTCCTGGTGTTGCGCAGGTGTTCAAATACACCTGGCAACAATACTCCCTCCAGTTTAACATTATATTTACTGCTGATATTAATTATTAAATAAATAACACCAAAACTGAAATATTTTTATTTTGGAGAACTATTCAAATCCTTACTAATACCATTTGTCATGACTTTTCCGCAGAATAGATGTGCTCATATATTCTGTCTTTCACAACTCTGTTTGGTTTTCCAATATGCACACACATTACATATAGCTGAAAATACAATAAATCTAGAGTTGCAATCAAATCTACCTGAAGTTTTAACTCGTTGATCATTTAAAATCAAGAAAATTCTTCCCTGAGGGAATAAATATGTAGGTGTATATACATAGATAGATACAGATTACAATAAAAACATTTGAAAAATGTCTTTTCTGTTTAACTGCACAGCAGATGGTAAACTATTTAAATGAAATTGGAAAATATCCTTTAGACACTTGCTCCTTTTCCTAACAAATACAGAGGCACCTCTCTGCTTACTCATAGTATCAGGAAACTCTTCCAAATTTTCCAAATTATTTTTACTGTATCAATAAAATTGCTGGCATCTAAAGGATTTTTATTTAGCATCATCATTTTAAAATCTTTTTCACATGATACTGAAAATAGCCCATTGTAACTAGCTGATAAATAGTTCTTTTACTCTCTTAGACTTGATAAGAGGGTCTATATTAGATCTTCGAACACTTAGGTTGTCGAACGCTGAAACATCAACACCTAAATGTCGAAGCCTAATAAATGCGACAGGCCAATTACACAATTTTTTTTTCCTAGGGAAAATAATTCATGTGACCAACAAAAAAAAAAAAACAGACAAACTCTAAAACCCTGATCAAGTATCAAGTGGGGGGCTTTGCTCCCCCACACCCCACTGACATGGGGGGGCTGTGCCCCCACACACCCCCTAAATAAATATACCAATTCCGAGAACACTCTATATCGGGGAAAAGGGCAAATCCCTGATGACAGCCAAGCAAATTTTTTCCCTGGGAAAACATTTGCGTAATTGGCCTGTCGCATTTATTAGACTTCGACATTTAGGTGTCAACGTTTCGGCGTTTGACAACCTAAGCATTCGAAGATCTAATATTGACCCTGATAAGACTTCTTCAATAACATGTGTTCAGGATACTTCTCATATCTATTTTTCCAGCAACTCAACACTCTCCTCTTCATATAATTCATTTTCTATCAAAATGGTCACTCAAACAATTTGACTGTATAATCTTTAAAAAAAATGGAATACATGCTACTGTAATCTAAATAAGCATTACTCTGTAATAATCTTTTATTTTTCTTTAAGTTTTCCATTATCCTTGTTCATCAAGACTTCCAGCAAATTTATAGACAATTGAATAGAACAAATTGAGAATTTTAAATAAGTGCACACAATGTTTAAATATATAATACATGGCCAAGGCACTCCAATGCTCTGATGCCAAAAATAAACATTAAATCAATAAAATGTTATATCAAATAATAGCACAATAAAGACTTATAAACATATTTTTTTTTCTCGGCCAGTCATAAATAAATTGATATAACTATGATCCACAAAGGCCCCTATTGCTATAGTAGCTCTTTGTCTATAAAACTTACTATCAAACTGAAAAAATATATATGATAAAATAACATTAATTGCTCTGTTAGTAATCTAATTTTATTAAAATGAAATCCACTCTCCTCTCAATGTGCTTTGTTTAATATTTCTAATCTATTGAGATGAAAGTCCTAACTGCACTATGTTTATATTAACATGATTTTATTGGTTCGTATAGTATTGTTGTTTTATTCTGTGGAAAGCAGTTTTGTTAAGGCTGGTATTCATAGTCACTTGTGCAAATGTGATAGGAAAATTCCTGATGCTTACAAAAGACTGTAACAAAGGTGAGATTCATCAATGCCATTGGCGCTAATGCAAAGGCCTTAAAAATGAAATATGTTGTAAGGCGTAATATGCTAATGAGACAGTTTTACAACTCATAGACATCAACGCAGTATGCACATGCACTGTTAAAGCAATGTGTCTGCTTTGATATTGGAGTTGCACTCCATGAACTTGGCCCCGTCCACCCTTTCAGTAGTTGGCTTAAGTATGCATAAGCACTTCCCTGGCACACAATTTGATTATTTCCTATAGCAACTCCTTCATTAATTTGTCTTAAGTCTGCACAGGTACTAAAATAACACAAAATAAATTATTTTTCCTAGCAATCACTTTGGCAGTCTAACCATGTATGCACAAATAAATTATTTCCCCAAGCAACCCCTTATTGAATATGTCGGGGTAAGCATAAGCACCAAAATGAAATATTCACTCAAGCCACCTCTTTAGTAACATGTCCTAGTATGCGCAAACATGAAAGGAGATATTTCCCCAAGTGACTCCTTAAGGATTACGTCCAGGTATGCACAGGCACCAAATTAAACATTTCCGCAAGTGACCCCTTAAGGAGTATATCCAGCAATGCCGAATCACCAAAATGAAATACTCAAGTAGCCTCTGTCCCCCACTTGAGTGGGTATAATTTGCTACTGTTTGTGTTTTTATCATTGGTGGCCAAGTGGTTACTTTCCTGGAGAGGATATATGCTGTTATGGGAGTCTGTGCTTGTAAAATTATGGCATTTTCATCTCGACATTTTGACAGTTGATGAACTATGGGTTGACGTTATGAAGCTGACTCACATATGTACATAAATAAAAACTCAGGAATTCCTAGAAAAAGACATGTGTTTCCAATGAACCATTCAAAATGAAAGCAAATGATGCAGACACAGGACAGAACAGGGGAGTAACTGGATTATTGTCTAACAAATGCATGAGCATTACGTAAGAAGAAATTGCAAGACTGAGATACAGTAACTGGTTATACAGGAAAACAAATCTGGAAGACTAATTATCAGGATTCTGGGAACTGGTAAGGGATTTGGGGGTAAACACCTTCTACATTTCTTCATCACAGTGGTGGTACAACTACTAAGCCCACTGCAGTATCTCTGCTAGTCACAATGCAAGAATGGAATGCTGTAACAGATATTCAACTCACAGAGTTCTGTCATAACTCCATTAATATACTTCAAAACTGTGGTTTGAAACAACAAAAAGAGTCTGTGGTCATGGTGCCTTATTTTTCAGTGAAGCTTCTGGCAAGAAGTAAAGCTTTTGAATGCACTGAGAAGACAAAGCAGTAGGGAAGGGATTCCTACAAAACTATTATAACTTCCAAGGCTGACAGCAGAAATGAAAGGACAGCAACACAAACAAAATGTAATATTTCTGAAGTAGTCTGAATTGACAAAGCAGTCTGGATAAAGGTTTAAAATGCTATTTCCATTGTTAATTATTTGGTGCTCCACTAGTTTCTGCAGTGTTTTTGTTTTATTTTTTTGGTTAGTATAATTATTAAGATGTTCACCTCACAAACACAAGGTACAGGGTTTGATTCTCGTCTTTGAGAAGGAAATTGGCTAGGCTTAAAAAGGCCACAAGGGCAGCAAGTGTATTATTTACCTATGAACTCATTTTAGATAGTCCAGATGAGGTGTGGAGCTTCCTGCAGATAGACAAGACCACACATAAGCAAATCATCACCAAAACATGACACAAGCTATAGAGATTAGGCCTGACTCCCTGAAGAAAAATAATGCAGGACCACTGTGAAGAGGTTTTGCTCAGATCCTGTCCAACAAAAACAGCAGCTGGTAGGAGGAACAAGCTTGGCCAACATAAATTATGTGGTGGAATAGAGAGATCCTGCCAGACTATGGAGAGCCAAGAACAAAGGATCCATATCAGTCTGTACAGTCAGGAAAAATAAACAGATTGAAAGGAGGAGCAAAAAGCCATGGGATGTTATATCAAAAGAAAGGGGCAGTAGAACAAACAGGAAAAGCAGTACAACAGGGTATCCACATATAAAAGTCATGGTAGGATGGGATGAAATCAGCAAAGGATCGGTATCAGCAGGCCAGACCGGTCATATGAGAAGGGAAAAGAAAATTCCATTAGTTCTAAGTACTATGCAGATGCCACTGCAGAGGGAGAGAGAGAGAGAGAGAGAGAATAAATGAGAGTGGAGAGACAGAAAAAGGTGTCAGTAACATGACTGGAAGAAAAAGGATGATTAACACAAATAAAATAAAAAAGAATGATGTAAGCATAAATTGTAAGTGTTAAGTATACTTTAAATATCTTGTCAAATGCTCCAGGTTTAAAACGTTTACCTCGGGACAAATATGTCCCTACCAATACCCCTAACATAGCTGGATGAATACAGATCTTTATATAAAATTTTAGTCATGCACATACATATTCATCCTGGTAAAATAATGTTAAAATAAATAAATAAATAATAAATAAATATACATTTCCTCTTGGTATTCTATTTTGGAGAATTGCTCATCCTGTAGAAACAATACTGATTGTTGCAGATGCTGGCTCAAACTGCTGACTTAATGATATTATTTTTCAGCTTTTCTGACAGAGTGAACATCCTGTTTTTTGTCTTTAGTATTCTATTTGTATCTTTGCATAAGAACATCTGTTCTTGTACCAAATGCAACATGTTTTTTTAAGGAAACACATTGTAACAGTGTCATAAACATGTCCTGTTGTTTAAGGAAACATATTGTGTCCATTCTTTTTATATGCAGAACAACATGGTTGTTTAAGGAAACACATTGTCACAGTGTTCTTTAAAAGCAGATTTTGCATTTTTGCTCTTGCATACATCCTATTTGTAAGGAAAAAAATGTCCAGTCAGCAGATTCCTTATTTTCCAAGCCACGGTCATTTAGTATGGATGCTAATCACATATTGCTAAACTCTATTTCCACATTTAAGCAAGCTTTATCTTATGCCTTATTTATGTTACATATTTATAGCAAAGCTACTTTCAACCTTAATATATTGTTGAGCACACTCTAACACTGGGATTCAGTCTGGCAGCCGTCAAGGTTAACAAGGTTAGCCGCAAGATAAATCAATAATCTTTACGGATACATGGCTGATGACATCTCACAATCAACTCTTACTGAGTGGAAACAGGCCGATTAACTAATCTTAAAACTGATGTTTGGTAGGCAGACCTCTCAACCATACCAAATTCCTCTGTATTTGAGGGCAAAAAAAATGGGGTGCCACGAATTTCCGAGTGGCTCCTTTAATTCCCGATTTTTTTTTTACTTAATTTTCAAGTTTCAAAATTATGGCCTATGTCATGATGCATCACCAGCATGTCCCGCAATGTCATTAATGTGCAGGGGCAACATGTATGAAGACATCAGAAGCTTCTTGAGGCAGACTGCCTGCTGGAGACTCGGGCAGTACTGTTTGTTTTAGATTGTAGACCTACATACTGAATAAACCCCAGAACTCTCAATCACTCAACACTGAAAGGAAACACTAGGTATTACTACAAAAGAAAACACTAGACTTTATTTGTGCCCTTTCTGAGCTGCAACCTCAGTAATCACTAATCAGCGAGCCTCTCA
The DNA here is from genome assembly GCF_019279795.1 of Protopterus annectens. Classification (NCBI taxonomy): domain Eukaryota; kingdom Metazoa; phylum Chordata; order Ceratodontiformes; family Protopteridae; genus Protopterus; species Protopterus annectens. The sequence continues at coordinate 654,910,055 of NC_056737.1, read as the reverse complement.
CCAATCAAGTCTCAAACAAAAATAGTCCTGTTTGCCAGAATAAACAATATAGAGTCATAAATAGTTTTCTTCTGAGTACAGTCTTTAGAAGTTATTTGCACTTTATCAAATTCTACTGATCTGCCAGTCTGACGCAAAACAAGCGACAGATTTCCCTTTCCTTAAATGTCTGTAACAGATGGCAGCAAAATGCATCATTTGTTTATAGTATAACACGTAATGTAAACTAAATTACCAAAGATAGTTGAAACTTGCCACTCACATATAAAAGAGAATTAGACCAGCAATAACTAAAATCCAGGTTTCCCAAAAAACAAAAAACATCTCATTGTTTGAAAATGTCTGTATGTTTCAGCTCGGCAACTGCCTGTAACCTGAACACTGACTATCGTTTTTGTTTACGAAACATATGCATAGACTAGGTAAAGATAAATAAAACCTGGAAGACCCACAAGAGATCGTAAAGAAGCAGCAAGATGAATAAAACACAAACTCCAATATTTAGCCCTTTCCTTCACTTTACTTATGGAACGCCTTCAGAATAAACATGTATGTTTATTCAGATGAAGTTCCATAAGTAAAGTGAATGAAAACGCTACATACTGGAGTTTGTGTTTTATTCATCTTGCTGCTTCCTTATGATCTCTTGTGAGTGTTCCAGGCTTTATCGTTTTTGTTTACTTTGTCACATGATCCTGTACAAAGCTGTTTTGTAGATAGTACTCTTAAATGAGGTGGGTGGGGTCATGCTGAAGCTTACTTTTGTTCTTGAAGTCGTCAGAAATTTCCAAGAGAAACTCCGCTGTGAGTATATGGAGAATAGAAGCAGAATGACTGAGAGTCAGGCTCGTTTTCTGCAAACCCAAGTGTGTGTGGTTGTGATCTGTGCTACAGTGGAGTAATTTTCTAAGAGATAAAAAACCTCCATATAAGAAGATTTTTATTATTACATGGAGCAAACCATTGTCCTCTCTAGCTGGAGTAACAAGAGGAGCTAGCCTGCCCTGTGCACGCAATTTAAGTTCTTCTTTCGTGCCCAGCACATGCAGGAATAAGAAGCGTGAGAAAATGTACTTGTTTCGGCGGCTCAACCTGGCCTCTTCCGGGTAAGTAAAAGTAAAAAGAACAAAACCACAAGACAATTCTGTTTTTGTTCTTAAAAGTAAAAAAGGAAAGATTCTGCTGCATCTGCACACTTCTCCTGAGTCCTGTTTGTTTAAAATTAGTTAGCCTGATGATTATTAGCTGTTTATTAGAAACTGTGGTCCCAACTCCCGAGTTTATATGACCCGTCTTTAGAGTTAAAAATATACAAAAAATTATTTATTTTACCTTCACTTCCACTTGTCTTCTGTTAACTTCAGAATGCTTTATGTGGGTTAGTAGAATTTAGTTACAACTGTTACAATTGTTTTCAAACGTCCTTTACATGTCTAGCGAATTTTAAGTTGTCAGATGAGATGAAGGAAAGCAGCAATCCATTAATTTTACTTTACGTGACATGAGCTTTGTATGTGCAAAAACAGACTGAAATAGAAGTGAAACAAATTTTAGTTGGTAGGCGACTATTCTTTGGTAACCTTCCATTTATTACTGATTTATGTGCAGTATATATTATCCGTGAATATTTTAATGGTTGTGTGCATATGCACCTTGCTTTTTTCAATGACTCTTCTGTCTGTCACAGTACATACAAAACCAGTTAGTGGTGTATTCACAACAACTCCTTTTATCTACAGAAGATTCCTTGAATCCCAGTTTGTCAACATAGCCTGTTTTTCCATAGCCAGAGGTAGTGACTAACTAACTACCGAATGTCTTTTTTTCTTTAAGTACAGTGATTAAATGCAGACCTGTGTAGTTTGTACTGGAGAGATGTGTTCTTCCTATTGTTATATATTTTTTATCATGTCATGGCTTAGTAATTTTGGTAATGCTATGAAAGTGGTACCAAGCACATCTTGGTTCATAACAGCAGCTCTTGACATGTCAGAGTTTTATTTACTTATTTGTAGTTTCTTAAACAGGTAGCTGGGCTACTCACCAACCCTTTTCAGCCAAAAACCTGGGCTCTGTAAGGACACAAGAGAAATGCTGATTATGTTTTTTGTTTAATAGTTTGTCTATTCTTCAGTTTGCATTTAAAGCTTGGCATCCCACAATTCCACCAGAGTGGGCGGAGTTACATAATTATGTATGCAAATGGTATGTTAACTAGCGTACAGATTTGTACCTATTTTTCTTGGAACTTTGTCCAGATTTTTGATGTTTCCAGGTTGAGAGGTATGTTGGTAGGTACTGAGAGAATAGTTGATTAATTAATCTTAAAACTGATGTTTTGTAGGTACTGAGAGAATAAGAACAAGAAACACTTACATAATGAGCAGGTTATACAAGCTAACTGCCTCCATCTGCCATCAAATAAATGTATGATAAATTACGATGAAAAATGGTTTCACTGCTGATTAACAAAATACACAAATGTGTCTATATCTGTACTTGGGTGGGCAATAGCTGGATGAATGAAAAACAATTGTTAGAGACAACTGATGTACATCAGAAGTCTTCACTTGGTTGTTTCTGGGGTTTGCATTTCAGGATTGTATAAGGAATGCAATGATGGAATCTAAATGGAGTCTTCAAATGCCAGTGTATCAAGTTACTGCAGAATATGGATTTATGAATTAGTAGTTATACTGCAGAATATGCAACTAAGGATAAGCAGTGATAAAACTTCAAGAAATACACTGCTCAATATGATTTCACAGGATCACTTTTAATCTGGACTACATTGGTAGATTTTGGAAAAGTCTTTTTGCAGCTACAAGTTGTTCTTACAATAAAACATTGACCTTATTTTACTGTCCTCAGTTTGAAACCCTATAAAGAATTAAAAAAAAATAAAAAGCTTTCTGTTTTATGCATTTCCTCAGTAGCAACAACTGTTACAAAGAGTAAATAAGCAAATGAGCTTTAACTGATTAATTGTATACTTGAGTGAAGCCAGCCCAACAGTCAGTATTTTAATTCTCACATTAATTTATCAGCAGTTGTTTTAGTTTGCTTAGGCATTGAAGTTTCATAAACAGTGTTTATGGACTAGGATTTCATATGCACACATCTTGTAAGTTTAAATTGAAATACCCTATTTTTACTGTATTACTATAAATGTGGACTTACATACACTAATCTATTCTTTTGGACAGTTTATAGTCATAATATAATCTTGTGTGAATAATACAGTAAACAGCATATGGTATGGAAAATTTTTTTTGTACTTTCAATGTTGCCTATAGCTAAACAAACAATGGTGATATTTTGTAGTTAGCTGTGAGAGTGCATGCTATTTGGAAATGCAATTCCATTTCTCTTCAGAGATTTACACTGAATACATGCAAACTCACATGTTTAAGCTTTAAACTGTCAAACAAAAACTTAGTGATAAAATAGAAAGCAATCTAAACTTTGCCAAAGTTTCTATTTTGGAAAAAATGGTTCCATCTCTGACACACTATAAATATTCATACCTTTGTGTGGTTTCTGACCTCCAGTACTAGGCATAGGTCACTTGGATTGACATTAACATCTCTCATATCCACAAGTTATTTTACCCAGAGCTCTTGAGGGTAATTGCATGCTGTCAGAGAAAGAGAAGGTTCAGTGTCTGCATGCAGTATGTATTTGCACTTCATGGCAATGCATTAAATAAAATGTTATCATATCCAGTGTTTGCATTGTCTTCTGTGCAAAGAAGTACATGACTTGTATACAGATTACAAGACTAGGCTAGAGCCCCTTGTTTGACTATAGCTAAAATAGCAATGATGAAACTCTGATTATCCCTCACGCTGTCTGAAAAGCCATTTACATATATAAGAACACAATATATGATCATTTTAATGTGAACAAAGGTTGTGTTTAAGGTAACATTTAAAATGGCAATATTTCATCATGCTGGCATATATTATGATATAAAACAGCTATTGCACAAGTGTGAGCTGTGAATTTCATAAATTACTTTATAAGCCCTCTTTTTTAATTTAACATTGTGCTATTTCATTAAGACCACAGGAATTTGGGCTCTATTTTATAATTCCTAGTGAACTGTAATATATTATTTACTATTAACCAGCCATTGCTATTGATTTACAGTTAAGATAAATAAATAAGTAAATTCAAATGTGATATATTTTAGATAGGTGAGTTTGAAAATCTCCATTCTTATTAATGCCAGAATATTAACAATTTCAAACATAATGCATCTCCGTCTTTTGAATTTATTCAGATTATCAGAGTGTTAGAATGGCAATGCCAGCAATGACTACATAGATAAGAATTTGTCATTTTTAAAAGGAAAAAAAATGAAGCTATATAAGACAGAGAGATAGAGAATAAGGTACAGTTCACAGGATGTGCAAATATCCCAATTGTTGAAAGTGCATACAGATCACTTCTAAAATGGTAGAATGTGATCACAGTGTCTAGACATCTGGTGATGAATGTCATTCCTAGCAGATCAACACTAAAGATTCCACACATTATCAGCATCAGCACTAAGAGAACCCTTTTATTCTAAACTACAATGGATTAGCTTACAGATGCTTGCCATATAGGGCAGACTAGATGAAAGACATACTAGGCAAAGACCTAGAAATACGGGTAACAAAGCCTCTAAATGTAGGGAAGCTCCCCTAGTGAAAAAAAAACAATATCTGGTAAAAGTAGCCAAAATGAAATAACACTATGAACATTAAGTGAGAATAAATAAAGAAAGCAAACTGCAATTATATTAACAATTACTGCTGTAATTAATTGAAGCCAGGAGGTAATTAGCATGATGGCTGATGATTTTCAGAAAAAATGTTATAAATTGTAAAGGGAGGGAGGCATATTTTTGTCAATGGAAAGAAAATAAAACATGCGACAAGCAGATCCAGCCACACAAAAGTAAGTGAAGGAGGACAAGGGGTGTGATTTCAAAGTTTCAATATAAGAGGGAACTTGATCAAAAACTTAAAAACAGAGCTAAGATGTTATGCCAATCCACAACCAAAAAGAAGGTGTGATATAATTAAAAAAAAAAAAAAAAACGGTTAGGGGAGGCAACAGTAAAAATGAATGGAAAGGTCCATTTTAAATGCAAAGAGATACTTATTCTGTATAAAATTTGCATGTGAAAGTGAATATGTTTTTCATCCTTTACAAGGATAATCCTCAACTTCCTACTCAAACTGGGTCAGAAACAAGATCTTAGATGCTAAACTTTGTGGACAACAAGGAACAAACAAAAAACAAACAAGGTGGATCATAATTAATTCATCCACAATGTCAATATGCACTAAAGTAAAACTAATAGATTTTACTTCACTTGATATTGGAAATATTAGGGAATGGCTAAGTTAGAGGTGATCACTTTGCTGGCGGTTGAAGCAGTTTAAGTGTGAGAATTTAATGTTACTGTAAGCAGATGCATAACTGATTCAACCTGCACCCTGGGCCAGTATTATGGACCAGCTTCCATCCACTCAACTCTTCAAGGGAAGAGAAAAAAAAGGATGTTTCTTCTACTGACACATAAGCAGGTAGCCATATACATGACATCCCTCCCCCTCTCTCCAGATCCAGCCATTCAGGTTGCATTTCTGTGCCCTGTTCCCTTCAACATATTTTATTAAAAAGTAAAATCTTCTTTTAAACTGTAGTAAACAGTTGCTACAGTTTATAACCTGCCTGTACAAAGTGCTATGGTGCTCATGTTTTAGATTAAAAAAAAAAAAGTAACCTTTAGCAAACTGCTTACTACAAATACAGCAAACAGTTTGCTACAGTTTATATCCTGGCTGCATTGGTCAGGTAGGTTTGCTTTAAAAAAAAATAAAAATAAACAATATATATATATATATATATATATATATATATATATATATATAAAGGTCACAAGTTATATAAAAAAATAAGTATACCTCAAGGCTAGTCAAACAGGCCAATGCACTTGAGCTTCTCCATGTTCAAATCACCATGAATAAATTCCAATATCATTTTCTTGTGAACTATAGGTCCCGCTCAATGATTCAGGAAACCCGTAACATGTATTTAAACTTACTGGAAACACACAGCATCCAACGAGTACCATATTCATGGGTGACATTAATTACCCCACTGAGAACTGGGAATCATATATGACACCAAACGTGCAAGCACAAAGATTCTTGAATTTTGTAAACACAAACTCCCTGGACCAGATTGTCAATACACTGACCAGGAGTGCAAACATACTGGATCTGGTCATTAATAATATGACAGAGATCTGCATACCTCTCATGCACTGTCTTCTCTAGTAAGGTCAGACTACAAAATGTTCTCCTTTAGAGTAAAAATAAAACCGGGAATCCCAGCTAGCCCTGGAATCTTCAGGAACTACTCTAAGGCTAACTTCCTACAATTAAGTGATAACCTGGCAAAATTTTGAGCCCCCATAAACTTTGAGATTCCTGCTGCCTACATGGAACTGTGCAGAAACCCTATTCAAGCATGTTAATAGCTGCATAGAGGCAGCCGCACCCACCAAGAAAAAATACAGAACTGACTCCAAAAACAAGCCACCCTGGTGGGATCATATCAATAGGCTTTAAAATAGAAGAAAATCGTGGAAAAACATAAGAGGTGTAGCACCAAGCAGGATACACACACTCTCATCAAACTAAACAAGCAACGTAGAAGACAAAATCGACCAAAATCCAATTTGAAGTAAATTTAAACTTCTAGGCCAAGGACAACCAGTAGCCATTCTTTAGCTATGTCCACTACCTCAAAGGAAATATATAATTCTTGCAGATCTCATTGCTAATAGATCCACCTATACTAAGCCTGAAGATATATGATATATCAAACCTACAGGATAAAAAATTCAGCTTCAACTTTACCCTTCTCTCCCCATCAACCTCCCCTTAGGAAATACCTTCAAATATAACTGCCTACTTTCACCAGGGAACAGGTACTCAATGCTCTTTCTAAGGCCAAGATCACTGCATTAATGAGCCCAGACAATATTTCAGGATGGCTTCTAAATAGCATGAAACATAGCCTATCAGGCTGTCTGGAATTACTATTTAACTGTAGCCTCCATACAAGCTTTGTGCCTCACAAATGGAGAGCGACAACAGTCATTCCTCTGCAAAATGTTGGGCCATCTACAGACTCTGGAAACTACACTAGTTTCATAAATAAAGTCATGGAAATGATAAATGATCATAGGAAACCATTAGACACTGGACCCAACCCAATTTGGTTTAGTCAAGTGGAAGTCATTCCTACTCAACCTGGTGGACTTCTTTGAGAAGGTCACCAAGGCAATGGATGAGGGCAAAATGGTTCACATTTGGACATGGTCAAGGAACTTTACACAATATCCCATTTGGGCATTGCTGACCAACTAAATCCTTATATCATCGAATTGATAGCCAGCTAGCTCACAGACAGGACCCAGGAATTTAGAGCTGGGAAATCGACCTCTACAAAGAGGCCACTTAAAAGTGATGTTCTTCAGAGATCATTCCTGGGAGCATTCTTTTTTGGCATTTACTCCTCTGAAATCAAGACCAATGTCAATGGTCTCTGGCTGACTAAATTTGCAAATGATTATAAATTAGAAACAATTATAGAATCCTCCACTGACATGAATGTTCTCAGGAAGGGTTGACACAGGCAAATAACTGGCCTCAGAGTCATGGAGTAAAAATAAAAGCAAAGAAATGTATAATAGTATCCTTCAGAAAGTCATACATCCCTGGTAACTATCATATTGACAATGCACCCCTAACAATTGATCCAGTAGTCAGGAACTTGCTGAAACACAGATGGCAATCTAGCCTTTGACCACCATATGTCCACAGTAGTGAGTAAATTATTATATGTTATACAACGTAAAAGCAAAGGTATGGCATCTAAGCCCAAGGAGGTCATTCTTCCACTGTATTCACCATTCATCAGACCTATCACTGAGTACAATGCCCCCTTTGGTATGTACCTAACTAGGCACATCCAGCAATTGGAACATCCACAGAGTTTCCTCACTAAAACAATATGGAGCATAAGTAATATGTCATATGCAAACAATCTCAAGGCCTTATCCCTTTAATCTGTCTCCTACAGGATGTTGAAGGGAAATCTAAGCTTGGCATTCAAGTCATTGTCACACCCCACCTTAATGGACCTCCTTCATATGCACAGGACAAACAGCACCAGAATTACCCCTTCTAAAGACTTAAACCTTACCTGTGTTATAAATATGACCTGCTGGAGAGACAGGTATGTATCTGAGACTACCCCTTCTCTGGAAAAGGGTCCCCATCCATGTGAAACAGTGTTTCTCCCTAAACCAGTTCAAGTGTAACTTGGACAACTGGATTGGGAAGAGAAAATTCTTCTCTGGTTTGGCACCTATGTTCCTAATGGACACAGGCAGCCTGTAAATGGTTCATCTTCCAAGGCCCTACTTACACTTATCCAGGGTACTAGAACTTGCCAGAGATTTTGGAATGCATGGTTAGGTTTAAAAACCCCATTGTGGTCATTAACTTGGTACACAACAGTAGACCTATGAGAAATTACTAATAGAATATGTAAATTTGTAGAAAAACATCAAAGAGAAGAATTTCAGTTAGAATATTGTCATATAGGTGAATATAACCTGGATTGCTGATGGCCAAACTATCAATGAGTGATTCCCCCACCAAAAAAAAAAAAAAAGAGTAACTTCTGAGAAACACTGCACTCTCTTCTGTGATGGAAAAATTATGCCCACAACTGTGCGAGATATCAGGCACATAATACCATCTTGTGAGAATCTCCAAGAGTGTTGCCTGTCTAGGAAATGGATGGATTGACATTTTAGGCAATGTACATTTGGACATTTGCATGCATCACAACTATCTACGATGGACTTTTTTGACAATCAGTTGTTCAATTCCCACAAAAAAATAAGCAAAACAGGAAAGGCACTGATGACGATATGATCTTTATTAATAACGCAGTGTACTGGTTGCTATACTATATATCGCATAAAAATCAAAAGATGTGCACCAAGACCAAGGACAAAAGGTGGAGAATATGGTTAAAGAGTGACAATGGGAGAAGTACGTTTACTGACTAAGTATTTCTGTTCCATATTCATTAAATGTGTTTAGTGTATGCTAAAATGGAATAAAAATATATGTAAGATGGTAAAGTAGGTTATCCCAGGATTTAATAAAATCTGTGAAGGCACTACACAGTATGTATCAATGTTGAGGCAGAGCCCCATGCATATTAATTATGGTGCGCTGCTGAAGGAGAGCCAAGGAACATGAATATTGAATCAGTGTAGGTAGTTGTGTAGCAGCTAGTCATGGCTGCAGATGAGTGTGAGGCTTCCTGTAATGCTCTCCGCCACTGTTGTATTGTTGTGAAGTGTGTCAGCTGTCTAATAAGTCATTTGTATGATGTTTTATTTTTTTTTTAATATTTCTTTAACTTTATTTTTTTTTTTATTACGTTTGCATGGCACAGCATGCAGCAATGCCAACTGTGCTCTCATATAGGCAGCTGACATCTGGTAGACATCTAAAAATAGAAACTGGATGTAATTAATTATTATAATTAAATTACATTTTTTCTTTTTATTTATGTTTGTGCAGCATGAAGCACAGCAGAGCAGAGGGGAACTCATACATACATGGCAGATACCTGCCAGATATCTAAAAATAGAAACCAGATATAATTATTTATTTATAGGTGTGTTTAAGAGTGTTTGTGGTAGAGCAGCACAGTGCACAGCAATGCTAATAGGTAGTCTAGTAGTATATGTGAAGGGATTCTAGTTTTTCTAAGATCCAACTAGCTCCATGGATAGAGTTATGGTCTTATGTGTAGTAGGTCTTGAGTTCAAGCCCATAACAGACAGAATATGGCTGTAAATGAAAGTACTGTTTTTCTTTAATTTCATTAAAGTATTGTGAATTTTGGCACTGCTGCTCTTTGCTAAGCACTGCTCATTCATGTTAAGCAGTGCATAAACATGCTAATGGCTACCAATGTTTGCATGGTGCTAAGCCTCGCTAAAACCATGGTTCTGTGAGTTTTCATGCTGCTTGGCTTTGCTTAGCTGGTTTGTGTGCTGCCAAGTGACGCACCACATTTTTGAATGTTGCTGAATGAAGTTTAAGGGCAGGAAAACAGCCTATATTAAGCCCAATAGGTGGGAATTCTGCAGCAGTCATTGGAGTTCAATTAACTGTTGTTATGGCTGGGTGTTGGTGAAGGTGTGCGCTTTTGGGTGCGGTGGTAGGGCATTCGGGAGTCCAAGGTCATGGTTGGGCTCCTTATTAAAAACCATAAACCCCAGTTGATGCAGGGTAGATTCCAGGGCTCAGAGTGTAAGGTGGAGGCCTGGGAAAATTTGGCTAGGGAAATCACCAGTATTACTGGTATTCCCTTGCACAGGTTAGTAGTGCCATCACCATTTTGATGACCTGAAAAGGAGGAAGAGGAGAACCCTGGACACCTGGGGTCAGAAAGCTTGAGCTGGGAATGTTCCACAAGTATGTATGTCTTCCTCTGTCTAACCAAAATGCAAGCTGAAGGTCTGTAAAACAGGTATGCATAATTGCGTGCTTCTCTCCCAACAGCTGCAGTTGAGGAGGCTCGCAATGTCGAGTCCCATGTTAGGTGCCTGGCCAGGTTGCACTGTGAGCATGGTAACTACAGATTTAGTATGCCAACTGTAGTGCACTAAGCAAGATAGGGTAAATCATTTACTGCAATAAAGTAAAACATGCCTTTCAAGTTTCACTATTTCTCGTAATGTAATTAAAACTGCCTAATCTGTCTGTAACATGATTAACAGATAGATTAAGTGGAATGCAATGCATTACCAATTCCATTTACAGAACACCTGGGTAGTTATGTAAGTCCACATTATGTGAAACTGTTCTGTATAGTGGTGTATCTGCATTTGTTATTGCTTGGCCCATAATCTGCATTTGTTATTGCTTGGCCCATACTGACCCATGCTAACAGCTTGAGAGTTATGTACATACTACATCAGTTATAGAAGAATTGTAGTCATTGTATTCAAACCTGACACTACACACCTGTAGAGTATATATTTGAATGTATTGAGGGATGTAATCTGCAATGTCAGTAATGGAATTTTTCTCTGTCTCTGTCTCTCTCTCTCCGCCTCTCATATTCATTTATTTATTAATGTTATTTATTATTATGATTTAATATTAACATATTTTTTACACTAACTATATTTTGGAAAAAAGGGTTTCATTATTGATATGTTTTATTATGATTTAATAACATATTTTAACTGCATATTGGAAAATGTCATTAATTATTATGTTTTATTATGATGCAATATTAACATATTTGTTAAACTGTTGTGTTGTCCCTAAGGTTTACTTTTTACTGGCATGTTGTTACCATACTAACTGTTATGTTACTTAATCTTGTGTTGCATGTTATACATTAATATGTATTTGGATGAATAAATATGATGTTCAAGTCCCCTAGTTCCCAGCCTTCAGCACAGCCACCCATGGGGCAGTGATGGAGCAGTGTTGACAGTCCTAAGGGTGAGTATGTGATTCACACTGCTTCCATCTAGAGGCACATGGGACTTAGATTCCACAACACCCTCCCTATTCAAGGTGTTCACCCCACTCATGTGTCACACACTGCCCCTGTCTACTGCCTTGTCTGTTTGCAAATGCATCCTCACCTACCCAACTTAACTCCCCTACACGTACCTATGGCCCTTCCCCAACATTCCACTCTCACTTTAAAAAAACAAAAATGGGCACCTGCCCCAAAAACAAAAAATACTGTCCCATACATAGCTGTCCATTTTGTGCACGTGTCCACTGGACACTGGACACACGGAATTCAGTTCAATTGGTTTGACAACACAGTTATGTTGTCCTCACCCATCTCTCTGGGGTTTGAGAATCCAAATTCATCAACAAATTCTGTTCAGTTGTTGCTGTACATGAAATGGATAGCTATGGTTCTTTCCTACACCCTTCCTGCACACCCCTCCCTGCCTTTCACTATGTTTTTCCATCTGATTGCTCCCATTTCACCACTTTTCTATCTCCCCTTTTTTCTTTTCTTTATATTTTTTAGCACAGAGCTGCATGATGCGATGCATCGCATTCAGTTTTGCTAACCTCGGCTAAATAGAGCTATAATGACCATATGTGTTTCTACCATTGTAAGACACATGTACAAAATAAACACCTCTGCCATGTTATGAACCCAAGCCCATCACAACTGCAGCACTGCAATATCCAACCATGCAACTCCTACTTAAAACAGGTGGTTTAAACAAGACATAGTAATTGCCAATTACAGTCATTGGCAGAGCTGGGCACTGCACTGCACTGAGCAAACTGGAATGAAAAGTAATGAAAAAAACGGGAGTGTACCTTGGACTCTGGTGCAACAGTACACCACTAGACAGCCAAAGACATGATAATGGATGCAACTGGGGCCTGTGATAGCATGTAAATGTGCCCTTTTATCAGCAACATGCAGAAAGGCAACTGCTAAGGCACTCATGGCAAAATACATATTTAATTGGGAATCTGGTGCAGAAATACATCCATATAAAGCCATGCACATACTGATGGATGTAGTAACACAAGTCTATGTAAAGGTTTCTGTTACAAACCTACCCTCTGTGATGATGTAGTCTCCTCACCCCAGTAAACTCCAGCTCAACAGCTAAGAAAGGGGCCCTGCTCTACATGAAGGCCTTATATATTGCACAATGGTTGCATGTCACTGGCTAATGATACTGCAACTCAGATGTTTTGGTTGCAATTAGCATATCAGAGCCACAGATTGGTTTAAAGGCAATTATCTGCTAATGAGCAGAATGTTAAAATGCAATCAGCTGGCTATGGGAAACATTCTGTATTAGCATTCCCTCACACAGAGCACACCTTTGTGACATAGTAGTAGTACTAGTAGTAGTAGTAGTAGTGCATTTCAACAGGGAAATACTGGAGTCCACCAGGTATGTAACCATTGTTTTATGTATAACAGGATGCAGATGGGAGAACAGAGGTATGGGGAATAGGGAGTAGAGCAGTAAGCCTGTCTTAGACTTGTGGTAATGACATGCCATTGATACCCTGCTGTTGTAAACATACTGAAGACATACAATATATCAGGGTTGCATTGATTTTTGTCATTGTGGCACACTGGTGGTGTTGAACATCCCAATATAGTGGTCATAATATCACACTGCTAATTGTCTGGCACTGGTCTTATGAAATATTATTGGGTGGCTGGCCTTAGGGGGGGACACACCACAGTGGACTGGTATGCTGGGTGTATGATCATACACAGGGAACTACCTCAGTAATGATACCACCTCAGTAATGATACTATCTTGGTTGTATGCACACACGTAGTATGTTGTTACACTGTGGGGTATGACATGTGTGAGCAAGCAGTGGATAGTGCAGCCATTTTGTTTTTGCTGTGTCTGTACATAGTGGACATCCCTGTATTTGATCATGTGATGTGTTTCCCTTTTGGTGTGTTTTAGGACTAATGTATTGCAGAAGACACACACCCCCCCCCTTCTCAGATGCAGACAATAAATTGATATTTCAAGGACTATGGCAGCATCATCACATCCTCCTATCCAGGGGGAGGCATAACAGGGAATAACAGGCTACATTGTGGGCAGACCTTGTCTGGGATGTGAATGAGACTGGCCACCAGGACAGGACATATAAGCAGATTCGACACCGTGCTATGGACATGGTGAATGCTGCAGAACAAAGGGCAGCTGATGTAGCCAGGGTTTATGCCATCACCGGTAGATGGCCTGCAATGGAATAACCACTCAAGGCCACTGAGGAATTCCTGGCAAACCTAGAGACACACAACAGGTCCCAGGCATCCATCACACAATACATCGTGGAGGTGGGTGCCACAGTGTCCACAGCAGAGGAACATACAGGTAGGCTTACTGTGATCACCATTGTAATACTGTAGCAGTCATTCTGTCAGGTTGTACATACCTTTATGTGGGTGTCAGTTCTATGTGTTGTGGAGGGGGTTTTAGCTCAGTTGTATATTCACACTCAGAATGTCAGCAATACATCAAGTAACACAATAGCTACTATACATGTGAGATATATGCAGGTATTACCTTGTTGTGCTGCAACATGCAGTGGTACTGAAATTCCCTCACCTTCAACTTTTTACAGGGCTGTCAGGAGTTGTCCAAGGTCATGGTCCTGCTTCTGGTAAGCTTGATACTGTTTTGTTATGCAACATACATATGGTATTAAGGGTGAGGACCAGGATAATCCCCTATGTACAGGTAATGTTGTGTATAACCAGAGTAGAATGTTTGTTTGTTCCAGTCTGGAGCAGTTACTTAATTTTCCTAGATTGGGTAATCACAGGAGTGTACCTGAATGAGCAGAAACAATTTTGCATTTATAGTTCAGAGTGAATAAGCCTTTTGGTGTATATGTGGCAATTAATCTGACATGCCTTTTACATACTGAAAGGTTGATGGTACATACATTAGGCATTGAAACTTGTATTTGTATATATTTGTTAAAATAGGTGTACTGGGTTTTACGTGCTGTGTTATCAGGTGTAGTGTCATATGAAAAGGTACATTGTACTGGGCAAGTGTCACGTGATTTACCTGATTTAAAGGCCTTGACTCAAATGTGTATGTTGTGAGAAAATCTGTTATACATGAAAGTGGAGATGAGAGAATGTGAGAGTGGTAATGTAGTTGTGAATTCTCATTATTATGACGCTCTGTGGATTTTCTATACGTAATAGTGCAGTTAGTAATATACTGTTTTTGTCTTGGTTTCCATGGGTGACCGGGGGGGTTGGGGTCTCTCCTCCATGTCGGTGTCTCTTCGGACTCTGATGATGATGGTGACCACAGTGAGGCACAGGTGGGGTTGTCTGGGGCTGAATCTGTCCCAGAGGTTGACATGCTTCTTCTGCCCCATTTGTTACCACACACAGTCAGTATGTTCACACATACCCAGTCCCCACAGGCCTCATATATGGGACAGTCAGTGGGTGGAGACATTGAACATGTCAGTGTGGCAACTATGGCATCAGTGAGTGCAGACACTGGCCATAGGGAGCTGGTGAGGTCCCACACAGGCAGATTGACAGGGGTTCTCATAGGAGGTCTGCTCTCCATCCACCACTGTTGCAGGTGTCACATCATGGGCAACTCAGCTCACGTATTGGGCCATCATGGAGGCAAAGGTACATTCTGAATGGAGCACCAGACATATGGTTAGGGTTATGGATGCAGCACAGTCTGACATCCGTGACCCTCTCCACAGTATTGGGGACATCCTGGATTGGTTCACTGATGAAGTGGACAAATGGTGGGCTGAGACAGTGTCTGTCTTAAATGACACATTGTCTGTGTTGGAACATGTGCTTGGAGTTGGTGGTCGGATCCATGGATATGGGTCAGCAACACCATCTGCTGAGAGTCCATGCAGCTGTGAAAAGTTACACTCCTGTAGTGGCAGTACATCCAGAGCTACAGAGGGGAGTGTGCTGTCCACACCACAATGTGGCAGGCAATGGGCATGTGGTCTTGGGTGGTCCTCTAGGGGACAAGTGCATATGACCTTGGGCATGGTGGTACCAGTGCAACTCCTGGCAGAGCCAATTCCCGTATTTAGGGCTGGAGATGGTGAACTGTCAGCTCTACCATGTACAGTCCATAGCTGTACAACATAAACACATGTAGGGGTAGCATTGACCTAGACTGTGTACACGCACACACTCATACACCACTGTTATGTGCAGCTCACTTACATACACACACACCACCTTCTCCATGGTCCATATAACCCACTTCCCTTCCTGACTCACAGCCATGCTGTCAACAGTTTGGACTAGCTTAGGCCTCCAGCCCCCCCCCCAAACATCACCCGGTGCAAGTGATACCTGTGCCACAGCTCTGTCATCCTTCTCATTGATGCAGGGGAATGACGCTATGTGTCTGATGCACAGGGTGACTATACTACTTGACATGTACTTGTGTAATGCAGTATTGTTTTGCATGCCACTGGCAGTGGTCACCAGCATATACTGTATGCTGGTATGTGTCATGAGTACACAACATACTTTAGTGTACCTTATGTTGTATGATGCTGTACTGGTGGTATTGTTACACAATGATAGGTATGTCACAGACCTGTGTATGTTTCTGTTGCAGGTGTCTGAGGGGATAAAATATGGACACACAGCAGCAGTGAAGCAGCACAGCATAGCATGGCAGCACAGCAGAAATATGACTTAAGCAATGTACAGCAGTATACATGCATGGCTGCATAGTTTCACATCTGTATGAAAGTCTACCAAGGACAATGGTGGTGATCAGTGTACTCGTGCATTCATAATCTGTGATAAGGTCTGCTACAGGGCAAGGTGTGACCTTGCTGGAGTGCATATGCTGCCTGTCTGTAGGGGGCATAATAGATGGATGACTCACTGTAAAGTCATTACCCTACCCTGTGATGTTAGGACTACATGCTTGTGTGAGACATTTTTCTAGCAGACATAAATAAACCCTTAAAACAGACCCTGCCTAATGGTACACAGAGCACCTCAGTGCACCTCAGCAAATGCTATCTGTTTGATTGGCTGGACGGCTGTCATCTCAACACATGGCATCAGTCTGAGTCCCTCTTGGAATGGGGCAATATGTACTGGTCCCTTACCGAGGGGTATACAGATGTCTCTGATTGTGAGGGCTGTATTGCCATTATGCTAGTTAAGTTTACAAGTGCTATGGCCCCATAATGTGATGCATTCTGTTGTAATAGCCTCACACACAAACATGGCCACATTCATGCTAGCACCACTTCCACTCACTGCATACAGGACACGCCAAGACACACACATACTGCAAGTTGGCTGTATGTAGATTACAACACTTGCGTATGTACTGGTACACACTAGAGATCACAGTGCCTGATGCATGCAGCACAACTCATGTCTGATAGTACTATCAGTTTAGAACATATAATGCTGGTTGATATAAGCATGCCTTGTTGTGGTCAGTCATTTGGGGGGCACATCACCCACTACAAATAAAATTATGCAAACCCTACCTGTGTCTACTTTACATAGGTTATCATATGTATGCCATATGGATATATGCATGCACCATGTTGGGCAGAGTGGCATTAGAACCCTTACATATCTAGGCTTATGCACTACAGATCACACTACGTATTGCACACACCATGGCTTGAGTCTTGCTACTACACTGTCAGCTGGTAGTCTTAAGGTGGCTAACATCATCAGGCCTTGTAGAATAGGGCAGTGTGGAAGCCAGCAGCAAGTTATGAGCCCAAAAAGTGTATAACCATTGAAGGTGGATAGCCCATGTGGGCATGCCTGTTGTTTTGCGGATATACACACACCCACACACACATACACACACCAAGTGGGCTTTACTGAGATTAAACCTCTACCTATCTAGGCTTATACACTATAGATCACAGTACTTATCCCATGTGCAACAGGTTAAGTTAGTTGTATATGTGATTGCAGGCACAGTACTTGTGCATTACACAAACTAGGCTTGTGATGAACAGCATCTGTGGCCTGCAGAGTGATATTGGTTCATACTGTGATCTGCATTTAGTATTCTGGCAGTGAGATAATGGATGTTACCCTAGCTATGTGTGTACAGTTACCAGTATGGCCATGTGTGTCTGCTTGCAGTTAGATAGGTGACACTGTGGGCATAGACAATGTGCCCTGTCCATTTGTGCATTGACACCATTATACACTACACCACCTGGTCACCTGTGTCTGTCTATGTGGTGGCAACCAGCAGGCATAGGGGTCTGTAGAAAAGTGGATTATGTACTGTTGCACCCTTGGTTTGGATCCTTTGAACAACATTATGGGGTGTGATAGTGCGGGTTACTTACCAATATTAGGGTATTTTGGACAATGCAGACATCCACACACATATTTCTGTATATAACAGGGATGTATATATAAATGTAGCTGTGTGTGTGTGTGTGTGTGTGTGTGTGTGTGTGTGTGTGTGTGTGTGTATCATACATATATATATATATATATATATATATATATATATATATATATATATATATATGACACTACATAGCGATAGATCTACTATACATGTGAGAGACAGATAATGACAGATGGATGTGTATACGTATACTTCTGTATGTATAGACATTTATACATAATAGGTCATTTCAATGAAGAACCAATAGAATTGCGCTCATATGTACGAGCATACCCAGTGGAACTGTCAGTACTTATAATGTGTCTCCAGGCCACACCTACCTGTATTCCAGTCTGGGGTTTTATATGTTACAGACATTAACATCTGCCCGTTTCTGCAGTACTGCACTTCACTCAAAATGTCCACAGTAGTCACAGCTGTCTGCTGTACTAAATATGTGATGGGGGTTGATAATGTTACACCACCAACAGACTGACAGTCTACACACCTCTCAACTGTCCTGATTTTCACAGAATGTCCAGAGTTTTGCCTCGTATGTTAGGTCTATTCCTCACACATCTGTGGTCTTCTGACGCTTTATTGAATGTTGACATCAATACATTCTACTAACTACAGGCAAACAATTGTGTGTCAGACTTTATATCCATCAGAATATATGTACTACTGCAACACCTTTACTTCCAGCAAGGTTCATGTGACCAATATTTAAACTCTGTCCCTATGTTTGGGCCTTTTGTCCCCTCAATCTTTCTGGCTTTGTCCAGATTTCTTGCACTAAGAGATTGGGAGGTATGACATTTTGTGAAAATACCAACATACTACTACCTCACATGCAAAAGTGAGTAATTCCAGATTAGAACCGTCAGTACTATCACCCATGCTAGCTTCCCTAGTCCACTGAGCCACACAGTTCGCTAGACAGAGAGGGATCATCCATCATAGAATCAACAACATACATATGTACATCGTTATTCTACGTGAAGAGAGACATACAATGTGTGAGCGCTATCTATGTTACAGCCCTGAGACTGCCTTGTCCACTGCTATACCATAGCTGATTTTTTGTTAAAGTGGTTATATGGGTTCACAGCTGTGTTGGGGGGGGGGGTAACAACAACACATGATCAGCTTTAGTAGACAGTAGTCCAGATATCATGTGTACCCACTGTTTAACATCTCCCTAGCCTGATTTTGTGAATATTCCAACCATGAGGCCTAGCAAAAATTAGGGAACACACACTATTGGACTGGGTATCAGTTGTCATATGTGGATGTTAATTCTGACCAAATAGCCCGCATAACAGCAGCAGATCCATACATATGATACCTTATTATAGTAATCCTTACAATTAGTGTGTAGGTTAAAGACTTACCTTGAGAATGCAGCAGTTGATACAACTGTACTTCAGGGCTGACTCTGTGTGATGCAAGCGGTACACAGCCAATACATGGATAGGTACACACTGTGTGGGTTGCCTGGCATCAGCTATTTTTTTAATATGCATGAGTGGAAGTAAGGTGTCAGTCCCTGAGGCCCTAGGTTGTCAGTGTATGTGCTATGTGTTGTCTCTTAGCCAATGCCAGGGCATACTGGGCACACCTACGTCTGCCTACAAGGACATCATCAGGGGGCTCCTCCTTTGAGTCCTTCTGTGAGTGTGGCTGTGGTGGCCTAGGCACTTGTGGGGGGCTGTGTATCCCTTTCCTATGCTGATCCTGCTGCAGCTGTTCTGCAGGATCATATTGTGCAGCATGACACATACTGTGAACATATGTGCACATGTGGCTGGAGAGTACTGTGGGGCTCCATCAGATATATTGCGGCACCAGAACCATGACTTCAGCAACCCAAACACACACTCTATGATGTTTCTAGTTTGTGCGTGTGCCTCATTATGGCATTCTTCCATGGGTGTGTATGCATTTCTAATGGGTGTCATCATCCACAGTTCAAGTGCGTAGCCAGCATCCCCACTAAATGGTGATGTGAGATGTCCCCATAGCAAACATTTGGTATAGGTTCGTAGGTTCATAGGTAGATACTAGGCTATCTGCCCCAGGGCATTTATAAGCCTAGCCAGAGTGTGTCAGCTATCACCCCCCTATTGATTAATTCACTGATCGTCTGTCAAGCAGAGCCAATGAAGTGATCCCAGGGGTGTATTTTCTGTTACCCATCCACTCATCAAGGTTTCTCTTAAAGAGTGTTAGTGAGGGCCTCTGCCTAATGTAATTTGGAATGTTGTTCCAAAGCATGGGGAGTCTCTGTGACAGGAATCTATCCCTCCAGCATGTTCTATTCATTGTTGTGGCGAGGTTTAACTCACTAGAGAGCGTGACTCGCAGTGGCTTGGATTTCTTTAGGTGGAGCATGTCCATCAATTCTCAGTTGGACATGGCTTTATAAGTCAGGCAGAGATCACCTCTGAGTAAGCAATATGCCACAGAATACAGCCGGAATTTTTTCAGTCAGGCTGCATAGGGCATATGTTTGAGGCCAGTATTTTTCTTGGTAAGGTACTTTTGTGATCTCTCCAGCTGTTGGAAGTGTCTTGTGAGGTACATCCCAAATGGGGCATTGTACTCTATGATGGGTCTGATGAGTGATGTGTAGGGGGGCACTATAACCTCTTTATTTAGAGATACAAACCCTTTAGGAATTAGATGGGCCACATGGAAGGATTTCCTAACTACCTTGGCAATTTGATTGTCAAAGGAGACATTACTATCTACCTGGGTCCCCAGATCTCTTATTACCTCTTCTGTATTAAGGGGGCTGCCCCTGCATTTATAAGCCTAGCCAGAGTGTGTCAGCTATCACCCCCTGTTAATTAATTCACTGATCCTCTGTCAAGCAGAGCCAATGAAGTGATCCCAGGGTTGTATTTTCTGTTACCCATCCACTCATCAAGGTTTCTCTTAAAGAGTGTTAGTGAGGGCCTCTGCCTAATGTAATTTGGAATGTTGTTCCAAAGCATGGGGAGTCTCTGTGGCAGGAATCTATCCCTCCAGCATGTTCAATTTATTGTTGTGATGAGGTTTAACTCACTAGAGTGCGTGACTCGCAGTGGCTTGGATTTCTTTAGGTGGAGCATGTCCATCAATTCTGAGTTGGACATGACTTTGTAAGTTAGGCAGAGATCACCTCTGAGTAAGCAATATGCCACAGAATACAGCCGGAAGTTTTTCAGTCAGGCTGCATAGGGCATATGTTTGAGGCCAGTATTTCTCTTGGTAAGGTACTTTTGTGGTCTCTCCAGCTGTTGGAAGTGTCTTGTGAGGTACATCCCAAATGGGGCATTGTACCCTATGATGGGTCTGATGAGTGATGAGTAGGGGGGCACTATAACCTCTTTATTTAGAGATACGAACCCTTTAGGAATTAGATGGGCCACATGGAAGGATTTCCTAACTACCTTGGCAATTTGATTGTCAAAGGAGAGATTACTATCTACCTGGGTCCCCAGATCTCTTATTACCTCTTCTGTATTAAGGGGGCTGCCACCTATGTGGTAATTTGTGGGTGTTTTGTTTTGCTCAAATGGGATGACTATGCATTTTTTGGCATTTAGCTTGAGGCCATGACTTTGACACCAGGTGTCCATCTCAGTAAGGCCCTTTTGGAGGATGTCTGTGTCAGCCGGAGACTCAATAATGGCTCCCAGTTTGCAGTCATCGGTGAACTTGGTTAGCCATAGTCCTCCTGTGTTTGCCTGTACTTCTGAGAAGTATATGCCGAACAGTAGGGGTCCCAGGACTGAGTCTTGTGGGACACCACTTGTGACTCATTTAGAGTCGGACCTGGAGCCCGCTATTCTTACCATGTGAGTTCTGTCTGTAAGCCAGTTGGCAACCCGTCTTGTGGTGTAGGGGGTTATGTTCAGGCTGGTGAGTTTTTCTGTAATACCTGAGTGGGGAATGGTGTCAAAAGCCTTGGCTAGGTCAAGGTAGGCTGTGTGAACAACCTTTCCCTCATCTATGGCCTTGGTGACTATCTCAAAGAAGTCAACCAGGTTTAGTAGGCATGATCTGTCCATAACAAAGCCAAACTGGGTCAGGTCAAGTGTTTGGAGGTTCCTAATGTCTTTGTTAATGAGTTCCATGATGATGCGCTCCATAGCCTTGCAGACCAGGCTAGTCAGTCTTATGGGGCGATAGTTACCAGGATCAGTTGTGTCCCCTCCTTTGTGGAGTGGAATAACCATTGCTGTGCGCCATTCTATGGGCACGTAGTCTGTGGAGAGGCTGAGGTTGAATAGTGTGTTTAGGTGGGGGGTTAGTTCATTCTGTAGTTCATGCAAGATGCAGCCTGGGACATCATCTGGCCCCATTGATGCTGTGTTTTTGGCTTTTGAATGGGCTATTTTCACCTGTGTGCCTGTGATTTCTGGGACACTACACCTTTCTGGTATTGTTGTGGGCCCTTTTGGGGGTGAGAGGGGGGTGAAGTCTGCACTGAATCTATCTACCAGAATGTTGGCAATATCAGTCGATTCAGTATATTTTTTGCTATTTAGCACTAGTTTAGTGGATAGCTGCTAGTTGCCACTTAGATTCTTAACATAGCTAAAGAAGGCTTTGTGGTTATCTTTTGAATCCTTGGCTATTTTTCTTTCAAAGTTAGCCTTGGATGATTTTATGAGGGACCTTAGTTTCTTACTGATACTGATCAGGGATGTCTTTCCTTCTTGGGATTTGCTTTTTTTCTGAACTAGTTTCCTTCTTCTATTGTATAGCCTGTTTATGACAGGGGTCCACCAGACTGGTTTCCTTCTCTTAGAGGAGTGAGTCTTGGTTTTGCTAGGGATGGCACGATCCATGCATCCTTATAGCTGTGATGCATGCCTGATATGGGAGTTGTGATAGCTGCCAGGGCTGCCAGCACACACATTCATGATAATGCCCTGGGCATTGCACACGACATAGCTGTTGATGGAGTGGCACCCCTTGCGGTTGGCATACATTCTACCTTCCTCACTGGGTGGTGCCTTGATGTGTACATGAGTGCAATCTATGACACTCAGTACATCAGGGTAGTGTGCTACAGGGTAAAAGAGTTGCATATTGCTGGCCCTCACCTCAGGATTGAGGGGAAAAGAAATGTGCTCACTGGCATGTTGTAGCATGGCATCCAGGAACTGGTAGAGTACCCTGGATGCTGATGACTGTGAGACACCCATCATGTCCAGAGTTGTTCTTTGGAAGGTACCTGTGGCTATTATCCTAAGGGCTACACATACCTTTGTTTCCGCTGGGATGGGTTCCCCTCTTTTGGCTCTTGGCCTGAGTTGAGGGCAGCAGTGCTCAGTGAGTTCTTGTAATATGTCCCTGTCCAGACTGTACTGCTCTATAATCTCCAGCTCATGTAGCTCTTGGAAGGTTACCCTGGGTCTGAACACTCCCCTCCTTCTCTGCCTTGGCCTATTGTCAGCAGCAGCAGTATTGACTCCAGCATCTAACATGTACAAATGTAGCAGACCTGCAGCAGTCCCTAGAATTCTTTCAGTTACAATTCCCAAGTCTGCAGTCCAATAGTGCAGAATATGAGGGAAAAATAAGATTGTAGGTTGTATACATACTTTATAGTCATCTACTGCAGGTGCTGCCTGTGTGATTTGCTACCTATGATGCAGTGCCCATGCCTAATATATCATTGACATAATTTAATTGCCCTAGTTGAATTTAAGCAAGGATTAACACTAATTAATACTGCATTGGCCTTTTAGATACTCTGAGCACTGTGGCTTGCCACCCAAATGCTCGACCCATAGGTAAATACTGCTTAGAAGTCAGTGCACACCCCTCCCAAACTTCCATGCTCAGCACAGCAGCACACCGCGGAAACACATGCCCTGTAGTTTAACAAAGCTTAGACGTCAGTGCACACACCCCCTTGACTTCCATGCTCAGCATGGCTGCGCACTGTGCAAACAGGTGCAGCTAAGCTCCAATCAGCTTATTAGTTATTGGACACACCCTCTCTCAATGTCAGCTACCTTCTCTGTGGACACCAGCATGGTTTTCTGCCTTCATGGTGGGGATATGCAGACACCATTACCCCAATATATATTCAGTATTGAAACCTCATTTGCATATAGATCCATGCTCACAGCCTGGATACTACATGCTTCCAAGCCTTCCACATTAGCAACAGCACCAGTGCATCATTGTAGCTACTGCACGCAGGGTCCTGTAGTACATTTCTGTTTCATGATACTAATATTTGATTTTTCCAGTTTTTTTTTTTTTTTTTAATAAGGCAAGTTTGCACATTGTAGTGTGCCGTACAAACATGTTAAGATATTTACTGTAACTTTTGGAACATACAGAGGATAGTTTTGCTCATATCTGTGTATGCTATGCCATTTTTGTCTACCTACCTACATTTTTACAGCCCCTTTTGTCTGTCTACAGTCCTGTACATGGAATTTTTCTGTGTACACTACGGACACAGACACAGGGTCTGCAGAGCTGCCTATCACAGTCCTGTACACGGAATTATTTTGTGTACACTACAGACACTGACATGGGGTCTACAGAGCTGCCTATCTGCTTGCCAGATCATTCTACCTTCCTCATTTGCATGAGATTCACCTGCTTATGAGGTGGTTTGCATGCCATGGAAGTTTCCATGTTGACGGGCTCATGTGCACCACTCAGCAGCACTTAATGAATCTAAAAATCTTCACACTCATGTTGGCAGAGCTGCATAATGTCTACATGGAAAAAAAAACATGTAGGCTTATTAAATTCCCCCCTATGTCTTTTCTACTCTAAAGGTCTGAATATCCTCCTCAAAGTATAGCTAGCCATATGCCATAGAATGATATCAACTGACTTATCACTAAAAATGTAAAGTAATGGGGGGATGCATCACTACCGCTACTGATGAGTCTCCTTTTTAGTATATAATGGAGGATTTTATTTATTTAAACTTGTTTACTGGGTTAGAACTCTGACCAAACAATAAACAATTACAGGTTCAGCCTGGGTATCCCACTTCTTGAAGTCTAGAAGACAAGCTGTGCAAGGCAGTGATAGAAGGGTGAAAAAAAAGCTGCAAAACGTAAGCATGACCACCATTACTGGGAAAAATTATGAGACATTTTCAATGCAATGAAATAATAGTTACAAGTATTACTTTCATATGGCTTTGTATCTAATTTATTTCTTGTTTTCATCTTATAGAAACACTTTCTATTAAGCAGATTTGTCCATTGATATAGGGCATTATCAGGATGCTTAATGCTATTTCATCAGGGATGTCATTCCTTTTTATTTAAATAAAAAAGCATTACTTTAGAGTTAGCAAATGTTTAGCACATTGGAATACATGTTGTTTATGAAAAGAAAATCTCACTTAAAATTCAAAACTCCTTCTGTTGATTAAAGTTCTACTGATCAACTTACATTGATGGAATATCTAATTGAAAAACATTAGAATGCAATGCTTTTGCAAGCAGGAGCAAGCCACTCTGCACTGTCTTACCCCTTGCTTCTTAAAAATACAAACCCAAATACTGTACAGATTAAAAATATCATTAGGAATAACTGGCTAATATTATGTTTTGCTCAAGAAATAGTCAAGTATATAGGTACTAGACCAAGTTTTGTGTATAACAGGGATATGAACTTAAAAACAGAAGTTATGTTATAAAGGACATAAAAGGGGAAAAAATTAAGAAGACAGGTATCAAACATGATACAAAGCCTTGTTATAACTGTAGTTTTTGCAAGTGTATAAATAAAGAAAATTACTTTTTTCATCCTATAGATGAAAGGTATTTATATTTAAAACATCTGCAAAGTGTAACACACAGAATGTTATATGCCTTGCTAATTGTGAAAAATGTAGTTAATTTTCTATAGGGAAAACTAACTGCAAATTTTAGGACAGATTAAGTTCCCATTTATTAGAAATTAGAAGGGAAGTAGACACCAACTCTCTGTTTAAACATATTGCTTTGACAGATCAGAAACATTCATTTAAATTTAACATGGTACAACAGGTATTTAAGAATTATCGTGGTGGTGATTTGATTACAGCTACAGAATTCACAGAATATAAGTGGTTATATTACTTTTAGAGCTGATTTGCACTCCTGATCTAAATCTAGTCAATAGCACAAAACCAATTCTTAAAATGAAAAGAATGGAAAACTAAACTAATGTATCTAAGTTAATAAGTACGTCCGGGTTCAGATGCATAGTATATGTATCTTTAATAATTTGAAATTTCACTAATTGATTAATTAATTGTGTAAACTGCTGGCTTATTAAATGAAGTATATCTATTTGTTTTAACTTGTAATATTCACTAAAGCATTGAGGAAGAACATGTATGTTTGAAAGCTTTGTTAATTTTATTAAACCTTCAAACGTTTTATACATTTGGTGGTAGCATCCAGATTTTTTATTGATCTTAAATATACCAAACTTGGATATCACATGAAAAAGGGGGAAAAGAATACATTTACTCAACCTCACTGTTCTCAGATCTCATAAAAGAACCACTGCAAGTACAGTAACAAAGCAGAAATCGACCAAAAGAGATGAGCTTTTCCATTTCAACAAATGCAGTGATTCCCCACAAATTATTCAGTTTATATATATATATATATATATATATATATATATATATATATATATATATATATATGTGTGTGTGTGTGTGTGTGTGTGTGTGTGTGTGTGTGTGTGTGTGTGTGTGTGTGTGGTTATGGAAGAGAGGAGGAGGAGGAGTTTGTACTTTTTACCTTATACCAGAAGTTAACCATTTTGCTGTTATAAATGAATCAATATCATTAATTAGTGGAACTTCTGCTGGAAAAGAATGGAAAAAACACATTCCAAAGGACAGTTTGCAGCACATATTAATAGGGAAATTCAGTTTATACAAATATACACTTCATCAGAGAAGTAGTTAATAAGGTGTTTCAGTCAGATACATTGATTAGAATGGTCTTGCTGTCAGTAAGTTTTCTGACTCACTGTAGCAATGGAGTCTAAAGCACCTCTTTTAAAATGAAAGAATGTGCTGAAGTGGGACATTGAACAGTAACAAATCAGGTAACATGCATGATTTTGTCATTTGATGATCACATTAGAAAGATTGCTTAACATGACAGGCTGTGACATTTGAAACGGACAGCTGTGCTATGTCTGACAGTCAGGATTTTGAGATCTTCAGGACTAAAACAGAACAAGTGTGTGCACTTGAGTGCAACAAATAGTATTAAGATTCTGTGGCCAAATAGAAATACTTGGTATAACAAGCTGGTGCTCTTGAAGCATGTTATGTACAGATTAAGGTCTATAATCTTGTGTATTTTCTCTTCTGTGTTACTCATTTGTAAGAAATTCAACATGCTCTGCTTTTTTTTATCTCATTCATAACATTTGCAGACAAAAGTTGAAAGTGCTGGAGTCCAGGAATATGAGTGGTACTTCATTCTGACAAATCTTAAGAACAAAGACTATAGAAATTGTATGCCTAGAGCACGGTAGACAACCAAAATATTAAAGTAAAAATAATAGAGAATAATCCTCTCATATGACAAAATGTCTTAGAGATAAAAACATCTAAATGCTCTAAAAATGTTCAACACAGATTGGTAGAGAGCTGTTCACAGAAATACTGGGAGTCAATTAGATCAAGTTGTTAAGGGAAAAGCTAAGTAGTCATCCAGAAACAAATGCAATAATATAACATTCTGCAGTTGAATACGTGCAATTAATTATATTGTTCCACTGGACATTTAATTTTAAGCTTATGAAGTATCTTAACATACTACAATACATTCATATTTGCCGCATTAAAATTCATCTAAACAGCAGAAGATGCATTGCTATCTGGTGATCAGTCTCTGGTACCATACCTGACACATCCTGCAGTTAGCTGGAGAGACAGGGTTTCCCTTTTTTCAGTGGGGGGAATAGGCAACCTTTGCATGCAGTAGACATAAAACAGAAGGGGATGATCTAGTCTACTAGCATAGTAGGTTTTGTATGTGTGTTTGTGTGTTGTTGGGTGGTTTTGTCGAGTAGCCAAAAAGAATACACAGGAGTATATTGTACTTCATTGACCATCACATCCCAGATAATGCTAGCCCCTGTCTCCACCCCCAAGTACTAAAGTATGCATATTTTCTAGAGAATGCTAGCCAGAGTCTCCATTCCCAGATGCAACTTCCATGGTTTCCTGACCTGTATATTGTAATGTTTGAATTTCACACTTAGGTTAATGTCTCTCATATATATATATATATATATATATATATATATATATATATATATATGTGTTCATAGAGAGAGAGAGAAAAATGCAGATATAAACATTTTATACATATGTAGATATATATTTATATGTGTGTGTGTGTATAGCATACATACATACAGATAAATATGTATATATGTATATATATATATATATATATATATATATATATATATATATATATATATATATGGATCTACTTCTAATTCCTGAATGGCCATTTCATCAAATGACAGAATATCGAGACAATGGTGAACTTTGCCCATTTCTCCATGATAGTGCAATCTTGGAGTTAGTATATTTAGTTAGGAGGGGGTATGGGGGGCTTTGCCCCCCAGTTAGTTGGCTTTTATTTCCTTTGGTTTCATTTTAAAGTGTTGCTGGACAAGTGGTGAGTTTCCCAGAGTTATATTATGATGATCCAGGTATTTGTAAAATTAACTTTTCAGCAACATTGTATTGATGTTCCGTCATTCGATGAAGTGGCCATTTGGGAATTAGAAATAGATCCGTGGTTGTATATGTGCATGTGTGTGTATATAGGGATTGCTGAAAAATAGTTGAATGTTCATTTTATAGATCCGAAAAAAAACAGTACAGAAGATCGAACATCAGCTTATTGCATGTACTGCCTATATTACTTTGCAGCTGATTGAAAGTCAGCTTATCACATGCACCATCTTTTTTTCTGTGCAAGACTTTGTTATAGTGAGGATAGGGGAATCTGCCCTTTTATCACAATAAAACAATTGTGGAGATTGCATATACAATTAGCAGAGAATGGGAGAGCACGGTGGGTTCCCCTGAAAAAAAAGGTGTTTTGCTCTTTTTTTTTTTTTTTTTTTTTTTCACTCGACTGGTAATCACCATCTTGTGTTCAATCACTTGCCATTCAATATTTTAAAATTTTCAGAACCATTTATGGTGTGATTTAGACATCCATTGTTTTTAATATAGTTAAGTTCCCTCCCAATGACTGTCTTTAAACACTACAATATTTCAGTAGAATAGACAATTACATAGTTAACATGCCCAAGGAGATGCATGACTGCTTTATTATTATTATTTCCATCTTCTTAGCAGATTTAAGTGCATTTTATATATGGCAAGGCATTTAGTGGCAAGGATTAAGGCTGTGGACTGCAAAAGAACTTCATTCTGGAGAAAAAGGTTTGTTCCGCAAGCCAGCTCCATTAGCTTAATGTGCATGATTTTAAGCAAGTCACTTAACAAGTCAGTGCTCTCAGTGTCGAGAAAGTCCATGCGAATCAGTGTGTATGTATATACACATGTAAATATATATGCAAATAAACCTCAATGTTTCTGGGGATTGTGCGTGTAAAGCAACAGGATCCCATCCTTCCCCAAAATGCTGATTTAAAATATTTATCATGCTTAAAAGTGGAAAGCTGCAATCCAGTACTCACTATGGTAACCATCACATTACCACAGACACATGCTGTAACACCATGTATGTCTGGACCTCTTATCTTCTGGAAGTGCCTGAAATCTCTGCTAATGAAAGAAGAATGTTTGCTGTTTGAAATTCAAGATGATCTGAAATCAAATACAGCAGTCACCTGTAGACACACCATGCTGAAAAAGTATCCAAATTGAGTTTAAGTAAAGAAAACATTAAGAAACCACATACCAAGTACCCCAAAGCCAGTTATGCTCCCCTAGCAGTAATTTCAGCCATAATGAATGGAAAATCCCAAATCTAAAAATGCAACATCTTGTGACATCAGACCTTGGCTGATTTGTTTTCTAACTTTAAAACTGTGAAGCATATGGAACCAGACTCCCCACTTGCTTCAGCCACCTAGTTCAATTACTAGAGTGCAGAATTGGCACCAACAGACCTCAGATGATTTGTTTTCTAACTTTAAAAGTATGCCACAATACTTTTTTCTTTTTAACTGTTATCTGGTAAGCCACATTACTAGGGTCATCAGGCAGGAAAACATCTCCCCCTACCCCCATCCAACAACACCTAGCCTATATATACATACATATATATATATATATATATATATATATATATATATATATATATATATATATATATATATATATATATATATATATGTATATATATATATATATATATATATATATATATATATATATACACACAAATCGGACACTGCTAACCACAATGGCATCCACCAACCTTAAGCAGTTGTAAACATCCTGCTCTAAATACCCAAAAGATAAATTAAAGCAAAACATAATAATATTAAACAAAAGGAATTTAAAAGTAAATTTTTACTTTCACTGGGTGTTTCTGGTGTACTCATCCTTGTGGCTCAGTTCTAGCCAAGCATCCTCTTTATCCTGTCCCTGCTGACTGCTACTCCCACCTACCAAACCTTCCTTACAAGGTGATATATTCTCCCTAGTTACCAAGTGCCATTTTTAAACTCTTCCCTGCTGCTGAAATTCCTCACATCCTTCGTTTGCCTGTAAGTGCTTTGTTCCCCCTTTTAATTGCTAAATCTTTCTACCTGCTGTTAAATTCATTCATGCTTATTTCCTGTTGTATGTGACTATAACAATTTGCACAGATCAGATCAGTCAAAACTGCTGCGACTGAGCTGCAGTTAAAAACTTAGTTTTAACTGCAGAATTTGTATACTTGTCTGAGCCGTAGAGTCAGTTAAACTTTCTGCCTGTACAGCAGCTTCACGTATTGTGTTTAAAGTTCCAAGGAAGTGAATTGTGACAGTACTCTTCTTCATTTTTTTCTCCTCGCTGTTGCTAAATTCTAATGTTCTATATTTGCTTGGAAGTGTATGTGTCAATAAGCATTGCATAGATACACTGTATGTCCAGCGACTGTTTTTTTCTTTAATACTGGCATGTTTTTGCTTCTGTTTTTTGGCTTCACATGCAATATTATCTGTTTTAAGATGTTACATAATGCATTGTAGCTTGTATTGAGTTTCATTGTAAATGCTCAGTTGTCTGCAGTTTCTCTCCTGCCTTGTGTGTGCGGTCTTTAGCTCTGCCCCCCCCCCCAACCTTGTGTCTTTGTGTTTTAACTACTATCTAAGTCTTCCTTCCAATTAACTGCTATTGGTACCACTCCATATCATATTCTCTGGTGCATTTTAATTTTTTCCCATTGATAATCTATTCTCTCTTTTGCCTGTCTTTTCCCCACTAGCTTCCAAGAATACAGAAGCGGACTCCCCCACTTTCTTTAACCACCGAGTTCAACTGCTAGAGTGCAGAATCAGCACCAACAGACCTTGGCTGGTTTGTTTTCTAACCTTAAAAGTATGCCACAGTACTTTTTTTTTTTTTAATTGTTATCTGGTAAGGCTCATTAGTAGGGTCAGCAGCAGAGAAAACCTACCCCCCCACCCCCTTACTACAACACCTAGCCTATAAATATATACAATTTGGACACTCTGCTAACCCAAATGGCATCCACCAGCCTTAAGCAGTTGTAACCATCCTGCTCTAGATACCCAAAACATAAATTAAAGCAAAACATAATACTATTAAACAAAATAAATTTAAAAGATAATTTTCAGTCTCACAGATTGTTTCTGGTGTACTCACCCTTTTGGCTCGGCTCAGCTCTTCTCACTCAATTCTCCCTTGCTACACTTGGGCTCATTCCACTCAATTATCTTACCCCCATTCCCACCCACCCGAATATCAATTATTCTCACCATAGTTCCTCCCATAAATACATTTCACCCAGTTACATTCATCTATAAATCACTCCCAATTTGACTCATTTCTCAACATCACTTTAGACTCACTAACTGCTAATTACCCAACTAATCCCCTCTTTAAACACAGCCATTCTAGAACAGAACTTTTCCCACAAACACTACTTATATTTTACAACTGCTAATTCCTTAGCACAACGCCCACCTTTTTTCCTATTATGTAATTTCTCTCTAATATAATACTCCTCACATTCTCTATTGCCTTTTACCTTCTACTACACCTAACTTCACTCCAAAAAACCTATATATCTTACAATCCTACATCTACAATATCCACACAAACACAATTCCTTACCAGCTTCTCTGAAGTATCCTCTAACCTATATGCAACTGACATAATTTTATGGAAAGTAAAAATCCTTCCCCTACAGACAGCAACAAAATAAACATTGCTTTAAATTACAAAAACAAAGCAAAAAGGAAGCACCTACCCTATACTCTACCACATATATATTATAACCTACCCCAATGCAGAGATATACATCCCAACCCATGTCCCATCCCATCTCTTCTTGACCCCCCCTAAGTCCTTTAAATCACTAAACTTTACAACCATTAACCATCAAAGTATCAGAAATAAAATCCCAGAATTACATGCCTGGATAGCTCAAAACAAACCTGATATTATAGCCACTACTGAGACATGGTTAAAACCCTACATTAAAAATGTCAAATTCCTACCCCTGGGCTTTGTTTGTCTTAGATCAGATAGACCACATAAAAAGTGGGACGTGTGGCTTTGCTATATCCAAATACCTTTACTATAGTTCCATACACTACATCTATCCCACATTTTTCCACAAAAGAAATATTTTCCTTCCTAAACATTAATAATTGCAAGACCTTCTGTATTGTATTATATATATATATATATATATATATATATATATATATATATATATATATATATCCAGGCAGTAACAATCCTATATTAGAAGAAATCCTTGCCTGGACATCAAATAATATAAAAAAATGAAACAATCATTCTGGGTGATGTAAATTTTAATTGGCTAGATATCTCCCACCACCATCCTGTCTCAACCTAAATAACTTTACCCAGCTATTAACAATATAATTAGACCCAACAAAAACAACCCTAGTGGCTCAGTCTTGGACTGGATTGCGGTCTCTGACCCAGATAGAATTGTCTACACAGGAACATTCTCTAATAGTATAAGTGACCATATACCTGCCTTCATATTACAGAAAACTACCACAACACTCAACAAACATCAGTATAAGCAAACTAGAGACTTCTCCCATTTCTGCCCAAGCAAACTTAATGAAATTTTACAAAGCATCAACTGGAATACATTAAAATTCCTTCCCCTCGATGAGGCTGTCAAATTCTTCATCTCAACATTTCACAATGTCAAGAACAATCTAGCTCTACTCCGACAAAGGAGAGTAAAAACGAATCATGCCAGTTGGCTTACTAGACCCACTAAGCAATTCATGACTGCCAGGGACAAAACAGAAATTATGGTAAAAAAACAAAAAATGCTCCGACCTCACACAATATAAACAACTCCATAATCAAGTAAAGCATCTAATAATTACAAATAAAAAGGAACATTACCTTAGTCTACAAGGCTACCATAAGAACCCCTCACCAAAAAATTCTGGAGCTTCATCAATTCTTTACTAAACCTAGGTTCAAATAATAATCCTTGTCGAAAGCCAGATAAAAAAAACACTGAAATAGCCTCACTCTAACTCATATTTTATTACTCTTTTTTCAAATTTTTCCCAGTTAGGGGTCACCAAAGTGGATCACCTGTCTGCTCATGATTGGCAGTGCAGTTTTACAGTGTCCAAGTTTCCAGCTCGGCGCCCGACCTTCCATGGAAGGCACACACATGCACACACTCATGCCTAGGGTCAATTTAAAGTATCCAATCTACCTACAGCATGTCTTTGGGATGTGGGAGGAAACTGGAGCACTCTGAGAAAACCAATGCGACCACAGGGAGGACATGCAGACTCCACACAGAAGGCACCCCAGCCAAGAATCAAACCAGATAACCTCTTGCTGTGAGGTGGCAACACTAACTGCTGTACCACTGTGGCTGCCCAACTCATATTTCATTAATACTATAGCCAATATAACTACCACCTTTCCACAAACCAAATCAGCTCCTTCTAATCCATCCACACAAAATACCTTTAATCACCCTTTACCCAGCTTTTCTCTTTCACCTATAACTACTGCCACTATAAACAAACTGCTTCTTAAACTCAAACCTGGCACCAGCTCCCCTGACAGCCTACCTCCTGAACTCCCACAAATATCTCCCAACTCTGTTGCTTATCCCATCAACATACTTCTTAACAGATCTATTCAGGAGTCCCATGTACCCAAAATTTGGAAAAAAAGCTTATATTCTACCTCTTCATAAAGGAGTCAACAACACAGACTTTTCCAAGTTATGACCTATTGGCTATCCCTACCCTCATCCCAAAGATTTTGAAAAAATGCATTCATATTCAACTTCTTCATTATATACTTCACAACAAAATCCTTTCTCCCAATCAGCATGGTTTTAGACAAGGTCACAGTACTACTATATCTGTTACATCCTTCATGGACACACTTAACTTGGCTGGAGATGCTAGAAAATTTGTTTCCTCTCTCTTTTCTTGACCCTTCTAAGGCTTTTGTTACAGTCTCCTACTCTCCTCTTCTCACTAAACTCTCTAACGTAGGCATCTCACCCACCCCTAGACTGGTTCTCAAACTACCTCACAAACAGGAAACAATCAACCAAGTGGCAACATTCATTCTCTCCATTCCTTAACACAACCACAGGTGCTCCCCACGGATCCATACTAGGGCCCATTCTGTTTAGCATATTTATCAACAACTTCCACACTACCCTTAGTCAAGGTACTGTCATTCAATACGCAGATGACTCATCCATCATCTGTGCTGCCAGTTCCTTAACTAAATTACAGCAACTCATTTAAAATTAGGGAAAACACTAACTAGACTCAAAAAATGAAGAATAGAAGTCAGGAGTCGGCAAATCCACTCGGTTATTTTATTAGCGCTTTCGGCTGTCCAAATTAAACAAACTTCTTCAGATAAAAGTTAAAAGGATATTGCATCCATTAAATAGGGAAAGTCATATGACATCACTTCCTGATTCCTTAAAAAAATACTTCAAAATGTTTAAATTAATAGTTCAAATATTTGCTTTAAATGTTCAAATAAAAAATATATATAAGTGTACATATAAATGATGTGTGAAAGTGTTACTTTGCTTGTCCAAACTGCTAAAAGAGGTTGTTTTGAAAAATGTGTCATCTTTCTAAAGCCTTTAAATTTAGCAAACATTTCAGTTTGCAGTTCTCATTGAGACCTGGATGGCAAAAGGCATTCAGCCGTAATTGCCAAATGAGTTCCTTTTTTTCAAGTATTAAAGACCATGGATCCCCCGGGGGTCAGGAGGGAGTTGCTCTAAAACTGTGAAAGAAAAGCTGTGGTGAATATTCTCAGAGATATGCCGGGCTAGTGCATTGGTAAGATTGTGTTTCCCAATATTGTAAATATGTTTGCAAATTCACTGTTTCAAGTGTCTCTCAGTCTTAACCACATAAAAACATAAATAAAGGTTGCATCCAGTTGAGAAAGCATGCCAATGGCCAAATATACAGCCATTGGCAATTTTTCCTGTTGCAAAATAAAAAAAAAATATTTTTTTACCCCGATCTCCGAAGTTTAAGCATAGCACAGCGCCACGCAAAAGTGCCGTGCTCTAAAAACCATGAAAAAAATAAATAAAAGCCACAAATAGGAATTTTATTCAAAATATTCAACTGCCATGCAAGTGAATGGCAGACTGAAGACAACATGGCTACTGAGTAGAGGTTACTAAGGGGGGAAGCTCAGTCTAAGAGATGTAACCAAGCATTAGTAGGCAATCATATGCAAATGAGGGTAAGGATAGTGAATCCCAATTTTACATGGCATATGAGCAAAGTCTGTAGAGTGTAAGAGTAGGATAAGGGGAGTATCAGAGTAGAAAGGTGACATCATGAGGGGGTATGTATGAAAGAATGTAAGCTCATTGGAGCAGAGTGGCATGTGTTTGCTGTCAGTTACTCATCACTGGAAGAGGTGTGTCAACAGGTATCCTAGGTAAAGCCAAGAAATTGAAGGTGTATGCCGTGGATAACACTAAAGTTTCTGCAACGTGTTTGCGTGCAGGTGTGCACCTGTAAATCTGAGTAAGACTGTGTGCAAGCGTGTGCGCCTGTGTGCATGCGTTTAAGCCGGAGTAAGCATGTGTAAGGTTGTTGAAATCTGTGTAAGCGTGTTTGCGCCTGTGTGCGCACGTTCAAGCAGGAGTCAGCAAGTGTTAGGCCGTGTAAGCATGTGTGCGCGCGTGTGAGCTGGTGTGCGCATGTTTGTGCTTGTTTGCGCATTGCTGACCCCTGTGGAAACAGAAAGGGAAAAGGAAACACAACAAATAGTAGGAAGTAAACCAAGGAGAACTAGCAGAGCTAGCAGGTGAAAACAATCAGAATCAGGCAATTACACAGGGAGTACACTAGCCCAGCCCAGCACTTAAAACTCTGCAAACAACTTTCCACCATGTTTTCCTCAGAGACACTGCAACACTGCAGTAAACTAAGAGAAGTGAAAACTTAAAAAGCTTTACTGAGACAAAGAAATGTTAGGGGCTGCCATTGCTGTTATAAGGCGACATATGCAACATGCTGAGGGTGGTGACAATGCGAATGCTGCTGAGCAACTCACAATGAGGAGACGGAGATGAGTGTACAGGCCCAGGGTAACCTACCAGGGGCTACATGAGCTGGAGATAGTGGAGCACTATAGAGTGGACAGAGACCTCATGCAGCAAATTGTTGAGCTGTGCAGGCCATGCCTCACACACAGAACCAACAAAGGGGAACCCATCCCAGTGGAAACCAAGATATGTGTTGGCCTAAGAATACTAGCAACAGGTACCTTCCAGAGACCAACTGGTGATATCATGGGGATTTCACAGGCATCAGCATCCAGGATACTGCACCAGTTCCTGAATGCCATGTCAGCACATGTCGGTGATCATGTATATTTCCTCAATTCCCGTGAGGTATTGGCCAGCAATATGCATCTTTTCCAGCAAATAGCGGAATACCCTGAGGTAGTGGGTGCAATAGACTGCACGCACTTATGCATCAAAGCACCAGCTGGTGAGTGGGGTAGGGCCTACTTTAACTGCAAGGGCTTCTCATACATCAACTGCCAGGTTGTGTGTGATGCCCAGGGCATAATACTGAATGTGTGTGCTGGCTGCCCTGGAAGCTACCATGATTCCCATATCTGGCATCTGACACAGCTGTACCAGACATTTGCCAATGGGGACATCCCTCATGGTCACCTAGTGGGGATGCTGGATATGCACTGGAGCCGTGGCTGATGACACCTATCAGAAATGCACACACACCTGAACAGGAATGCCATAATGAGGCACATGCACAAACACGAAATGTAATTGAGCATGTGTTTGGGCTGTTCAAGTCATGGTTCCGGTGCCTGGACACATCTGGTGGAGCCTTGCAGTACTCACCAACTACATGTACCCAAATCATTATGGTATGTGCTATGCTACATGATATGATCCTGCGAAAACAGCTGCAGCAGGAGCAGCATAGGGCCAGGCCAAACAGACCCCACCATTGCCAAGGCCATCACAGGCAGAGCATGACTCGGAGAAGGAACAACCTGAGCCTGACCCAGTAGGCAGAAGGAGGCATGCCCAGTATGCTTTGGCCTTGGTAAAGAGGCAACGCATAGCACATACACTGGCTCAGTAGGAACCCTGGAAATGATACCTCTCTCTGACTCACTCACACATATAGTAAAAGGGATGCCTAACGACACTACCTGTTTTCAAACATGTATAGAGAGTGTACTATGTGCATCCAACATAGGCAGCCCTGCAGCACCACCTGAGGCATGATTGCCATGTTTTAAGCAATATAAAGCAGTGCTAAACAGCTTTTACCACTATTTAGTATATGTAAACAAAATTGCACACACTAACTAGCACAACTTTGGGCAATGTTGAGCAATATTGGGTGATGTTCAGCAGTGTTGGTTAACGTTGAGCAATGTTGGGCAAGTTCGGTCAAAGTTGGGCATAGTTGAGCAAAAGCAGGTAAACATGCTCATATTTGCTTTACTGGTCCTTAAGCAGTCTGGTCTGCCCAGTATGAAAATATAAAGCAGTGACAGTCCTCAAACCCAGGATACTGTGCACTATAGTCACAGTACTGAACCACTAAAACATGACAGTATTTCACTGGTCAGCTTGTATAAAGAAATGTTGAGAAGTCTTTGCAAAGTGTCTCATGGAAACCCTGCAGGCACAGCATAATCCCTGTCGAGTTATGACACAAAGGTGAGCCTTGCAGTAAAAATACAACTTGATTTTCAACACACATATAGTATAAATGTTAATATTGGGCGTGTTCACACACGTCAACAAATGTAGTGGACTTCAGACAGCAACATACTGAAAGATCACACTGGGCATGCTCACACACTTGAATAAATGAGGCAAATGTCAGGCAACAACATACTGAAAGGCCAAACTGGGCATGCTCACACACTTAGGCTATGTCTGAGTACAACAGTGGGCCACACATATTTAGCAGTTGCATGTGTTAACCCAGGAACCTCTCACTATTCACCAATCCTGCCTTGTGCACACAGTTATATGACAACAGACACATATATAATATATTGGAACCCAGTCATAATCAAATATGTACTACAGATACTTAGGTTGTTCATAGAAAGTGGAAAAGCAAAGAAGATAAAAAAACCTGCAATCAGTATCATCAATAAACAATGTGCACTCCAAACATTATCCAATCCAGGTTATGGAAAGATTATCTGCAAAGGAGTCCATACAGAACCATGACACTTCCTTCAGCTGTGTCATAAATAGCAGTGTACACTCATATATGTCCTGAGTCAGGGCCAACTGTAAAGGACTGACAATGCCAACATCCTGTCAGATAGGCCCATACATACATACCCACCTCCCACTGACAAAAGGCCCTATCATCATACCAGGAGATATCACATGTAGAATGGGTAAACAGCTCCTTCCAAAGATGAAAACATGGCATCAATTGGATTACATTGTTTCCCTATATGTGTCATAAGTGAACTGCAGAACAAACAGACCCTGCACCTGAACAGTCTGTTGAGCCTCACCCTCTCTACAGGATATGAAACTGTTGAATGGGTTACAGCAACATATGGCACACTCCACAAGTGTTGGTGCACAACAGACCATGGGAACTATAGTCTTATAAGCCTATGAAGTCTGATCTGCAAGGTCATGGAGTCCATCATGATTGAAGTCATAAACAGAGCTCTTGGAAGCCTACAAACACACAACCCTACCAACTTTGGTTTGGTCATGGGCAGATCCTGGTTCCCAAACCTGCTAGACTGTTTACAAGGCAGCCACCCAGGACATACATCAATGAAATGAGCTACACATGTCCCACATAGACTTTGAATAGCCCTTTTCCAACATCCCAGACACATGTCGTATCCACAAAATCAACAACCTGTGCATAAATAGGTATTGTCATCTGATGGATTGGCAACTGGGCCACAGATAGATCACACAAGGTAAGAATTGTGGAGTCCTGTTCAAGCTGGTAACACCTGCTGTCCCCCATGGCTCAGTCCTGGGATTGCATAAAACAAAGTGCACACACATTACCATGTCTAGTCTGATGATGTCAGCATCCTGCAAATATAGCAGGAGAAATGAAAACACCCAATAAAGCATATAGCCTGTCATGTTAATGCGTATTTCTCTAGTATCATAACATAGTTAGGTAGGGATTTGAATCCTGCAATTGCTGAATGTGTGTGTGTGTATGTGTGGGGGGTGTATGATTGTATGTGACTTCTTTTGAGAGGAGTGCCCTTTTGGAGACTAGGAAAACACCTTAAAAGTGGTATATTCCTCTTTGGCAAGTCTGATGATGTCAGCATCCCGCAAATATAGCAGTGGAAATGAAAACTCCTAATAAAGCATAGAGCGTGTTATGTTAATGCGTATCTCTCAAGTATCATAATATAGTTAGGTAGGGGTTTGAATCTTGCAATTGCTGAGTGTGTGTGGGGGAGTGTATGTTTGTATGTGATTTCTTTTGAGAAGAGTGCCCTTTTTGGAGACTAGGAAAACACCTTAAAAGTGGTATATTCCTCTTTGGCAAGTCTGATGATGTCAGCATCCCACAAATATAGCAGTGGAAATAAAAACTCCCAGTAAAGCATATAGCACATCGTGTTAATGTGTATCTTTCTAGTATCAGCAATCATAGCATAGTTAGGTAGGGGTTTGAATCCTGCAATTGCTGAGTGTGTGTGTGACACTGTTGGTTAATGTGTTGTGGGTTTTGCTTTTACTACTGTATGACATATCAGTATAACAACAGTATGTGCATTGCACACTTCAGGTATCTGTGTGGCAAATACATATATGTACATGTGACCTCAATTAGTTCATAGGTGTGAAGCCTGTTTTCTACATGAATACATCTGTTACCTTTGACAGATTTTGCTGCTGCTTCTCAGACCTTAGGTCACATATGTATGTTTGTGCCAAGGCCAGCCACTGTAGTGATCTGTGGCCTAGGTCATCTGTGTCACACACACCCATGACAGTTTCTATAGAATAGTGTGAGTGAGGGTTCATGCCTGGTATATATTTCAGACATGTTCAAACACAACAAAGTCTGTCAATAATGGACATTCATTATAGGTGTACAACAACTTTGTGTATATGCATGCAGACCCCTTATTGCTTATGTGATACACTGAGGGACTTCAGAATACCTTTGGAAATGTGAATACCAAAGGACAGATGACATAACACTTGGCTGTATGTACACATCGGTACCCATTCTACATGTTGGAAGCTACTGCCTATGTGGTACTGTCGGGATACTATGTTTAGTAAATGTGGATGACTATGTTATAGTTGGCTTATAGCTTTACAGCATGGGTTGGACAACAGGTATCTGTCTGTATGATACCCTTGTGTAGGATAAGTGTCTCATCCGGAGAATGCATTGTAGGCCACTGTATGCATTTCCAGATGTGGACAGACATATCCCTAGTGTGTTTGCTTGTACCTAAGAGGGCTATATGCCAAACAGGAGTGGTCCCAGGAATGGGTGGCGGTCAATACCACTGGTTACTGGTATAGTATAGTACCGGAAGGATCCAAATGCTACTGAGTTTCCTACATCTGTGTGTCGGTTGTCAAGACATCATCTAACGATTGGTTATAGTCAGGCTGTTGAGGTTGTGTATACTACCAGAATGCAAACCAATGACAGATAGTAACAGTATCACCCACAGCATAGTGTCAAACCATGTCATACACACATGTGTACCCAAGTTAAAACATATGTGTAGTAAAATGCATACTGGCCACCAATAGAAACTATGATGTGTTAACACCTGTGTAATACAGGGCATGTCACCCCTCCCATGTGTCCACTATGCATGTACATACAGACAGTGCACCAGCACCATGTTCACAAAAGTACACCTGCAAATTTGCACTGCACACATCACAAACATACTGTCCACTCACCAACACATGCTGCCAAAACTACACACATCAGCCAAGTGGCACATGGGCGAACAATACATTTTTGGAATTAACACTGGTGTAAACAATACTACATTGATAATCATAGCTTTAATACATCATGCCTGCTCAGATATACCTACAAGGATATCATTACACTTTACTGTTGACAACATGCTAACATTGCTACACTGCTATAAAGTCACCCTGTGCATCAGCACCATGTTAGCCTGTTCCTGCATCAGTGTTACAGATGGCAGGAGGTGGCACAGTTTCATCATATGCACAGGGTTTGTTGTTGGTTTGCCAGTGCCCGACATTGACCCATCCAATCGATATGTATGTGTGTGTGTGTGTGTGTGTGTGTGTGTGTGTGTGTGTGTGTGTGTGTGTGTGTGTGTGTGAGAGGGACAACAGTACAGCATGGGTCAATGTTGATATAATGTGTGTGTGTATGTTTTAGCCCTAGGTGTTTGGTTTATGTGTGTGTGTCTGAATGCACACAGTTCCACCATGTGGCTGCCATATATGGGAGGTTGTGGGACAGGCACAGACTGTACCTGCCAGGCTGTACAGATCACTGTCTCTGGCCACGGACACAGTACCTGTGCCTGGCAGGGGTGCCACGGACAGTATCGGGTACTAAGCCAGACTGGTTACTATCATCAGAGGCAGAGGGATGTCGAATGGACCCATGTCCCTGCTGGGACTGGCCAGAGCCACGTGCACGTGGTCTGATATGACGGTCTATTGACAGCCCAGCCCCAACATTGCTGGGGCTGGTACTGCCACTACGGGAGTGGCTGTGACTTGTGTGTTGTCCGTGGCAACTGCCAGCCGATGATGTTGCTGGCATATGTCCACGTCGACGTCTCAGCCATCCTGCACTGTCCTGGCACATGGACATGACATTGCGGAGGACATCTAATGTCTCCCCCAACGTCTATCAATGACCTCGGTGTAATTACAGATGGCACCGGCAAGGTCACAGATACTGTCATTGATAGCGGTTTTATGGGCCCTCTGCGCCCTTAGTCCCTGTCTGCTGTACTGTTCCATACGTGCCTGTGCCTGCATTACAGTCCGGAACATACCTGAGGTTGTAAGACCTGTGGGGGCACGTCTGCCAGGGGCATTATGACCAGCAGTGCTCCCACGAGAACCTCTGGACATCTGCTACGTGGTACCATTCCAGGAATCTGGGTATGGCTGCTGTGAGGGGATGCATGTGCCATAGATACCACACTATCCTGGTCAATGCCTACTGTATGCTGTCCCTTAGCTAAAGCCATTGGTGATGAGAGATGTATTGGCAGTATGAATGTGCACATAGATGGGGTGGAAAGCTGTGTACTGTCGATTGGCGGCCCAATGACAGACCCTGTCAAACCTGCCTGTGCCACAACACATCTATTATCATTTCCACAATTTGTGGCAGGGACTTCAGGTTCCCTGCTGCATTCAACCAACACAACCTCAGCACCTGTGAGAGGAAGACAGGAAACACACTTTACAATCTGTACATGATGTTAGCACACATGCACACATGAACACATGCACACATGAACACATGCACACATGCACACATACACTCATGCACACATGAACACATGCACACATGCAAACATGAACACATGCACGCATGCACACATGCACACATGCACACAGGAACACATGAACACATGAACACATGAATACAAATACACTACTCACTAAAGTAGACATACACACACACACACACACACACACACACACACACACACACACACGCATGCACGCACACACACACACACACACACACACACACACACACACACACACACACACACACACACCAACAGCAATCCAGAACATACTCATTAGTGGTTGATGGTGGAGTACAGTATCACAAGCCAAAGAGTCCTATCACACATGTCAGCATGCAGGATGTGTGTTGC
Source organism: Protopterus annectens (assembly GCF_019279795.1). Taxonomy (NCBI): domain Eukaryota; kingdom Metazoa; phylum Chordata; order Ceratodontiformes; family Protopteridae; genus Protopterus; species Protopterus annectens. Next base: position 654,866,373 of record NC_056737.1, on the reverse strand, counting down.
CCAACAGCATGCAGTGCGAGTGTAGAGATTCCTTGTTAATAACACTATACATGTCTTTGATGCATGTGTGTTGTTCAATGATTAGCCTCACCCTGGAACACAATGTGTACATGGACACAACATTGTTGTGTAAGTATTAAATGATTTTCAATGACCTGTGCACCATCACTCACAGGTATACATACCATGGCTGGATGCACACAACTGTCAGGTGTATAGCAATGAATGCTATGTGTAGTACTGTAGTTACTGTAACTGGATGTAGTGTAGTACCATGAGCCATCATCAGGCAGCATCATGTGGTCACTCAAGGCCATTAATGTGTGCCACACTGGCAACTATCTTGCTGTACCTGAACTGCAGCACTGTGGCTACATTAACCATTTCACAGGCAGTTGTTACATGGGTATGTAAGGTGTTCAATAGGAAGCATTGCCTAACATGAATGTATTGTGTGTTGAAGAGGGTCGCACCACCCCATGATAGGCCTCTACCCCTCAGGTATAGTATGTGTGCTGTGTGGATGACATTTGGGATATTGGAGTCTGACCTTAGAGTAGGTGTCTAAATATGCAATGTGTATCATATTAACATGTACTGCGTATGACAAAGTGGTGTATGTTGTGTGCATGTGTATTGACTCTGCCTATACAATGTCCACTACAGTGTACCACAATTGTTTGGGATGTTCTGTGTATTGCATGTGTTTGAGACAGCTACTCATGTTATTAGGATGTACATAGTCACACAGAAAACATGCAGAGCATGCATTATGTGTAGGTGTTTTACATGTGTATATGGCCTACAACTCACCTATGACATGCACATGTTATTTGCTATATTAAATGTAGAACACTCACCAGCATGGGTCTGCTGTCTTGCTGTCACACCAGAGGGACCTACAAGGATATGAGACAGTTTGTCAGTGTCAACAACTATGACATTGCTGCTGTGAGTTTGCAATTTTACAGTAGTACAATGGTTGACAGTCACAGGCATACAGATTATGTTCCAAATTATCAGTATTGCACAACATCAGGCTCCACATCTTCTAAATACACAGTACACATCTGACATATGCATGTTCTAACAATCGAGCTAACAGTAGTCTGCAGATATGCCATGTTACCTGCACGCTCCGAGTCAACTTGCTGGGTGACTCCGGCCTCCATGATGACACATGTCTGTTGTAGTAGTTGGCCAGGAGCCATCACGCTGAGGAGCAGCTCTTCCACTGTGGTGAGGGGCGGATGTAATGCTGCACCACGACCTCTGGCAAGCTGTTGTCTGCGGACATCGGAGGCATGCTGCCGGACATGTCTAATTAAATCACTGCAGTGATGGCGTACTTGCTCATAAGTCCAGTTATGCATGCCTACGTCATTAACCCGATGGACAACATCTTGCCACAGTGCAGTGCGCTCATGCTGGTCCTGACTGGTTCTGGAGAACAGCAAGGTTTGATGTTGTACTAGGGTGGATATTATGATTTCCTACTCTTCAGGGGAATACACAGGGTTGCGATGGTGAGACATGTCCCTGGAAGACAATAAAACAATAATTGTGAGCAAGTCATGTGACACACTTAACATTCTAAAGTACAGATATCAGTGAAATGCCATATATAGCAACCTATTGGCTGTCAGTAGATACACACTTTTAATACCACATATCAGTGCTCAGCCCACAACTGCCTGACAGTGCCTGGCACGTTCTATATATTAAACCATGTTCTGCACAGCAACAAAGTGAAACCAGTATGTAAAACTATACAACAGTACATGGCACACTGTATGTGACACAATGCACCACCTAGCCACAGGAGGTATATATGAAGCTAATGCATACAGAAATATGTCATCCATTGAAATGATTGTAAAGTACAGTTACAGTACTACCAGTACACCACACTACTTGTTGATAGCAAACCTCTAAGTAACATATATGCACATTCATCAATATAGGTGGCATACTGCTGTACTACACTATACATGTTGCTAGATATGCACTTATATCATGTAACACACATATGACCAAGGCCATGTTACAGGCATACCCACACACACATCAGACATACCTACAAGACACAAAGGTATGGCAACCCAGATGAGCTTCACCTGTGTACCATACATTACTGTGTGTCAGCACTTACAAAACCTTATGCCTGAGGTATGTAATGTGTGAGGACTACAGGTAACAAACAAAACAGTGTTTCCAAGCAATGTGGATATACACCATACTGTGCTGTTTAGACCTACAGCTTCAGGTAGTACTACAGTTCATACAGGATTTGTATTCACTAGTGTTAACAATCAATAAGCATACATGTACTGCTTTAGCCTACAATAGCACACTCCAGTCAACACTATGGGACTACGTCACACCGTATGCCATACTGCTTTTCCTGCCTAGCAATAGCATACATATCTTTTGCGGGGATCAGAGCTAGAACACTACATACCATGATATAAACAGTTTCCCACTAGGCTATCACACATATACACAATGTTGATACATTCACCTATACATTCACCATCACACTCAGTCAAACTCACATAGCAATTAATGCAACAAGTACATGCGTGTGTGTATCGGGTCCTAGGTAGCTAATAGGCTGTTAGCCGTAGGGCCTAGAGAAGCCTAACCATATGGTACCCGGCCCTTCAACACCCATGTAATTTAAGTTCATGTTCCCCTGTCATGCAGAGCCACAGAGGTAATTCCTGGGTTTTATTTCCTATCTCACATCCAATCATCATGATTATTCATGACGACTGCTAATGAGGACCTTTCTTTGCTATTGATAGGTAGTTAGTTCCAGAGTATGGTATGTGTCTGAGATGAGAATGTACCACTCCAGCATGTTCTGCTTTTTGACGTTACAAGGTTTAGATCAGTACAGTGTGTAGCTTGTAGGGATTTTGATCTGTTTACATGGAGCATGTCCAACACCTGTGGGTTTGGCATAGCTTTGTATGTTAGGCAGAGGTTGCCTCTGGGTAGGCGGTATGCGACACAGTGTAGCTGTGGTTTTGTAAGACAGTTTGCATAGGGCATCTGTTTGAGTCTGGTAATACACTTTGTGAGGTATGTGCCTGGCCTCTACAGTTGCTGTAGATGTCTTCTGAGGTACATACCAAAAGGGCCATTGTACTCTATGATGGGTTTTATGACTGATGAGTAGAGTGGAATTCTGACCTCTTTTTCCATGGATGACACACCTTTTCTGATGACATGTGGACCGTACACAGTTTACATGACTAGTGTGGCACTGTGATTATCAAAAGAGACACTACTGTCCACCTGTGTCCCGTGGTCTCTTATCACACTTTTGGTGTTAAGTAGACTACCACCTATGTGGTAGTTCATGGGTACAGGGTTTTTAACAAAAGGGATGGCAATACATTTACAACTTTGAGCGTACATATAAACATCCATTGGTGTACATATAGATTTACATATAGGCACATATACAGTCCACCTTTCATAGTGGGAATATCAATTATGCAAAGGTTGAGAGGGATACCGTTATGTAATAATGTTGCACAGTCTTGTGCAGAATACATTGAAGGTATTCTCAGCCCATGTATCTTTAGCAGGACTCCCTGTCTGGAAGACTAAAAACCTAACAAATCATACCCACAGCGTTTAAACACCACATGTCATATACCAGCACTGCATGCTGTCTTGTTTGCCACACACTACAACCTACATAACAATATGCACATAACAACCTTCACTAACATATATATGTCCACCCTTCACAAACAGTTGCAGTATGTCCCTTGATCTATGCACATGTTAAGATGATAATATACCTGACACATAAATATCTCTCCATATGTGTGTGCCATACACACAGAAGGTCCACACTGTTGTAAGTCTGTAGACCTCACGGATGACCTGTTGGGCCTTGCTACAACATGAACAGTTGTCACATGTGTGCATAACAGTAATATTACAGGGAGTATTTATAGCTGCTAATGCTACATTACTATACTAGCCTGATACAGCAGTTGCCAGTGCTAAGCTACACATTATATGACTATCATGCATGTGTTACTCTGTCACATCCAGGTTTATATAGCTGTTTGCACTACTCCCCCAAACAGCCAGTATACACAGTACTGTACAGAACATAGATAACATGATCAGATGTTTGACATTTAATGCTGAGCTACATATGTCACAGTTATGTCCCACTGCACACAGCTACACACTGATTTGTCCATGGCAGTAGTTATGCAGGGTATCAGTGCATACATACCTACTGCTGCCACATATGCATATTTCAAAGTATGTACAGTACTCTTCATAAACATCTACTGCTTGCCGGTAACCACATATCTGTTACATACCTGTTTGTCACTTTCAGGTCCGTCTGTGTATGTTTTGACAATTTTTTTTTTTTTTGGTATTAATTAAGTAAAGTTTGCTTTTACTTAATTTTTTTGCTTATTAATTAAGCTTTTTTTTTTACTTAATTAACATTTTTGGTTAGTAATTCAGTAAATTTGTTTTACTTAATTACATTTTTGTTTTATTAAGTAATATTTTTTTTTTACTCCTCTCCAGGTTTACAGATGCTATAACATGTGCAATGTAATGATTGCATGTGGGGACTCATGGAAGCCCTGCAGGCACAGCGTGCTTCCTGTTGATGTACAGCACAAAGGTGAGCCCTGAAGTAAAAACCAACTTGATTTTTCACACACATATAGTATATATGCCCATACTGTGCATGCTCACACACTTAAACAAATTTATCAAATTTCAGTCAGCAACATACTAAAAGGTCATACTAGGCATGCTCACGCACTTAGGCCATGTCTGAGTACAGCAGTCGGCCACACATATCTGGCAGTTGCAGTTCTTACCCCAGAAACTTGTCACTATTCACCAATCCTGCCTTGCCCACACAATGATATGAAAACAGACCCATATAATATATTGGACTCCTGTCATAATCAAACTATGTACTACAAGTACTTAAGTTGTTCAAAGAAAGTGAAAATTCAAAGAAGATCAATAAATCTTCGATCAGTATCATCAATAAACAATGAGCACTCCTAACATTATCCAATCCATGTTCTGGCAAAAATATTGCAAAGAGTCCATAGAGAACCATGAAGCTTTCTTTCGCTATGTCATAAATATCAATGAATATCAATATCAATAAAGAGCATTAGTGGCCTGAAATACATGCCATACACAGACCATCTCAAAATGCTCCATCTGTACTCTCTCGCATATCGCCTACTCAGAGGTGATCTCTGCCTAACATACAAAGCTATGTCAAACACAGAGCTGTTGGACATGCTCCACATAAAATACTCACAATCCCTCTGCTCTTTGGCCACAAAACCCAGAGTGAAATACAAAAGGAAGGGGTGTATCCATTTACCTTATGGATACCCACACCTTCAGGTTTGTGGCACAGCATGAGGCCTTGGAGACCATGCATGTGCAACTAACATTGAGCAAAGCTGCTTATCAGATTGTAGCCTGCTACAGATCATCTACCTTGTCTCAGGAACCTCACTCAGTATTCCTGAGAACAGTGGAAAATATAAAGGTCCTACCAAACACCATTATATGAGGAGATTACAACTACCCAAACATTAAGTGGGAGAATTACTCGTGTACAACGTCCTTTGCCCAATGTTTCCTAGAGTTTAAAAACTCAAACGCCCTGGAACAGCTGGTCACCATGCCCGCTAGAGGTGATAACATACTGGACCTGATCATCACCAACTTGGGGTACCAGTGTTCCTCAACAGAGATAAATCCCCCGCTGGTAATATTAGATCATAAAGTAATCATACTGGACATCCACATCCCGCCCTCCCAGTCAGGGAAACGACTGTGTAGACATTTTCAAAAGCAAACTGCACACTTCCCAAGACCAAAGTGGAAAGTTCCAAAGCCCCCTTGCTATAGGATAATGCTATACAATCTGCCGAATTATTTACAAGTGCATTCTATGAGCATCTACAGGGATGCATGGATCGAGACATCCCAAATAAAACCAAGACACACTCCTCCAAAAATAAGAAACCAATCTGGTGGTCATTGCCCATAAATAAGCTATACAACAGAAGGATGAAACGAACACATGATAAAGCAAACTTCACAATAGGAAAGGCATCACTGATCATTATTAGGAAGAAATAATGATCGCTCATGAAATAATCCAAGGCCATTTTCTAAAGACAAATTGCCAAGGAATGTAAGAATAACAAGCACAAAGCCTTGATTAGCTATACCAAACATTTAGGTGGCAACTGTCAAATATGCTGTCAGCTACTGCAAAATGGCAAAAGATACACTGAACCAACTGACATTGCTTACATCCTGGCGGACAAGTTCAGTGCAAACCCCCCCTCCCATCACCCCCGAAAGGGCCTGTGTCCATCCCAGAAGAATGCAGAGCCCCAGATATCATGGACATGCAGGTAAAAACAGCCCTCTCCAAAGCTAAGAACACAGCATCAATCGGACTGGATGGTGTCCCAGGCTACTGCTTTCACCAGCCCCAAAAGGAACTACACCCTTACCTACATTCACTGTCCAGACTCAACTTTACCACAGGCTATGTACCCAAATAATGGCATACAGCAACAGTCATCCAGCTCCACAAAGGGGGTGCCACAACCAGAACCTGGAAACTATTGCCCTATAGGCCTACTCAGCCTGGTCTGCAAAGCTATGGAGCAAATTATCATGGAACCCATAAACAGAGACATTGGGAACCTCCAGACACTGGACTCTACCCACCTTGGCTTTGTTAAAGGGGTGTATCCATTTGATAAATTTTACTTCTTTGAAACAGTTACCAAGGACATAGATGGAGGAGAAAGTAGTCCACACAGTCCACCTGGACCTCACTAAGGCCTTTCGACACCATTCCCCACTCTGGCATCATGGACAAGCTTACCAGCGTGAACAGCTATGTCACAGGATGGGTGGCCAACTGGCTCACAGATCAAACACATATGTTCAGAGTTGCAGGTGCCATGTCCAACTCTAAACCAGTCACAAATAGCATCCCACAGGTCTTGGTCCTGGGACACCACCTGTTCAGTAGATACTGCTCAGAGGTACAGGCAAGCATGGGAGGAGTATGGCTGAACAAATTTGCAGATGACTGCTAACTGTGGTCCATAATCGACTCTACGGCTGACACAGACATCCTCCAGAAGGGTCTTACAGAGACAGATACCTGGTGTCAAAACAATGCCCTCAAGCAGAATGCCAAATAATGCATAGTCATCCCCTTTGGATAAAACAAAGTGCACACAAAGTACCACATAGGTGTAATCCACTATGTACGGAGAATGTAATTATGGCCCTGGGGACCCAGGTAGATAGTAAACTCTCCTTTGATGATCACATTGCCAAAGTGATTAGAAATTCCTCCTATGTAGCCCACCTAATGTCACCTAATGTAACCCACTTTGTCTAGTCTGATGATGTCACCATCCTACAAATATACCTGCGACATGGAAAACACCCAATAATGTGTATAGGGCATTGTGTAAATGCGTACTGCTCTAGTATCATAAAGTAGTTAAGTAGGGATTTGAATCCTGCACTTGACAACTGTATAAGACTGTGTGCGTGTGTGTGTGTGTGTGTATCTCCTTGGAGAAGAGCAACCTTTTTGGAGACTACTGCAACACTTTAAAAGTGGTATACTTATCTTTGTCAAGTCTGATGATGTCACCATCCTACAAATATACCTGTAGAAAAACAAACTCCCAGTAATGTGTATAGTGCGTCATGTAAATGTGTACTGCTCTAGTATCATAAAGTACTTAGGTAGGGATTTGAATCCTGCTCTTGACAACTGTATGAGAGTGTGTGTGGATGAGTATATTTGTATCCTCTTGGAGAGGAGCAACCTTTTTGGAGACTACTACAACACCTTAAAAGTGGTATACTTATCTTTGTCAAGTCTGATGATGTCACCATCCTACAAATATACCTGTGGAAAAAAGAACTCCCAGTAATGTGTAGAGCACGTCGTGTAAATGCGTACTGCTCTAGTATCATAAAGTAGTTAGGTAGGGGTTTGAATTCTGCACTTGACAACTGTATGGGAGTGTGTGAGGGGGTGTGTGTGTGTGTATCGCCTTGGAGAGGAGCAACCTTTTGGGAGACTACTACAACACCTTAAAAGTAGTATACTTATCTTTGTCAAGTCTGATGATGTCACCATCCTACAAATATACCTGTGGAAAAAAAAGCTCCCAGTAATGTGTATAGTGCGTTGTCTAAATGCGTACTTCTCTAGTATCATAAAGTAGTCCGGTAAGGGTTTGAATCTTGCACTTGACAACTGTATGAAAGAGTGTGTGTGTGTATCTTCTTGGAGAGGAGCAACCTTTTTGGAGACTACTACAACACCTTAAAAGTGGTATACTTATCTTTGTCAAGTCTGATGATGTCACCATCCTAAAAATATACCTGTGGAAAAAAAAAACTCCCAGTAATGTGTATAGTGCGTTGTCTAAATGTGTACTTCTCTAGTATCATAAAGTAGTCCAGTAGGGGTTTGAATCTTGCACTTGACAACTGTATGAAAGAGTGTGTGTGTGTATCTCCTTGGAGAGGAGCAACCTTTTTGGAGACTACTACAACACCTTAAAAGTGGTATACTTATCTTTGTCAAGTCTGATGATGTCACCATCCTACAAATATACCTGTGGAAAAAATAGCTCCCAGTAATGTGTATAGCACGTCGTGTTAATGTGTACTGCTCTATTATCATAAAGTAGTTAGGTAGAGTTTTGAATCCTGCACTTGACAATGGTATGAGAGTGTGTGTGTGTGTGTGTGTGTGTGTGTGTGTGTGTGTGTGTGTGTGTGTGTGTGTGTGTGTGTGTGTGTGTGTGTGTGTGTGTATATATCTCTTTGGAGAGAAGCAACCTTTTTGGAGACTACTACAACACCTTAAAAGTGGTATACTTATCTTTGTCAAGTCTGATGATGTCACCATCCTACAAATATACCTGTGGAAACAAAACTTCCAGTAATGTGTATAGCATGTTGTGTTAATGTGTACTGCTCTATTATCATAAAGTAGTTAGGTAGGGGTTTGACTCTTGCACTTGGTGAGTATGTGTGTGACACTGTTGGTCAATGTGTTGTGGGTTTTGCTTTTACTACTGTATAACATATCACTATGACAACAGTATGTGCATTGCACATGTCAGGTAGCTGTGTGGCAAATACATATACGTACATGTGACCTCAATTATTTCATAGGTGGAATCCCTGCTTTCTCCATGAACACATCTGTTATCTTTGCCAGAGTGTGCTGCTGCTTTCCAGACCTTAGGTCACATCTGTATGCTTGTGACAAGCCCAGCCACTGCAGTGATCCCTGGCCTAGATCATCCGTGTCAGACACACTCATTACGGTTTCTGTTGAATAGTGTGAGTGAGGGTTTATGCCTGAGATACATTTCAGACCTGTTCAAACGCAGCAAAGTCTGTCAATTATGGCTATCCGTTATAAGTGTACAACAACCTTTGTGGATATGCATGTAGACCCCTTATTGCTTATGTGATCCACCGAGGGATTTCCAAATACCTTTCGAAATGTGATTACCAAAGGAGAGATGATGTAACACTTGACTGTATGTACACATTGGTACCTGTTCAGCATTTGGGGGCTATTACCTATGTGGTACTGTGGGGATACTATGTTTTGTAAAGGTGGATGACTATGCTTTAGTTGGCTTATAGCTTTACAGCATGGGTTTGACAACAGGTATCTGTCTGTATGATACCCTTGTGGAGGATGTGTGTGTCATTTGGAGAATGCATTATAGGCCACAGTATGCATTTCCTGACATGGACGGACATATCCCTACTGTGTTTGCTTATACCTAAGAGAGCTATATGCCAAACAGGAGTGGTCCCAGGAATGCATGCAGGTGAATACCACTGGTTACTGGCATAGTATAGTACCTGAAGGATCCAAATGTTTCTGTGTGTCCTACATCTGTGTGTCAGTTGTCAAGACATCATCTAACGATTGTTTATGGTCAGGCTGTTGAGGTTATGTATACTACCAGAATGCAAACCAATGACAGATAGTAACAGTATCACCCACAGCACAGTGTCAAACCATGTCATACACACATGTGTACCCAAGTTCCAAAATGTATGTAGTACAATGCATACTGGCCACCAATAGAAAATATGGAGTGTTAACACTGTGTAATACAGGGCATGTCATCCTGCCATGTGTCCACTATGCACGTACATGCAGATAGTGCACCTCCACCATGTTCACAAATGTATACCTGCAAATCTGTGCTGCACACATCCCACATGTACTGTCCACTCTCTAACATATGCTGCCAATACTACACACATCAGCCAAGTGGCACGTGGGCGGACAATACACTATTGGAATTAACACTGGTGTAAACAATACTACATTGACAATCATAGCTTTAATACATCATGGCTGCTCAGCTACACCTTCAAGGATATCATTACACTTTACTGCTGACAACATGCTAACATTGCTATACTGTTATAAAGTCACCCTGTGCATCAGAACCATGTTAGCCTGTTCCTGCATCAATGTTACAGATGACAGGAGGTGGCACAGGTTTCATCATATGCACAGCGTGTGTTGTTGGTTTGCCAGAGGCCTACATTGAGCCATACAATCGACATGTATGTGTGTGTGTGTGTGTGTGTGTGTGTGTGTGTGTGTGTGTGTGTGTGTGTGTGTGTGTGTGTGTGTGTATGTGTGTGTGTGTGAGGGTCAAGAGTACTGCTATGGGCCAATGTTGATGTAATATGTGTGGGTATGTGTTAGCCCTAGGTGTCTGGTTTATGTGTGTGTGTGTCTGCATGCACACAGTTCCACCATGTGGCTGCCATATACAGGGATTTGTGGGACAGCCACAGACTGTATCTGCCAGGCTTTACAGATCACCATCTCTGGCCACGGATACGGTACCTGTGCCTGGCAGGGGTGCTACTGACAGTATCAGGTACTAAGCCAGACTGGGTACTGTCCTCAGAGGTAGACATATGTACACTGGATCCAGGTCCATGCTGGCATTGGCCAGAGCCATGTGCACGTAGTTTTCTAGGACGGTCTATGGACAGCCCACCCCCAACATTGCTGGGGCTTGTATTGGCACTACGGGAGTGGCTGTGACTTGAGGGACATTTGCAGCGACTGCCAGCTGCTGATTTTGCTGGCATACATCCATGTCGATGTCTCAACTGTCCCGCACTGTCCTGACACATGGACATGACATTGCAGAGGACATAATATCTCACCCCAATGTCTATCAGTGACCTCAGTGTAATTACGGATGGCAACTGCTAGGTCACTGATACTGTCATTTAAAGTGGTGTTATGTGCCCTCTGTGCCCTTTGACCATGTCTGGTGTACCATTCCATATGTGCCTGTGCCTCCATGACAGCCTGGAACATGCGTGAGGTTGTAAGACCTGTGGCATGTCTGCCATTGGCATGATGACCAGCAGTGCTCCAATGAGAACCCCTAGACATCTGCCTATGTGGTACCATTCCAGATATCTGGGTATGGCTGCTGTGTCGGGATGCATGTGCCATAAATGCCACACTGTCCTGGCCAATGCCGACTGTACACTGTCCCTCAGCTAAGGGCATTGGTGATGGATGTATTGGCAGTATGACTGTGTGCATGGATGGGGTGGACACGTGTACTGTCAATTGGTGGCCCAACGACAGACCCTGGCAAACATGCCTGTGCCTCAACACACCTATCCTAATTTTCACTATTTGTGTCAATGACATCAGGTTCCCTGCTGCAGTGAACCAGCCCAACCTCAGCACCTGTGAGAGGAAGACAGGAAACACACTTTACGACCTGTACATGATGTCGGAACACAGGCACACATGAACAGTTTCACAAATGCACACATGCACACATGCACACTTGAACACATGAACACATGCACACATGAACACATGAACACATGCACACATGAACACATGCACACATGCACACAAATACACTCCTCACTAAAGCAGACACACACACACACACACACACACACACACACAAAACCAGCAATCCAGAACATACTCAATAGCAGTTGATGGTGGGGTACAGTATCACAAGCCAAACAGTCATATCACACGTGTCAGCATGCAGGATGTGTGTTGCTCAACAGCATGCAGTGAGAGTGTAGACAGTCCTTGCTAATAACAGTATACATGGCTTTGATGCATGTGTGTTGCTGTTCAGTGATTGGCCTCACCCTAGAACACAATGTGTACATGGACACAACATCGTTGTGCAAGTATTAAAAGCTCTTCAATGTCCTGTGCACCATCACTCACAGGTATACATACCATGGCTGGATGTGTATCTGTGTGTCACATAGATATCCATTTCTGATTAGAGTGTCTGTGTCTTTAGCAGATAATTGTGGACACAGGTTTAGCTCATGCATGCTATGTATACACACAGGATGAGTGGTGCATGTATACCTGATGGAATACAATTGCTCAACATAGCCATTGTACAGTGGTTATGGTGAGTTTAGAACATATTGCGGACATGCCAGTGCCAGCCATGACATGGCATGCTACAACACAACTGCAACATTAACCATCACACATACCCATTGTGTGTCATGTGACCTATACACTCAATAGCATTACAAGACATATATGTGTCACTTTGTGCAAATGGTGATTGCTATGCATATTGTGTATAGGTGCATATGTTTGCACACACACAACATTGAGGTGTATAGCAATGAATGCTATGTGTAGTACTGTGGTTACTGTAACTGGATGGGGTGTAGTGCCATGAGCTATCATCATGCAGCATCATGTGGTCACTCAAGGCTACTAATGTGTGCCAGACCAGCACCTATCATGCTCTACCTGAACTGCAGTACCATGGCTACATTCCCCATTTCACAGTCTGTTGTTACATGGGTTTGTAAGGTGCCCAATAGGGAGCATTGCCTAACATGAATGTGTTATGTGTTGAAGAGTGTCGCACCGCCCCATGATAGGCCTCTAGCCCTCAGGTATATTATGTGTGCTGTGTGTATGACATTTGGGATACTGGAATGTGACCTTACAGCGGGTGTCTGAATACACCATGTGTAGCATGTTAACGTGTACTGCGTATGACAAAGTTGTGTATGTTGTGTGCATGTGTATCGACTCTGCCTATCCAATGTCCACTACAGTGTAGCCGCAATTGTTTGGGATGCTCTGTGTATTGCATGTGTTTGAGGAAGCTACTCACGTTACTGAGATGTGCATAGTCTCACAGCAAACATGCACAGCATGCATTATGCGTAGGTGTATTACATGTGTACATGGCCTACACCTCACCTATGACATGCACATTTTATTTGCAAAATTAAATGTAGAACACACTCACCAGCATGGGTCTGCTGCCTTGCTGTCACACCAGTGGGACCTACAAGGATATGAGACAGTTTGTCAGTGGAAACAACTGTGGCATTGCTACTGTGGGTTTGCAATCTTACAGTAGGACAATGGTTAACAGTCACAGGCCTACAGATTATGTTCCAAATTATCAGTATTGCACAACAACAGGCTCCACATCTTCTAAATACACAGTGCACATCTCACATATGCATGATCTACCAGTAGAGGTAACAGTAGTCTACAGATATGCCATGTTACCTGCACGCTCTGTGTGAACTTGCTGGGTGGCTCCGGCCTCCATGATGATACATGTGTGCTGTTGTTGTTGGCCAGGAGCCACCAGGCTCAGGAGCAGCTCCTCCACTCTCGTGGGGGTGGTGGATGGTAACCCCCAGCACCTGTGGCAAGCTGTTCTCTACGGACATCAGACGCATGCTGCCGGACATGTCTAAGTAAATCACTGCAGTGATGGCGTACCTGCTCATAAGCCCAGTTATGCATGCCTATGTCATTTACCCTACGGACAACATCTTGCCACAGTGCAGTCCACTCATGCTGGTCCTGGCTGGTTCTTGAGAAAAGTAGGGTGTAGTGCTGAACCAGACTGGTTGTTATTACTTCATCCTCAGCTGGGCTATAGGTTGGGTTGCAATGGTGGGCCATGACCCTGGAAGACAATGAAACAATATGTGTGAGCAAGTCATGTGGCACACTTAACATTCTAAAGTACAGATATCACTGAACTAACATATATAGCAACCGATTGGCTGTCAGAGGATACACACTTTCAATACCACATATCAGTGCTCAAACCACAACTGCCTGACAGTGCCTGGCACGCTCTATATATTAAAACATGTTCTGCACAGTAACAAAGAGAAACCAGTATGTAAGACTATACAACAGTACATGGCACACTGTATGCGACACAATGTACCACCTAGCCACAGGAGGTATATATCAAGCTAATGCATAAAGAAATATGTCATCCATTGCAATGATTGTAAAGTCCAGTTACAGTATTACCAGTATACCACACTAGTTGTTGATGGCAAACCCCTGCCTAACATATGTGCACATTTGTGAATATAGGTGGCATACTGCTGTACTAGACTATACATGTTGCTAGATGCGCACTTATATCCTGTAACAGACATATGACCGAGGGCATGTTATAGGCATACCCACACACACATCAGACATACATACAAGACACAAAGGTTTGACAACCCAGATGAGCTTTACCTGTGTACCATACAGTACTGTGTGTCAGTACTTACAAATCCTTATGCCTGAGGTATGTAATCTGTGAGGACTACAGGGAACACACAAAACGGTGGTTCCAAGAAATGTGGACATACACCATACTGTGCTGTTTGGGCCTGCAGCTTCAGGTAGTACTACAGTTCATACGGGATTTGGATTCACCAGCAGTACCAATCAATAAGCATACATGTACTGCTTTAGCCTACAATGGCACACCCCAGTCAACACCAAGGGACTACATCAGACCATATGCCATACTGCTTTTTCTGCCTAGCAATAGCATACACATATTTTGCTGGGATCAGAGCTAGAACACTACATACCATGATATAAACAGTTTCCCACTAGGCTATTACACATATACACAACTTTGACACATTCACCAACATATTCACCATCACGCTCAGTCAACCTCACATAGCAATTATTGCAAAAAGTACGTGTAGGTGTGTATCGGTTCATAGATATGTACTAGGCTATTGGCCCGAGGGCCTATAGAAGCCTAGCCATATGGTACCCTGGCCTTTGACACACACGTAATTTAATTTCAGGTGCCCCTGTCAAGCAGAGCCACAGATGTGATTCCCGGGGTGTATTTCCTATCTCCCATCCAATCATCAGGATTATTCATGACGACTGCTAATGAGGAGCTTTGTTTGCTATTGATAGGTAGTTTGTTCCAGAGTATGGGATGTCTCTGAGATAGGAATCTATCCCTCCAGCATGTTCTGTTTATTGAGGTGACAAGGTTTCAGTCCCTAGAGTGTGTAGCTCATAGGGATTGTGATCTGTTTACGTGGAGCATGTCCAACAGCTCTGGGTTTGACATAGCTTTGTATGTTAGGCAAAGGTCACCTCTGGGTAGGCGGTATACTGCACAGTCTAGTTGTGGTTTTGTGAGACAGTCTGCATAGGGCATCTGTTTTAGGCTGGTAATACCCTTTGTGAGGTATGTCTGTGGCCTTTCCAGTTGCTGTAGATGTCTTGTGAGGTACATACCAAAAGGGGCATTGTACTCTATAATGGGTTTTATGAGTGATGAGTAGAGGGGAACACTACCTCTTTTTCCCTGGATGACACACCTTTTGTGATGAGGTGTGCCACGTAGACAGATTACATGACTAGTGTGGCACTGTGATTATCAAAGGGGAGACTACTGTCCACCTGTGTCCCATGGTCTCTTATCACACTTTTGGTGTTAAGTAGACTACCACCTATGTGGTAGTTCATGGGTACAGAGTTTTTACCAAAAGGGATGCCAATGCATTTTTGACATTGAGCTTGAGGCCATAGCTTTGTCACCAGGCATCTGTCGCAGTAAATATGACCCTGTCTCTATCTCTCTCTCTCTCTCTATATATATATATATATATATATATATATATATATATATATATATATATATATATATATATATATATATATATATATATATATATATATATATATATAGATATATATATATATATATATATATATATATATATACATATACATATATATATATATATATATATATATATATATACATACATATAAACATCCATTGGTGTACATATAGATATACATATAGGCACATATACAGCCCACCTTTCATGGTGGGAATATCAATTATGCGAAGGTTGTGAGGTATACAGTTATGTAATAATATTGCCCAGTCTTGTGCGAAATGCACTGAAGGTGTTCTCAGCCCATGTAGCTTTAGCAGGCCTCACTGGCTGCAACACTGCAAACCTAACAAATCACACCCACAGCGTTTAACCACCACATGTCATATACCAGCACTGTATGCTGTCTTGTTTGCCACACACTACAACCTACATACAAATATGCACCTAACAACCTTCACCAACATATATATGTCCACCCTTCACAAACAGTTTCAGTATGTCCCTTGCTCTATGCACATGTACAGATGCTAATATATCTCTCTGCATGTGTGTGCCATACATACAAGTTCCACACTGTTGTAAGTCCCACGACCTCACGGCTGACCTGTTGGGCCTTGCTGCAAAATGAACAGGTGTCACATGTGAGCACACAGTAATATTAGACAGTGTATATATAGCTGCAAATGCTAGATTAGCATACTAGCCTGGTACAGCAGTTGCCAATACTAAGCTACATGTTAATATGACTATTATGCATGTGTTGCTCTGTCAGATCCATGTTTATATAGCTGTATGCACTACTCCCCCAAACAACCATTGTCCACACTACTGTACAGAACACAGATAACATGGATCAGATGTTTGACATTTAATGCTGAGCTACATATGTCACAGTTATGTCCCACTGCACACAGCTACACACTGATTTGTCCATGGCAGTAGTTATGCAGTGCATCTGTGCATAGATACATACTGCTGCCATATATGGATGTTTCGAAGTATGTAGAGTACTCTTCAAAAAGATCTACTACATGCCAGTAAATAAATATCTGTTACATACCTTTCCTTTGTATGTGTTGGTAGTATTAAGTTCCGTGTGTCTTTTTTTTTTTTCTGTTGATGTTGATGTAGGTGTGTGTCTGTCTCTCTCTCTCTCTCTCTCTCACTGTCTCTGTCTCTCTCTCTCAATAGCTGCAATGGAATGATTGTGTGTGTGGACAGCAAGTACAGCCTGCTTTTATAGGTATTTGCACATGTGCATGTAATGGCCTCTGCACCAATTGGTGGCCACCATTTGGTAATTGCATGCAGCCTGCTGTGTGGAAATTGCAGTACTCACTGTCATAGCAACCCAATGCTATAAATTGCTAAGTCAGGTAGGCGTAGCCCTTTCAGCTTTCCAAAGTGGGGCCCATGCTTGTTTGCTGAGGATACCATTGTTTAAGTCAGAAGGTTGGTATAGTTCTTATGTCTGAAGCTAGGGGTGTAGCCAGTGATTTAAATGTTGTACTCAGACCTGAATGTTGCCACTTCCAGTACACAGTTGTCAATGTAGAATTGTACTCACCCCTACAAATGCTAACACAAGATATATGGAAGTATGTAGTTTCTTTTCTACTTATACAATTAACTGCCATACATAAGTAGTTATTGAGATTTATTCATTTGGCACATGAACTGTTTGTGAACTGCTATACTGTGAATATTAATGCACTCCCTTCTGCACAGTTTGTGCTTTCTTATTGTTGACATTAGCACAGGATGCTCAAGAAAACTGGACAATTCCAGTACTGAGTATGCCTACCTACATCCTTGGTAGACCCTGAACACACAGGTATATTGTACATTTGGGTGGGGATGCAGACATACAGAGAGCATTATGTATTATAGTGTGAATGTTATCTTGCTGGACTTAAGGGTTGCTGTGTACCTGTTAATTTAGCAAGGCAAGTAGTCTGTCTGCATACCTCCCAACTGTGGACCTATCCAGATGGTAGACAGACGTTAGGCTGTTATTCTCTGTCTGTGCAATGCACAGGTCTTTTGAGCACTGGTACAATGGCATTGTTACAGTCGTTTGCTACCAGTACATGGCTACATCCTTTGGTATTTCAGTGTTTTACTCCTACATAAGGGTATGGTTGTGGAACTCCTTCTAAAGCTATTTGCACAGTGTGTAACAGCAGAAAAGCTGATATGCCTGTGTGTTCCTGCCTCGGCCAGGCCTCTGAAACACTCAGTTACATATTTGAACAGAGTGAGGTAAAGGTAGGTAAAAGTGAGGTACACCTTCAAAATATTAGAGACAGTAAGTGGAGATTTCGAGAGAACCAGTGCATATGGATTACTACACCTTTTCTGAAGTACAAGCGGTGTCTAACTCCTACATATTGTCATTATTCATTAGGTGTAATACCCCACATTTCTGCCTAACGTCAGTACTTTTCAGGGGATTCAGAGGGACACAGCTAACATATGTTTCAAAATAAGGGACATCCCTGAAATGTAGTCACAGTTGGGATGTATGTTCTCTGCTCTAATCAGATATGCCACTGGTTGTCCTGCTATGATACTGTGTGGGGGTTGTAAAGTGCTGCTGTAACATTATTTCCTGGTAGAATGGCTGGTTCTCTTATCACAGTCATGTAATGCAATTCCACAACAACTGCTGGTAATGTTCCACAGAACAGGTTTTGTGTTATGGCATTCCTATCTTTCCTTTAGATTCACTCATTCTGATGCATGATATATCTATTTCAGCAACAATCTGCTGTATATTTACTGTGGCTTAGTGGTACTTCATGCAGTCTAGTGTGTCCAAGGTCCGGGGTTCGAGACTGGCAGATGTGTTTTATTTTGCTGCTGAGCAGAACAAGGGCCCTCACATGCAGGGTGATTAAGGCACTTTTAAGCAGTTGTAAGTGGGTTTGCGCATGTTTGCATGAAGCTTAGCAATACTTAGCTAAGCGCACACAAGCGCACACTTGCGCAAACCCGCTAACTACTGCTTAAAAGTGCTTACTCCCGCTAACCCTCACGCTCATTTCTTTGAAAGAAAAGAAAATGGGGAGATAGGAAAGTGGTGAACAAGGGGCAGAAAGAGGGAAAGACAGAAGGGAGAACAGCTCGGGATGTGCAGGACAGGTGTAGGGAAGGACCATAACTGCCCATTTCTTTTACGGCAACAGCTGTGCATATGCAATAATTTTGGAGGGAAATATGAAACATTCCACCCTTGAGAGAGGGGTGAGGACAACAAAGTATGTTGTACTGCCAATTAAATATTAGTTTATGTGTCCAGCGGACATGTGTGCAAAATGGGCAGCTATGTATGGGGCGTAATTTTTTTTTTTGAGCAGATTGCCCTTTTTTTGTCAGGTGAGAGTGGAATGTGGGGTAGGGGAAGTAGGTATATCTGGGGAGGTAGGTTGGGGAGGTAAACAGACAAGACAAACAAGATGCATACAGGGGCAGAATATGACACATGTGGTGGGTGAACACCACTGACGGGGAAGGATGTTTGGAAATCGCAAGCCCATGAGCCCACAGATGGCAACAGTGGTACTGAGATCCCCACCCATGGGCAGTCACCACTGCACCTACACAGCCCAGAGGATTTCTGTGCTGGGGGTTGCATAGGAGGGGCAGGCTCACCCATGAGTCACGCCACTCGTGCCTCAAGCTGGCGTAGAGGATCAGCGACAGAACGCTTGATCACCCTATGCACCACAGCCCAGAGCATTCGGAAGGTGATAGGTGGCCCTCCTCTACCCACGCTTGCATGGGGGGATGAGCCACATCCCCTGCAGTGCTTCCACCCAAAGGTGGCACAGGGCCAATGGAAGAAGAGGTCCCAGGCTGGGCACTGGACCTGTTGGTGCCAGGTGCCATCGCCAGCTGAGGTGGGACAGGTGGGTCCGCTGGGACTGGCCTTCCCATACTTTCTATGTTTAAGAGGATTTAATGAAAATATGAGTTAGTAACAGTCAACAGCATTCCCAATTAGTTATAACAGCATGCAGAAGTATTCCCATTAACCCAGCATACCAGAGTTCCAACAGTTGAACCGTAAGCATGACACATGCATATATAGAACAACAGTGGCCATTACAACAGCATGCAGGTTTAATTGATGGCAACAGGCCACCAATATTGTGGTATTAGAACAGGGCACATGTATTGAAATAAATGCACATATTTATAAACCAATAGGACATATGTCCCAACAGATGTTTTGAGATTAGATATACCCATTGAGTGTGGAATTGCATTTTTTATGCACGTACAGTAGGGTGGAAAATGATAGCTCCATTAACAACTTATATATCCTTCTAGTTTACACTACATTCCTATTAACTGCAGTTATATGTCCCCTGCATGTATTATTATACTACCCAATTGTCCTTAAATTGGGAAATGGGTTTTGCTAGATCTTTATATACATGGGTTGTATCTGACATACAAACTGTCCAGGATGCAGATGTTACTTTGTTATTGTTGATGTTATTTTTTGAGTTGCTCAGACACACTACTGCTGAGATGGTACACTGACAGCTCTACTTTCCTATACTTATCTAGATATGTTTAGGTGAAATTATTGTTATATGTTAACAGCTCCCTACATTTCTGACAGCACAATAACATTTCTGGGGAACACAATACCAAGCTACTCATGTGCCAGATTTACCTGTACATGCTGGGCATGAACCAACAGTTGAGGACTGTAAATATACTTAAAAGCTACTGGCACTCCCTTCATCCACTTTATATGGGCCTACCCAACTGTGTGTTAACAGCACTTAATACAACAGTACTATTTCTATAATGCAAGAGTACAACAACATATCAAAGAAAAGGACACAGGCACACTGCAGGAATTATACCTTTATTAAAGACTTATAACACTTTTCTAGAAGCTCTCTCATTTATTTTATATAACAGTACATGCAGAATAATTATTAGAAAATTATTATACCTTTATTTATTGTGTTAAAACACTTTTGTAGGCTCTCTCACTTATTTTACATAACAGTACAAGCTGAATAATTACTAACCTGCCTTGTGGTGCAGCCTTAGCAGCCTATCTGCATAGGCTTGCTGATTCGCAGCACGGACACCTGCAGCTGTGAAGTAAATGAAGTGATATTGAGACATACCTATCCATAATATAGACTATAATAGCAATTCTTACATACTTCATTCCATGGCTACCTACTCAGTAGTGGGGCATTTTACATCCCACGGGCCTCTTGTATCCACTGGTTCAGTCGGTCCTCCTTGCATCTCTTTGGGTCTGAGTAGTGGTGTCTGACCTGCTCACCAGTCCAAGGGACGCCTGTGGCACTGGTGAGATCATGAGCTACATGGTTTCAGGCTTCCGCTTTGTATTGGGTGCCCTGTAACTGGCCCTGCAGGAGTCTCTCCTCATGATTATGGACGAGGAGCTAAACCATTACTTTTGACTCCTCAATGCCCCAATGTTCCGCTCGAAATCGAGAGCCCTCTCCAATATCAGCCATGCTGACTGTAGATGGGAGCTACAACCAGTTATGGCAAGTATTCCCACCTATGGAGCTTAAATATGCCTAATTTCCCGCACTTATCTGTGATTGGCCAGTTTTGAAAAAACTCAGCTGAAAGCACACCTGCTTAACAATGGGTAAACTTCCATTGATATGTATGTGTGTGTTGAAAGTGCATGCATATGAAAAGCTGTCATGGCTTAGTGGTTCAGTACTGTGATTATGGTGCACAGTATCCCGGGCTCGAGGCCTGTCATTGCTTTTTATTTTACTACTAGCCAGACCAGCTAGGAGGTGTGGCTGTGTTTAGCTGACTTTGCTCGACTTTGCCCAACGTTGCTCTACGTTGCTCTACAGTGCTCTACGTTGCCCGACATTGCGCTAGTTAGCGCGGTGCGCAGCTACGCACAAACATGTTTTGTTTGCACTAGTTGGCGCGATGTGCAGCTACGCTCAAAGCCATTGAGCTAGTTAAAGCAGTGCTAAGCTATGAGCAATTATACTTAAATGTGCTTGATACTGGTAAACTTTGCTTAGCAGTGCTTCACATTGCTTAAGATACGTTACTTATGCATTCGTCAGTATGCATAACTATTTCACCTTCTTATATATATATATATAAAATATCGTTCACTACTACATAGGCCATTTCAATGCTTTTTACTAAAATTTAAAAGATAAATGTCAGGAATTATTTTTATATACAGATTTCCAACAGAAAATAGAAAGGGGAGTGGTGGGACTCGAACCAGGAATGCCTCCTCTTTGTGCAAAGGCTCTACCACTATGCTATTGCTATTTTGCTTAATTTGCATATAAGTTTCTTATTATCCTCTTCGATGTCTGAACTGTTAACTGTAGCTAAGCAATGGCCAAACCCGCGCAAACATGTGCAAATACGGGCAGCTATATCGGGAATAATAAAAAAAAAAAAAAAAGTTTTACATTTTATAATTGTACAGGGCGTTTAGAATGTGGGGGAGTGTAGTTGTTGGGTATGTACACATTTGAGCAGACTCTCATGTCAGTTGACATTTCCCAATTCAGAGACTTGCAGGGGCGTGGATTTTTGGACAGCTCAGCAGTCCAACACGCCCCCTGCACTCATGCACGCTCTGTGTTAGCCTTAGAGTTGAGGCAGCGCGACCTCATGAATATGCATGGCACACTGACGTCTTACTCTTAGACTGCAGTTTCCGTGAAAGACTAATTTAGTCTTACAGGGAAGGTTAGTGAATCCTGGGGAATGAAATGCAAACTTCACTTTTCTGGATCAGCAACTTTACTAAAAGTTGTAATAAATCCTATATTCATCCAAATGGAGCTTTTCTCCTTTAGGATCAACTTAAAATCAAATGTAACAAAGTAGACAGCCAGTAATGGAAATGCAAGCGCAAACACAGTTACATAAATTAAATAAATAAAAAAACAGGTCTTTCTTTAAAAGCATTACCCCTGATAATAGCAGTGAGACCACTTTATGAAAGGGTGGTGTAGAATTAATACCAGAGCATTTTCTAGGCTAAAACAGGATGCACTTGCTAATTCTCTGCCTCACTACACATGCACAAGCATAAAAATGCTTTATACCACAATTACAGCAGACAACCGTGCTGATTATGGTTCAGTTTCTGTTATCTCTAGACAATTCTATACACACTCTGCCCTACTAAATATATGCTAATAAACTGCATGGGTTCTTGCAACAATGGAAAAGGCCCAGCTTTTGCAATGCACATATATGTTGATAGCACTAAGCCTTTTGCTGCTGTTGCAGATTCAATACTGTTTTAATGGTTTGATTGCTATGGCAACCAAAATACATTTTTTGCCTGTGAAGGTTATAGTTAGAAAATATTACAATGACTCAGTCCTCTAGGATTAACTTGAGAGAGAAAGATGTTGACTTGTGTGCATATTTGATTTGAATGTGATGATGTTCAATGATGCTTAAAAGCAGTTGGCATGTTCATGTCACATGTGCTAAATTTACAAGCATACCACTTACGTCTTTACTGTTGCCTTGCTTTTAAGTGTACAACCAATACACAAAGATGCACAAACATTCCTCCATCTCCTGAAGCTCTCTAAATTCTGTACTGCCAAATGAACTCACAACTCTTTCTCTTGTTAGCCGGGATCTAATGTCTGCATTGTTTCTCATTCAGGTTAAAGTTTCAGCTGTTATGGTAGCAACAATCAGTGTGTGTTAAATTTTAAGCAGCTAAGCTATTTCTTAATGTACAGTTTTAGTAACTTTAAACTTAGTGATTGTCCTGTATGTCTAAATCTTGCCCTCTTCAGGCATAAAGCAATAAAGCAGATGTTTCAGGTCATAGCATGTCTGCTAAATTAGCAGAAAATACAAATAACCAGATTGAATGTGAAAAAGTGAAATGTTTGAGTATTTAATCAGCATGTGTAGTTGATGGGTGTTTTCTGTCTTTAGAATTGAGTCCACTTTTGCAAAAGACAATCCCTGGGATTCGTGAAGCTTGCAACAGGTGCAGGCATAGCGTCGGCATTTCAACACCAAATATGGCCGCCAAGCGATCCAGGTATGAGCTGTTCCCACATGCACTACCCCGCATATGCTATGCCCACACAGCTCCCGGCGCCTGTATGCTAATCCCCCCATGTGCAGCAGTGTAGCATGCAAATGAAGGTATATAGTGATTCAGGAAGTGGTGCAGGCATAGTGTAAGCATGCAGAAATGTAAACCGAAAAAAATGGTTTACATTTTTGCAAACATAAAATTGGAGCCATGACAATGGACCAAATACATGTATTATACTGTTAATATATGCCGATGGCTAAATATATAGCCATTGGCATAAAAAAATGCACAAAATATAAAAAAGAACATTTAATGTTATGCCCACACTAATGCAAAGTTAAAGCGCAGGGCATCGGTGTGCAAATGGGATCACAATGAAAATAGAATTATATGTAATAAAACTGCAATGTAACACTTTGCATGATTTCCCCATAATAGTCAATGGCACACATGCTACACCACACCATGGTGCAAGGGTTGCTAAGGGGCTGTGACAGTGTTCTGCATGGTAACTAGGAAT
The DNA here is from genome assembly GCF_019279795.1 of Protopterus annectens. Classification (NCBI taxonomy): domain Eukaryota; kingdom Metazoa; phylum Chordata; order Ceratodontiformes; family Protopteridae; genus Protopterus; species Protopterus annectens. The sequence continues at coordinate 654,841,675 of NC_056737.1, read as the reverse complement.
TAATAGGCAATGCCATGCAAAAGAGAGGAGTAATAGTGAATCACAAATTCCCCGCCGGTGTAAGGATGTTACTCATAGCGTAGCATTACAACACCAAGGTGTGCCCTGGAGATAAAGATGACATCAAGAGAGGGGTGTGCCACCTTTGCTGTAAGCACATTGGAGCATTGCTAATCTGGTTTGCCTGTTGCTAAGCAAAGCTGCAGGATAGGGGTGCGTTGAAGTAGCCATAGCTTTGCTTAGCTGAGACCACACAGGGTAACCAAATGTGCATGTGAACGTGGATGGAAACGTGCTGTAAACCCGGTAAACGGCTGTGCACGGTGTGCACCAGAGCTGAAACAGGAAGGATACGGGAAAAAAATAAGGAAATGCTGCAGCATGGAAATTAGAGTACAAATGAGTAATTAACACCTAGGTACCCACAGTGGGCCATTGACAGCAGCTAACAAGGCTCCTAGCAGCTACCTGCAGAGCAGGAAAGGGGAGGTGCCGTACTGCAAAGAAAACAGTACTGTCACAGCAGAACAAAGCAAAATTGCAGTAGATCAGCTACATAACACATTTTGCAACACATTCCTGGGTAGGGAAAGTACAAAACAAGAAAGCCAGCAGCTGGATGCATGCCTGACAATGGGAGGGGATTTGGGTTGAAAAGTGAATTAAAGGGCAACAGATGAATAACGGCAGGCAAGCATAATTCAACACCAAAGGCCCCACAATTGCAGTACGCACTGTAAAACCCATAATTAAGATACCCTGCAGCTGGAATTGCACATGCACACCCAATGACATCAGCAGCATCCATAGCACAATAGTATAAAGTGTGAAAGCACCTCACACATGCTTGTGCATTCCCATACACTCTGCACCATTGGTGTACATAGACGGGGAACTTTTAATATGTACATGTTAGGGGCTGCCATAGCTTTGATTCACCAGCATGTGTTGGAGACTGAAGGTGGTGTGGAGGATGATGCTGACAACCACCTCAGGCTCTGGAGGAGGAGAAGAGTGTTCAGACTCAGGGTAACATACCAGGGGCTAAATGATCTGGAGATAGTAGAGCATTACAGGGTGGACAGGGACACCATACAGCAACTTGTTGAACTGTGCTGGCCACGCCTCAGAGCCAGAAATAACAGAGGGGGAACCCATCCCAATGCACACGAAGGTATGTGTAAGCTTGAGAATACTAGTCACAGGTACCTTTCAAAGGCCAACTGGGGATATCCTGGGGATCTCACAGGAATCAGCATCCAGGGTACTCCAGCAGTTCCTGGATGCCATGTTACCACATGCCAATGAGCACATATACTTCCCCCAAATGCAGGAGAAGTTGGCAGGCAATATGCATCTCTTCCACCGTGTGGCAGAATACCCGGTGGTACTGGGTGCAATAGACTGCACGCACATACACATCAAGTCACCACCTGGTGAGCAGGGTAGGCGATACATAAACCACAAGGAATACCCGTCCATCAACTGCCAGGTCGTGTGCAATGCCCAGGGCATTATCATGGATGTGTGTGCTGGAAGCCCTGGAAGCTATCACGACTCCCACATCTGGCATGCCTCACAGCTGTATCAGGTATTTGCCAGGGGGGACATCACATATGGCCACCTGGTGGGGGATGCTGGCTATGCACTGAAACTGTGGATGATGACTCCCATCAGAAATGCACACACACCCATGCAAGAATGCCATAATGAGGCACACGCACAAACCAGAATCATCATAGAGCATGTGTTTGGGATGCTGAAATCACGGTTCTGTTGCTTGGACATATCTGGTGGAGCCTTGCAGTACTCTCCAGGCACATGTGCCCACATCTTCATAGTATGTGCCATGCTACACAATATGATCCTGCGGAAACAGCTGCAGCAGGGACAGAATGGTGAAGGCCCTCACAGCCCACCACCATTGCCAAGGGCCCCACAGGCACAAAGGGACTCAGACCACAAACACCCAGAGCCAGCCCCAGTAGGCAGATGGAGGCGTGCCCAGTATGCCCATGCCTTGGCAAAGAGGGAACGTATAGCACACACACTTACAGTGTAGGCACCTAGGGACTGACACCCTTCTCCACCTGCACACACAGTGAACATGGATGGCACACACACAAGACCACCTGTAAATTGTCATGTATAGGCAGTCTACCTGGAGTGTTAGTGAGGGGCTCTGTATAATGTAATCAGGGATATAGTTCCAAAGCATGGGGAGTACCCGTGACAGGAATCTGTCACTCCAACATCTTCCAGTTATGGTTGTGGCAAGGCGTAGCTCATTACAGTGTATGGCTCACTGTGACATGGATTCCCATAGGTGGAGCATATCCATTAAGCCTGACTTGGACATGGCTTCGTTGGCCAGCAAAGATCATCTGTGAGTAAACAAGATGCCACTGAGTAATGCAAGAGTTCATTCAGTCTAGCAGCATAGGACACATGTCTGAGGCCAGTAATCCTCTTGGCGAGGTACATTCGTGGACCCTCCAGCAGTTGGATGTGTCTTCTGAGGTCCATCCCAAATGGGTTATCATACTCAATGATGGGATTGATGAGTGATGAGTAAAGGGGCACAATAACCTCAGTATGTCTAGATGTGACCCCTTAAGTAATCATATGGTCTACATAGAAAGATGTCCTAACTACTTTGGAGATATGATTGTCAAAGGAAAGATCACTAGCTAATGTAGTCCCCACATACCCATTACCTCATCTGTATTAAAGTGGATGCCACTCATGTGTTAATATGTGGGTGTTTAGTTTTTCAAAAATGGAATGACAATGCAGTTTTTGGCCTTTAGCTGGAGGCCATGACTTTGACACCCTGTGTTGGTCTATGTGAGGCCACCTGTGTTTGCCTGTACCTCTGAGAGGAATATGGCAAAATGTAGGGGTCCCAGGACTGAGTCCTGTGGGACACCAGTTGTGACTGGTTAAGAGTTAGACCTGGAGGCTGCTAGGCTTACCATGTGGGTTCTGTGTGTAAGCCTGTTGGCAACCCAACCTGTGATGTATGGGTGTATGTACTGGCTGATGAGTTTATAAATAATACCTGAGTGGGGTATGGTGTCAAAATCCTTGCCGAGGTCCAGGTAGTATGTATGAACTACCATACCCCTCACCTAAAGTCTAGGTGACTGTAAGACATCAAACAGGTTCAGTAGGTATGATCTGCTCTCAATCAAGCTGACCTGGTTTGGGTCATGTGTCTGGAGATTCGCAATGTCTCTCTTAATGAGTTCCATGATGATTTGCTCCATAGCCTTGCAGACCAGGCTAGTCAGGCTTATAGGGCAATAGTTCCCGGGGACTGTTGTGACTCCACCTTTGTGGAGTGGGATAACTGTTGCTGTGCGCCACTCTGTGGGTTTGTAGCCTGTAGAGAGGCTGGGTTTGAACAGTGTGTTTAGGTGAGGGGTAAGTTCATTTGAAGCTCTTGTAAGACACAGCCTGGGACACTGTCCGGTCCCATTGAGGCTGTGTTTTTGGCTTTGGATAGGGCTGTTTTAACCAGTGTGTCAGTGATTGCCGGGGCCTTACATTCTTCTTGTATGGTTATGGGCCATTAAGGGAGTGAGAGGGGTGTGAAGTTTGCACTGAACCTGTCTGCCAAAATGTTGGCAATATCAGTCAGTTCAGTGTATTTTGTGCCAGTCTGCACCAACTCAGAGCAGATCTGAGAGTTCCCACTTAGGTTCTTGACAAAGCTAAAAAATGCTTTGTGGTTATCTGTAGAGTCCTTGGAAATTTGTCTTTTGAAGCTAGCCTTGGATGATTTCATGAGTGATCATTGTTTCTTGCTGATACTGATCAGGGATGTCTGTCCTTCTAGGGATTTCACTCTTATCTGTACTAGTTTTCTCCCTCTATTGTAGAGCCTGTTTATGGCAGAGGTCCACCAGACCAGTTACCTTTTCTTGGAGGAGTGAGTCTAGGCTTGAGTTGGGATAGCACGATCCATGCATTCCTGCAGATGATCATAGAGTGCCTTTGTATAGGTTTCAGCATCTTGGACAGCATTGTCCATTGGTGTTAGGCTGTTAACCTTTCCATCTCTGGCTTAAGTAACGTGAAGTCTGCTTTGGAAAAGATTTTCACGGTGGTTTCCTCGGTTGGGGTTGTGGGCGGAATGTGAATATCCAGAGTGATTAGTCTATGGTCTGATATAACCAGCGAGGGGTTGACATTGGATGTGGAACACCAGTCGCCCATGTTGGTGATGACCAGGTCCAATATGTTGTTCCCTCTGGTGGGGGTGTTGACCAGTTGATCCAGGGCATTTGAGATTATAAATTCTAGGAAGCGCTGTGCAAGGGAGTTAGTACTTGAGTAGTTCTCCCAGTTAATGTTTGGGTAGTTGAAATCACCCAGTATTAGGGTGTTTGGTAGGACCTGCATATTTCCCAGTGTTTCCAGAAATGCAGAATGTGAGTCCTGGGTCATGGTGGGTGATCTGTAGCAAGCTACAATTTGGATTGCAGTTTTGCCCATTGTCAGTTGCACTTGGATGATCTCAGATTCATCGTGCTGAGCCACTAACCTGGAGGTGTGAGTATCCTTGATGAATATGGATACACCCCCACATTTTGTGTGCAGGTGCGGGTTCTGTGGCCTAAAGGTGTGGCATGAGTTATAGCCTGGTAGTGCTGGGGTGCTGTCTGAAGCCTTAAACCAGGTTTCTGTTACTGCACATATATCGATGTTCTCCATACTGAGGAGTGCCTCGAGTGTGTGCATTTTGAGGTTGAGTCTTCTGGTGTTGAGTAGCAATACCCTCAGTTTCTGGTTACTTGTGCTATTTATGGTGGTAGGTTTGTCCTTTGAGCCTTGCCTAAAAGTCCACCTTGCCTAATATCCACCTCTCTAGTATTGTTTGCAAGCAATGACAGCTGTGCATGTGTACATGTTCTGCAAATGTGTATTGGCCTTTGTTACAGGGCTGTGCCAAATGGCTATGTGCACACCTACATAGAGTGGATATTGACAGTAGAGACACACTGGTTGAACATTTAGATTTGTGTAGCCTAACCTCTCATTGCCAGACTAACAGCTGCTTGGAAATACGTTGGCAGTACTGGTAATAAAATAGGGTGCATATCATCTTTAACTCCAGTGTGACATCTGCAGTAGGAGTGTAAGATGTAGGAAACTGCTGCCCATGTGTAATAGGTGTTTCATATGTGATGGCGTACACTATCTGATTATATCCTGATTATGTTGATAGTGGCAGCAGAGTCTATTGATATTTGACTCTGTGTGGGGAGTGGGTGTCTGTGCCCAACAGAGCTCATGGTTCTGCTGGGTATGTGAGTATATACCCAGGCAAGGATACAGCCCTGTTCACACTTGCATCATCTGTAATCAACTATCAGGATGGGATGTGGCCCTCAGAGGGGGATTGCTACTAAAGTGAGCTACCATGATCCTGTAATAGCTAGTGTTGTCAAGTCCATAAAACAAATATTTACATGTGAGCATCACTGTCTAAAACATATTGATAAGCAGTAAGTAAACTAAATACAGTATGTGGTACTTGTACTGAATGCTCATACAGGCATGTCCGCTAGTCAGCTACTGGTGTTTACTAATGTCAGCTTTGTGTATGTGGCCATTCTGGGGGAATGCAATTTTTGTGCCATGTACACTGCCAAACCCACCTAACACAACACCCCACACATTGTCTGGGATGCAGCTACAGGGATGAGCTTGGAGGCAGTCCATTATACACCCATGACTGGACTAGACAGTCAAGAGGTGTAGGTTAACACATGCATCTCATCACCACAACCAACACATACCCTTACCAGAACACAGTAAGGACACACACACATGCCACCAGATATCACACACATCCACAGAGGCCTCTAAGTATCTGGCCAAGCAAGAGGCATCCCAAGTAGGAATGGACAGACAGCAGAATACAAAGACTGTATGACATAGTTTGCATAATTGTGTCACACCTCAGAACACGTTGCCAGAAACATGGCCAACAGTACTCATTTGTGAATGCAAACTCTAGCACTATGTAACACACCAAACTATATGAGGGCAAACATATTGTCAACTGCCTGTCTGCCATGATTAGCCACATACCCATACACTCAGACCACCTTTAGAACTATACACATGTCTCTGGCATATTCTATGTTGTTGTGCAGGACCTGTAATGTAGTAGCCTGGACTGCATGGAAACACATGTAGGAACTGTCAGGTCTTGTAGCACATGCAGGTATGTCCCAAGTCCTGGGTAGCATTCTGCCATTGGCCAGAATGATGCAGCAGTACAGGGACAAAGATTGTATTTCACAATCGTGTAATGTACTGGTGTAAGTCAAAGAGTAACCAGCATCTCTCTGCCTGGGATAACATGGTTGACAGACCATGATGTTTTGCCAGACAGGGCCTGCACCTTTCACCCATGAGAATCTGAATACTGGCAACGGCCCATACTTCCCCTATAGTGCCCTCATCATGCCAAGTCCAAGTGAAAGTCCACTGGTGCAACAGGGACAGCCAAGAAATAAACTGTGGGTCTTGCTACTCAATGATACAAATCAGGTACTCAATATGAACTCACTTACAGCAATCTGAAACATGGAGAACATATCTGTGCAGTGATTGAGATATGGTTCAACGCTTTGGAAAGCACCCCTGCATGACCATGTTATAACACATACCTCACCTCTTGGCCATCATCCTTTATTGGAACACATGGGCCACAAGTGTGTCCAACTTCCTGAGGGATATATACACCCCCACGCTAGTTGCACTTGCACAGCATATGATGCATTATGCTGAGCAACTACCTTTGTGCCAAAGTGTAATCCAAATTGCACCTTGTGACAGAAAATCAACCATGCCTCAGAATTCCCAACTGTCACTGTGCTGTAATGGGGAATACCAGTTTTGAGACAGGAAACCATAAACATGGCCACTCAGCTATCCCATTATGAACTGGGAAGACTCATCATGTACCAACACATGTGCTCAATGCATGTTGGATTTCATCAACACCAATGACCTGGATCACCATAGTCACACCAACAGGGCTAACAGTATGCCACACATGGTCAGTCTTCAAAGCCAATGTTATGCTCCTTAAGAGTGAACTGGTGACTGTCATGGCACCCATGAAGATGTAACATGCATGTACAAATGCTGGGTCCTACACAAATACACTTTAAGCACTCACATATGTGCAGTAATCATGCCATTGAAACAGAAACAGGATTCAACCAAACACAAACATGAAGGCAAACCGGTGGTACCCTGCCTTAAACTGTACCACAGAAGGTAGTAACTGTTGCAAGAGTCAACACACATGAGTGGAAGTTGATCCATGGTCAGCCTCAGTAAGATGCAGATACATCATATAATGCCACACAAAGCTGCTGTGAAAAATAATCATCCACATATTATGAGGCCAAACACAGGGGATTCCATAGCTGTGTCATGAAACATAATGGCAACAACAAGACATGCTGTGCTCCACAGCACTATGGCATGAGAAGTACTGCACCTATGGAAATAGCACCTGTTCATCCAGATAGGGTCTTGGATAACATAAACACACTGCCCCCCAACAGGTACACATTCATATATCCATGTACACTATGGAGCCCCTGTAATAACAACTATGCAAGTACAAGCTGAACTCTCTAATGCCATACATACAGGCTGCATGGGACCTGTCCACATCCCAGGTTGTATCCTACACAAATGTCAAAACAATTTGCTCTCCACGTAAACATCATGTACAATCATAGCTTCATGTCAGGCTGTGTACACACTGAATGGCGTACAGCAACAGTTATCACAACCCACAAAGGGGGAGACATCACTGATAATGGGGATTACTGCACTACTACCCTGCTGAGTCTGGTCTGAAAGGCCATGAACCTTGGTCAACTTGTTTGATGTCAGCAGTACAGATGTAGATGACAGTAAGGTTGATTTCACACAGCATATCATAACCATGCCAGGTTATAGGACATCATCACCCATACTGTGTTCCAGCTACACTCAGTTTACTAGTTGTACATTCCTATGTCACAGGAGTGTTTTGCAACTGGACTGCTGGCAGAACCAACACTAGAGAAGGTGTCTGAATAATACATGCACATCAAACCAGTGCCAGCTATGGTAATACAGGGTTAATTCATTGTACACCCCCTCTTTGTAGTGTATAATACACAAACTAAAACAGAAGGCATCTGCCTATTGAAGTATGCAAATGACTATGAACTAGAAGCAATAGCTGACTCAATGAGTTTTGCGGTCAACATACTGAAAGGGCTTTGTGGGTGAGGTGTGTGACATATGTCCACAATCTGACAGCTACATATTGCATTATCAACCCATATGTTGAAAACCCTGTACCCATGAACTATCACCTAGGCAGCGGTCATTATAATGGACACTGTGTGTATGAGATGCAGCTAGACAGTAGTCTTTCCTGTGATAGTTAAGTCACCACACCTGTTAGGTAGTCATAAGTGGCAACCCTAATCATGACAGGATGCCATCCATGAATATAGAGATCATTGTTCAGCCATACTCAGCACTCAAGTGACCCATATCAGATCACATATTTCCTTTAAGGGGTACTGGTCATGTTCAGATGGCCTACACCAGCATTCCCAATCCCTATCTCCACTATGTAGCATGATGCCTACCCTGAATAAAGCCATGTCCAACCCAGAGATGTTGGACATGCTACACTTACACATCCTGATCTCAAAACACATACTTCATGGACATCTACCTTCCTATTACAAGGATCACCACATGCTGGACAGATTTGTGTCCCATACACTTTACATACTCCTGCCATACTATGCATCCCTGTCCAGCAAAGCTGCACATTGCCCCTCTTTCAGACATGGTGTGATGACCACATAGCAAATATTTCAGTAACCCTGTGCATCAGTTATGTGGCACTGCTTGAACTGGCCCCTGAAACCTGCCTGTCATCCACAGCTAGGTAACCTTTCATCCTTGGCTCATACATGGCCCAGGGCATACAGCCTGCTAGTTGACTATGACCATACATGCTATAGTTGATATCCAACCCTGCAAATACCATCAGGCTAGCCAGTGTCCCATGTGTATCTCATGTGCAACACAGGTTATACATGGCAGGATGTTGAACTGCTGCACAGTGCCATGTAGATGTATATGGCAAAACACATACATGTAAAACCTTCCATGAGCAAGTGTGCAGGGCCACAGGTCATGTCCGTTAAGGCAGTGTAAGGCTATATATGGGACGTATGCACAGCATCAAGGTCTACTGCATTAATGTGAACACATCCAGGCATGTGCTGATAGGTAAGAACACCAGTACAGGCAAACAGACATGCCCACATCAAGACAGCATCCACATGGAGTATGAGCAATGTCATCACTTGACACACACATATATGGTGATAATATCCAATCACCATTGAGTGTCAAATGTGTGTGACACAAACATGTCAGTGGTGTTAGTGTCATGTAGTTTGCAATGGCAAATATTTAATCGTAATAAATTTGATACACATGTATGTTCAGCTGTACCTCTGTATGTCTCTGTGAGTTACTGTGACCTGTCTCCATTATTATGTCTTCCAAGTATGCCATGTGCAAGGCTGCTGCCATATATCCGCTTGGAGGATGAGGTCCTCATCCCATACCTCCTTGATAACCATCATGTACTCTTCAGCCGTGTGCCACAGGATGCACAGCAGCGGGATGCCCAGTGGCAGGAACTTTACAGGAGGGTAAATGATGTGGGTGACCACAATCGCACCTATCAGCAGGTGCACAGACACTGTATTGACCTAATTAGACAGGTGAAACAGTGTGCAAATGTAATCACCAGGGAAAAAGGTGCAACAGGTGGTGGAGCTACTGGCCAACCTGGGGACACCTACAGAACAACATCCACAAGCTTTAGCTGATATTGTGGAGGTGGGTGTCTCTAAACCACCGAGCCTGGAGTTCCCTGGTAAGTCGCTACTGCACATATAACGAATATAGTTTATATAGTTACATGTGTCATGTGTCACTCTACAATATGTAATGTAACATCATATGCAAGGCATGTATGCACATATGCCACATACTATAGTTTGCTACTCTGTGTATGCACACATGTGCATACTCCATAGTATAGTCTATTGTACTGGCTTATGTGTTAACATGCACATTGCACCCTGTGGCTATCATATGAGTGTGGATAATGATCATACTGCTGTGTCACTCTGTTAGAAAAATATGTATTAGTGTATGTATTAGTAATATGCTTAGTGCATTTAAGGTTTGAAAAGGGTTAACACATTTATTCTATTTCACACTGCATAAATCTGTACAAACTGCAGAAGCTGCTCTGGAAATTTACAGGGAAGCAGATAAGTTCTACTTGTGTTAGGAAAAGAATGAATAGCTGTATCACTTGTATTAATGTTATAAGATTTAGACAATGAGTTCTGCTTATGCTGTGAGAAAATACACAGCTACAGAAGCTATTGATAATAAGAACAAAGACTGCTTAAAAATATGAACTGCAATCAGCGCTTACTTGTGCCTAAGCTAGAAAAGTACCTTGAAATGTAACACATGCATTAGAACTATACAATAGAAGCTTGTAGCGGGCTGAAGCCCACAAGGTCAGGTTGTTTTTCTCAAAATGTTTTTCATAAATCCGGTCATGTCAGCAGAAAATCTGAGTAACAGCTGCTGTAGAACAATACAGAAAGTTGTGTTTGATTATGTCAACCATAGAAGGCCATGTTTTGTAAAATAGTATAAGAACAGCATCCTTCCTATTAGCAGTTAGGCAAAATCCTATATTTGCATGTTTTTGTCTCCTTGCAGCAAGTTATTAACGTGCCTTATCTGAACCTGACGTGAATTGGTCTTTGAAGTTTTTTCCTTTGACAGATTGGTCCTTCAGACAGGAAATCCTCACTTCACCTCGGATCAGATGGCCCAGGTGGCTTGAAACCGTACGAGGAAGAAACCACATCGGTTCTTCTTATTTGAAAAGCCCTCCGACTGAATTGTCATACAAAAGAGGCCAGCCACTTTCTGATCTGCGACTGAAGGACGGGTTTTCACGAACCAGGTGATCAATCACAAAGGCTCAGGTAAGGTGAATCTACTATTTTTCTGTTTTTAGATCAGGGACTAGATTTGTATTGTTTTTGTCAAGACTGTATTTTTACAAGTCAGGGACAGAAAATATTACTGTCTTGTCATAGATCAGGGAAAACAGAGTAGGTAGGCAGTCATTCTGAAGAGACTATAACAAAATCCATGGTACCACGTTAAAAATAAGAGAGGTTACGTAACATTCAAAAGGTTAGAACAAAATGGGTAATGATTGCACAAAAAGACCCCAAAATCTGCCGTTAACCGAAGACGCAAAATACATGCAGTCACAGCGTGCTGATAATATTAAATACTACTCAAAATGGGTTAATAAGTATGAATTTGATGGTAAATTAGAAAAATCTTCGCTTGTCAAACTTGTCAAGCAGCTCAAAACCGATTCCAAAGGTCGGGTAAAAAAGCAACGCCAATTAGGAATTCCTCAGGCACACAGGTGGATTGAGGAAGTAAACTGTAGGGAGCAAAAGAATAATAATTCAAAAGCAATGTTTTTAGATAAGGAGGACAATAACTTAGTAATAGCATCGGCCCCTCTGCCTCCTTTACCAGAATATGAAGCATGTGAACAGGTTAGTCCTCCCCCACGATATCCTGCTGTCACTGAAAATAGAGACACTACGAAAGCAAAACCGTTTATTAGAGATCCCATCGAGACCAGGTCTCGAACATGGGCAGGTAACTCAAATGAAGGCATTGAGTTATATCAAATGGTTAAGAATTCATGGGCTATGAGTGAAGAAGAAATATGCCCACTTATAGAAGTACCTAATCCTCAGGCAGGGCAAGTAGGTCAGGACCCAACTATTCTAGTGTATAGAACCTGGACTCCGGAAGATATCCGGAAAGCCACTGAGGGAATTCCCCATCCAAAAGTTAATTTTAGAAAGTTCTTAGAAGATTTACAAGGAATGAGGCTAAGTTATAATTTAAATGGAGAAGAGGTAGAAAAAGTAGTTAGACAAATTGTTGGACCAGATTGGCACATGATTAGTGGCAAGTGGAATCCCCGTGACCCTGCGCTCAGTCCCCTCCCACATAGCAGCTCAGAGCTAGACAACAGAGTGAAAGGTTTTACAGACCGAATCTCTGAGAAATGGAAGCCTAGGGCAGACTGGACTTGCATTAATCAATGCATCCAACAAGAAGGTGAAACTGTTGACAGGTATTATGCCAGACTATTAGAATGTTTTAATAACCACTGTGGAATGCAGGTTCCTGAAGATCAGACACAAGATTCCCCATATGAACAGCAGTTAAAGAATGCATTTTTGAAAGGCAGTATTGCACCCATAAGCAGTTTTATTATGAAGCACATGGTAGATCATTGTATAAGCAGGTTACAGTCATTACTTGAATATGCAAGGCATGCCGATAGGCATTTTAATAGCAAAAAGAAAAAGAAAGCTCAAGTATTTTCTGTAGAGGATGGGGCAGAAGTTTATGTAGTACAGTCTGGGAAAAAGGGCATGAAAAATGCCCAGGGAAAAAAACAATCTGATCAGCGATCAGAGGGCTTTGAAGGGCGAATGAAAAGGGGAGAATGTTTTAAATGCGGTAAAAAGGGACACTTGGCAAGGGATTGCAAGAAAAACAAGAGGGCAACCATGGAGGAAGACAAGGAGGGTGAGGACAGACTATATGACAGTCAGGAATCACTAGAAGGGGATAGCAGAGAAAGGACAAATGAGAATGTGATAGAAGAAATAGAGGAAGTGCAGGAAGTTACGGACAATGAAGAAAATGAAATATTGGATTAAGCTTTATTGAGCTTGGAGCTCTATTTAGCAGACACAAAACATTTTTGGTGGAAGGGAGGGAAGTTAGATTCTTGTGTGACTCAGGGGCATCATGGACCCTGATACATCCCTCCAAATTGCCAGAAAATTCAGAGTCACCTGATTACATACTAGTAAAAGCAGCTAATGGACAGCTGTATCGGGAGCCTCTCTCCCGTAACATTGCAATAACTGATCCTGTTTCAGGATTGATCCAGAAAAGCAAAATTGTTGTTTCTGCAAAATGCCAAGTAAACCTCTTGGGTAGAGACCTTATGCAGTTATTTGGTATAGCAGTAGTCCCAACCATGCAGGGTATGGAAGCACAGTGACAAATTGATACCTTTGCAGTGCAATCGGAGGGTGAGATGTTTTATTGGTACAGCCAGGACTTGGTTACGACTAGTCCAGGGGCAGTGACCAAAGAGCTGATGAACATAGCCGTCAGTAAGTTCCCCTCCCTTGACATTGATAAACAACATTTGTTGCACTGTACCCTGTATTATTGTAACACGCCAGGACCTGATAAGGAATATGAGCAAAAATTGTTTAAAAATCGTGCAGACAGATTGATATTACGTAATCTGTACTGGGACACAGAAGGGAACAGTGTAGCTAGCTGTTCATTGCCCCAGGAGTTCTTTGCACTTTATAAATCTAATCAATTACCACATGTTAGCTTAACTAAGAACAAGAATATAAAATGGGCAGACTTAGGAGAAAAAGTCACGAGATGGGAAAAACAGACAGAATTAGAACTGTCAGAACAGGGAATACAGATGCAGAAGTTGAATTGGATAACTCAGACCCACCCAGCCGTACACGTGCAGTCTAGCAAGGACAGCTGATTAGCACTCCTATTAAAGGAGGAAGAGAATGCCTTACAGAATATACCAGAGACTCTTTGGTCAACAGGGAAGTCAGATGTAGGACTTATTCGTACAGCAGGGCCAGTTACTATCACACCAAAGTCAGCATTTAGACCACAGAAAAGACAGTATCCCTTAAGAAAAGATGCAGAGGTAGGAATCAAACCTATCATAGCAGCTTTACTTAAGGAAGGGGTGCTGGTGGAATCTCCTGATTCACCATGTAACAAACCCTTATTTCCTGTTAAGAAAGCAAATGGAAAATGGCGTATGGTCCAAGATTTACAAGCTGTAAATGACGCAGTAATACCAAGGGCACCTGCAGTGCCAGACCCACACACCCTGTTGAATGATTTAAAACCTCAACAGAAATATTTTTCTGTGGTAGATATCATCAATGCATTCTTTTCGATGCTGATACACCCTGATAGCCAGCATTGGTTTGCATTCACATTTCAGGGGAAAAGGTATACATATACGCGACTACCACAGGGATATTGTGAAAGTCTAACGATATTCTCACAAGAAATTGCAAGAAACTTGGCAGGATTTACCCCACCAAGAGGCAGTCAGATTTTACTTTATGTTGATGACATCCTGCTGGCAGCCCCCACCCAGCAAGATTGCAAAGAAGATACCATAGCGCTATTACAATTTCTAGCCACTGAAGGACATAAGGTAAATAAAAATAAACTGCAGCTTTGGAAAAAACAAGTTAAATACATATGATATGTAATATCCAAAGAGGGTAGAACATTAGATGAGGACAGAAAAGTAGCAATTTTACAAGCACCAAAACCCACTACCAAGAAGGAAATTATGTCCTTCCTGGGTACGACTAATTTTTTCCGGAGCTGGATTCCAACCTATGCCTTGGAATCTGCACCACTGACTGACTTGATATATAAAAAGCCTATGGCAGCACAGGATTTGTTACAATGGACACTAGAGGCAGAATCTGCTTTCTACAAACTGAAACAGTTAATAGCGTCCTCATTAGTTCTGGGATTACCGAACTACCATAAACGTTTTTTCCAAACTGTAGATTGTAAGCAAGGTTATACGACATCAGTGTTGACACAACAGCATGGGAACAAGCAACGCCCTATTGCTTATTATTCATCACAACTAGACCCAGTGGCATGGTCTTTACCTCACTGTGTACAAGCAGTATTTGCAGCTGCAATGGCAGTACAGGCTTCAGCCTCAGTAGTTTTATTCCACCCTCTCACTTTGAGAGTGCCTCATGCAGTTGCAATTATTTTACTGCAAGAGAAGGTAGCATATCTTTCCCCTGCTAGGCATCTTTCCTGTATGACTATATTGTTGAGCCAACCTCATATGACAATTGAACGATGTATGACTTTGAACCCTTCTACCTTGCTCCCGACCACTGCAGATGGCACACCACACCGCTGCCTGCAGGTAATTGAGCAAAAGACACTGCCTAGAAAATATCTTATGGATGTCCCCTTGGATGAAGCCAAGGTGACATACTACATAGATGGCTCGTGCAAAAGGGGTCCTGCAGGACAGAACCTAGTAGGATATGCAGTAGTTTCTGATACTGAGATTATAGAAGCGAAATCTTTACCACACAACTTACTGCACAGGCAGCAGAATTGATTGCCTTGACACGGGCATGTACCTTAGCAAAGGGTAAATGTGTGAACATTTTTACTGACAGCCAGTACGCTTTTTCTACTGTACATGTTTTTGCGCAACAGTGGAAAAACCGAGGAATGATAACATCTACTGGCAAACCTATTAATCATGCACAGTTTATTCTAGATCTCTTAGAATCTATTCAGTTACCTCAGAAAGTAGCTATTTGTAAATGCACAGCTCACACCAAGCAACAGGATAGGATTTCAAAAGGTAATGCGAGAGCTGATACAGCTGCAAAGCAGGCAGCTTCAGAAGTATTTCTTTTGAATGAGGAACTACAACCCTCTGAGATTTTAGACTTAGAAATGTTAAAGACAATGCAGACACTCACTACACAAGCTGAAAAACAAAGCTGGGTAAAACGAGGAGCAATCCTCGAAAAGGGGCTGTACATCTCTAAAGAAGGGAAACTGATATTACCACCCAACTTGTTTAGATATGCAGCTTTGTTGAGCCATGGGCAATGCCATGTCTCAACAGGGGGGATGGTATAGCTGGTGAACCGAGTGTTCACGACATATGGATTCTTAAACTACTCTAAAAAATTTTGTTTGATGTGCCACATTTGTAACAAACATCATGCACAAGGGGCGTTAAAGCCCAAGCAAGGGAGTTTCCCTACACCACCATATCCATTTCATACTATCTGTATGGATTTCATAGAACTGAACAAATGTGAAAATAAGAAGTATTGTCTTGTCATTGTAGATATGTTTTCCAGATGGGTGGAAGCCTTTCCGACCAAAAATCCAGATGCAGCTACAGTTGCAAAAATCCTTGTTAAAGAAATCATCCCTAGATTCGGCATTCCGGAAACGATCTACAGTGACAACGGTACACACTTTGTAAGCCAAACCATACAACAGCTAAGTAAGCATTTTGGTATTTCTTTAAAAAATCATTGTGCATATCATCCGCAATCTGCAGGGCTAGTTGAGAGGCATAATGGGATTTTAAAGAGTAAGTTAAGGAAGCTGATAGCAGAAATAGAAAAGAATTGGGTGTACTGTCTGCCCCTGGCACTGTTGAGCATGAGAACTGTTCCGAATGCAAAAGGATTGACTCCTTTTGAGAAACTATTTGGAAGGGCTTATTATATACCTCAGTGGAAACCTCTCATGCCCGCAGACCAGGAAGCCGACTGTACACTAGCAGAGTATATGAGAAATTTGTTGAATTCTAAACATCTGTTGCAGTCAAATTCTGTTTCAGATAAAGAACAAACCAAACCATCAGAAGTGGCAGTGATTCCAGGGAACTGGATCTGGGTGAGAGTCATAAAAAAGAAGAATTGGACGTCATCAAAGTGGGAAGGTCCATATCAAGTGCTTCTGTTGACACCCACTGCAGTCAAAATAGCAGAGCGAGCCTCGTGGATCCACCTGATGCACTGCAAACTAGTTAAGAACTTTGAACTGGACAAAAATCTTGTCACATGTCAAGAGTAAAAATGATAAAATCTAGAAAAATCTGAATAGAACTGTTCAGAAGAGTTGAAGAAAACAGGAATGCAGAACAACCATTTCCTCAGAAGTATTGCATAATCATTCTGTTAACTGTACTAGTGACAATAACCTTTTTGTTGTGGCCATTCCTTTTCCCAGCCACACAAATTGAACTGAATAAATGTGAAGAGTTGCACATAGACTGGCATCCAAACTTCAATACTTATCAGGCAATCAAATATGTGTATGCTGAGACTTTCAATGTTTCGAATTGCTGGATCTGCACAGCTTTGCCAACAGCATACGGGGGGTTATTGTTAACTTCAGTCCTCCTAGGGGTCAATGAGACCTGGGAAAACTTGATTCTTGATACATCAACCATTACAGCACAAGATAAAATAGCATTGCACTTGTCGGTTCCACAAAAGGGAACTGTGTGTTTTTATAAGAATGATAGAGTTCAGGTGGGTTGGAGCAATTGCAATGTGACTGTTCCTTATAAATGCTACACTAAAGCTAATAACACAGGTTTTTATTGTAATACAAACTATGATTCATTTTTTAAATTGATGCAGAAAACACTTGAAGAAGTAAAACATTATTCTGTTCTTTATAAATCACTGTCTATAATTGATAGAAAAATGTTTCATGCAGGACAAGTGTATATGCAAAGTAAAGTTACTACTAAAGTAGAGGACTGTTATTTTGTATGTGGTAGAAAAGCATACAAGTCGTTACCTGAGAATTGGTCCGGCAGTTGTTTTTTTGGGCTACCTGGTTCCGGCCATACGACACACTGCAGTTTTACCTCAAGGTAAAATTCAAAATGTTCAAGAAGCTGTCAAGAAGCCTGTCAATCCAGTAGGACAACTTGATGCACCCTGGAAAAATCATCATGCTGTGGGCGATGGGCTGACACACATGGACCTGAGTGATTCTGTTATATCGTGGGCAGGCATATTACCAGCATATGGAGCAGTAAAATCGATCTGGGAGCTAAGAAAACTGTCTAAACTTCTCGAAGTAATGAGCAATGCAACTTTTTCTGCTCTAGAATTGGTGACTGATGAACTGAATGCTATGAGAACTGTGGTGCTCCAAAACCGCATGGCTCTCGACTTCACCCTAGCGGCAAAAGGTGGTACTTGTGCTTTAATCCAGGAGGAGTGTTGTTTGTATATTCCTGACCATAAACATGAGATAGACAATCACCTTGAGGTAATTCATTAAGTGTCGGCCATGACCAAACCAGGACCAAACCCACTGATGGACTTTTTCCAGAAATGGTTTGGGAGGTGGGGTTCTAGCCTAATGAACATCCTGATTGCTATTTGTGTAGGAATGATCCTACTGGGAACATGTGCTTGCTGTGGCATCCCCTGCATGAAAAGACTGATTAAAGACTTTATAGATATGTCAGTTTCTGAAACCTTATATCAAAGTACTGAGTTTGAAGAACTGTTGAAAAATTGAAATGCTTTCATAAGTTTAAACTGAATGACTCTCTTAACTGCAAATCCTGAGTAGGAATAGGTTAGGAGAAGAAGAAACTGTTTATGCTTATTTTTGAAAGTAGAATAAAGTATTAAAAGGGGGAAATGTTAGAAACATATGTATTAGTGTATGTATTAGTAATATGCTTAGTGCATTTAAGGTTTGAAAATGGTTAACACATTTATTCTATTTCACTCTGCATAAATCTGTACAAACTGCAGAAGCTTTCCAATCTTGTATTGTCATGAAATATGCACAGTTATAATCTTTGCTTATGCTCTGGAAATTTACAGGGAAGCAGATAAGTTCTGCTTGTGTTAGGAAAATAATGAATATATGTATCACTTGTATTAATGTTATGAGATTTAGACAAGGAGTTCCGCTTATGCTGTGAGAAAATACACAGCTGCAGAAGCTATTGATAATAAGAACAAACACTGCTTGAAAATATGAACTGCAATCAGCGCTTACTTGTGCTTAAGCTAGAAAAGTACCTTGAAATGTAACAAATATATTAGAACTATACAATAGAAGCTTGTAGCGGGCTGAAGCCCACAAGGTCAGGTTGTTTTTCTCAAAATGTTTTTCATAAATCCGGTCATGTCAGCAGAAAATCTGAGTAACATCTGCTGTAGAACAATACAGAAAGTTGTGTTTGATTACGTCAACCATAGAAGGCCATGTTTTGTAGAATAGTATAAGAATAGCATCCTTCCTCTTAGCAGTTAGGCAAAATCCTGCATTTGCATGTTTTTGTCTCTTTGCAGCAAGTTATTATAGTGCCTTATCTGAACCTTACGTGAATTGGTATTTGAAGTTTTTTCCTTTGACACACTTCTATTTAGGTACCTCTGTCATTCCGTTGCAACAGCCGCCAGTTGCAGGTGAGACTGTTATTATGTATCAGGCATGATAATGCATAGATCTGTCTTCCTTGTGGCCATTTACCACATGTACACATAATGTATCGTCCTGATAATATATACAGGTCGGACCTGCAATGCATCGCAAGGGTTACCCATGTGCAATAATTGACAACTATATGAAACACCGACATGAAACCTCACAAACTGTCATTGCCAGATGTGTGGACAGCTGTGCATACAATGGTGGAGGTGTGGTTCACTCTAGGGACATGTGCTACAGATCAGAACTACACATGTGGGGAATACAAACAGTACTACACAGTGAGCTGGAGTATGGCCAGCCCACAGGATTCACCTGTGCGGATTATACCCCTGCTATGAATTTCACACAATGTTATGTGCTATCTGACATTTCCATGACATTTAGTGGGCTGACTGCAACACTGCCTAACTATCCTGCAAAACATATCCCACATCCCAAACATACCATCCTTTGTCTACATAACCCTGTCGTCAGTGGAGCATGCGACATCTATGGGTGTATGTCATATGGGAAAACACTGACCTGTGAAATAGATGCCCATCTCAACCATTTGGGCAAAATATGTTCACACATGGCCATGGAGGATGGCCATTGACATGAAGCAACACACACAGTACAAGTGTTGTGCATGTTTGTACACCCTGTTGTACATTGGCTCCACATAATCCAACTATGGCCTTTGTGTAAGGGTGATATTGCAGATGTGAAACATTAAACATCCTACAGGCCTGTGCACATTTTCTGTAGGCATGACATCAAATCACCACATAACATGTGTTGAACATCTTGAGTGTGTCACGACATGACACAGTCACCTGTACAATATTCAAATACATAGATTTGTTGCACAACATTCACAGACAACCACATTAGGCCACAGATACAGTACATCCCCCTTGCTGGTGTCAGACATCACTGTCATCCTTGCTCCTCGTGTGTGTGGTACACAGATGTCATGTGGGACATGGAGTACTGATGAGTTTGCCATGTCTGGCCATAGTTGCCAGGCATCAGCAATATGTTTGCAGATGTGCAGGGGTGTCATCCATATACCCTTCAGTGACCTGTGTCACACATTTCATATTATGGTTTAGTGTGTATACACCTCAGTGACATGGGTCACATTCCACAGTATAAATGTTTTGTATCTGCACACAGTCATGGCTATGAACTGTGTCTGTAACTCACACTGTATAGTAATAGAGAAGCTAAATGTGCAGTATGTTATTGTATATCTGTAGGGTGGACGGACAACATTGTGTCAGTGGAAGGTCCGTGTTAGTATAACACGTCCCTGCATTGGGACACAATTACTCCACTGTATATCTGACAGGACACCTTTGTGTTAAACATGTATGCATGTCATTCCACATGTCAGCAGATCACATGTCATACTACATGTGATTGTCAAGGTCATATGCCACACATCAGGCTGGTGTACTGTTAACCTGTGCTGGTCTAAATGGTGCAACACAGGGATGTATGCTAACTACTACTATAATTGTGTAAGGTGCATGCCTTCTGCTATGACACATGCATGCTGTATTGTGTAATGTGTATGCCTTCTGCTATGACACATGCATGCTGTTGTGTGCAACCCAGGGATGTATGATAACTACCACTAGTATTGTCTAAGCTGAATGTCATCTGCCGTATCCCATGCATGTTGCATGCCTTCTGTCATATCACATGCATGTTGGGTGCCATAGCATGTGTCTGTCTGTATGTGTGTGTGACTGTCTGTCTGTGTGTGTCTGTGTGTGTGTGTGTGTGTGTGTGTGTGTGTGTGTGTGTGTGTGTGTGCACGTGTGTGCGCGTGTGTCTGTTGTATAGATTGTAATGTGCAGTTCTTGTCTGCCCCTCAGAGGTGTTGATGTAGGTGCGTTGCCCCCCTTCGGTCCATCTGATGTTAGTGTCCCCAAACACTCTAGCAGTGATTATGAAAGTATTATTGAGGCACAGGCAGGGTTGTCAGGGACTGAATCTGTACCATTGGTTGCCATTCCATCTCTGTCCCCCTCATCCCCGCACACAGTTCTCATGCCTACACATACCCCAACACCAGTGGCCATAGAGGAAGGACAGTTGGCATGTGGTAGCATGGAACAGGAAAGTGTGGAGGCTATGGAAGTTGTGCCTGCACACCATGGTGTCAGCCAACTAACTGGTGATGTCCCACACAGGCATGTGTCCAGTGCTGCTCGTAGGAGGACCTCTGGCCAACATGCCCCTGCAAGACAGAGCACAGCAGCTGGTGTCACCAGTCACATGTTTCAGTCTGTAATGGAGGCACAGGCATTTGATGAACGGCACAACAGAGAAGGTCTGAGGCCTCAGAGGGCTGCTGTCCATTCTTTAACAAACAACATCCAGGCAATGGCAAATGATCACCATCATCTTGCTGATGTTTTGGATAGATGATTGTGTGACATGGTGGGAGATCTTGCCCATGGCATGTCAATCCTTGAGTGTGGAATGTCTGTGCTGGAACATCTGGTAGGAGTGAGGCGTCAGGCATGTGGACATAGACCAGCTACATCACCTGTTGAAGGACTACATGAACATGCTACTTCACATGCCCGCTCCCATAGTGGCAGTAGCAGCAGCAGTGCAGCTGGTGCTCTGTTGTCCACAGCAGGCTACATGCATGTGGCCCTTGATGGTCCCAACAGGGACACGGTTCCAGTGGACATGTGTCATCAGACAGTACCCAATCTGCACCTCTGCCTGGTAGTGCCTGTGCAACCCCTGGCAGGTGCAGGTCACGTGGCTGTGCCCAGACACTGTGAACCATGGAACCTGGCCTGTACAATCTGCAGCTGTCAATAATACCCCTGTGTAAGCCAGACACATGCCAGAACTGTGAGCATACATACACGCACACACCAGAAACAAATGTAGGGCACCACAACACACACACACACACACATAACATCCACACACGCACAATGAGATCGAAGGCCCTAACCCACACACATGATGTCATCCAATGGTGCAGTCTAGGCCTCTGGCAAACATTATCACCCTGTGCATATGATGATGCCTGTGCCACATCCCTGTCATCCACACCATCAGTGCAGGGACATGCTCATATGGTCTGATGCACAGGGTGAACACACTAGGAAGATAATTGTAAATTACAATGGTTGTGCACTGTTGACAGGCAGCAGATGCACCATGTTCTATAGGTTTAGAATGCATTTTGTAATGCTAACAGTATGTGTAATATGTAACTACAGTAACTGCATGTTGGTCTTGATGTTCTGCCCTCCTCCTTCAGGTGTTATTGCATGTGCCAGGGGATGTCAGTGTTTGCAGTTAGTGTCCCAAATGTAAATGTAGACTACTCACAGGCCTGTATGAAAATACCAACATGCACTTTGTAGCTTCCACATCGCAGTTAGAAAGTCCCATGTTCTAAACACGTCTACTGATCTACTGATCCAAGAGCATGATAGCTGTGTATTAAGCTACTGTGGCCAGAGACATCACATCCATACTGGGTGACATCACAGGTACTTTTACGTGGAGCGGGGAGGTAAGGCAGCGGTCTAGCAGATGATAAGGGTAGAGGCCAGTGGAAAAAGTGTTGCCTCATTGGGAAGAAGTAATACATGTTCCCATGACAGGATGCAAACACACCTACATACTCAGGTATTTGCACACAGGTATTCAAAAACACAGTAACACACCCACGGATTCACAGACACAGTAACACACACACACGTACATGCAGTTGCTAGTGTTGAGGTGAGAACCCCTGCCTATGTGCAAATCATCATTACAATACTGTGCAATTACATGATGCGCCACAGAGATTACACATGTGCAGGTAGTCAGAATGGCCTAAGATTGTGGACATCAACAGGGATACTAGATTGCATTGACTGGATGGGGGGAGGGGTCTTAACAGTTCACTATGGTAACATACATTCTCACTCCAGAGTCCAGACAGCCATACATACATACATACACACACACACACACACACACACACACACACACACACACACACACACACACACACACACACATGCACACACACGCACACACTGTGGCATTCACAAATAAATGCACCTATGTCACACACATACAGATACATGACATATGTGAGATCCAAACCCCTGCCTATGTCCTGCTTTCTACATTGCAGTCTGCACAGATGTCTACAACAGTGTACAGGAGTGTGAATAACAACTGAGATGTTTTCCCCACCATACATGATATATATGGACACACACACAACCACACATGCCAGTACTGTGAATCAAACACCTGCCTATCTCATGATAGGTATGACAGAGTTACAGCAGTATTGCATGTGCTACAAAGTGTACTGACTCTTCCTTTGGCAACTGTGCTGATATATGCACAGTGTATGCACACGGGAGGTCTAATTGTTACATGTGTCAAGTGGTTTACCTTCAGTGCAACCCTGACCGCTGTCTAAGTTGTGTGTCTTCCCCTTCAATTTACAAAACCATAGCTTAGCAGTTACACAGATTATTGTAGGGATAGTTGTAACACACCTGTGAGCTGTCCTCAGCAAACATTCATATGCAAAGATGCACCACCACTTAGTTATGTCCACACATCTGTCCATACCTGAAATACAGCTTACTGTACCTTGAGCATATCACCATATACAGTTGGCAATGTTGAGGCTGCATTGCAACTGCATGATGTACTAAAACACACGTCACCTTCAAACATCAGCAACTGCACACCCATGGACTCTGAACACACATTAATACATGTACATGTGTGTAGGTCCTACGATCCTGTCATTTGGGCATGTTTGTAGGCATTGCATTTGTTGGACATGTGTAATGACATACATGACACATGGAATGTTGTAGGATATGACAGGTGTCATGGGTGATGAGTACAAAGGGAATATTACCTCTGTCAGCATTGATATCACACCTTATGTACTGTTAGCATTCAGCAGTCATGGACCTATCTTCCTTGTGCATGTGTGTAATGAATGTAGCCACCTGTATGTACAAAGGACAACAACAGCTATGCTATTTACATATATGTTGTATGAGTGCGGCATGTACATATCCAGGGCAGGTACATGTATGTCATATCCAACCATGAGGGTGTTGTTTACTGGTGTACAGCAACAGTCATCTGTTAATGCTGTCAATATCAGAAGGACCCTGGTATGTATACAGCTGACCTGGTTACAAACAGTGGTATCATTGCATTGCATAACACATGATGCAACTGTGTCAGTACATAGGCACTCTGCACAGTTTTTGTAGGGCTAGGTACAGTCCACCAGTCAAAGGTTACTTAGGGTTGTACCATTATATGTCATACAACATGTATGGATGTGTATTGGTGGTCTGAGGACATGATGGTGTCTGAGGATTACATCCTAGAATGCAGCTTTTGACACTGTGACCTGCACCTGGCTCATCTGTGATGACTTATGTTGGAGTACTGGTTTGTACATGTGAGTAGCCATTATGAATGTGTGGATACCACCACCTGGAGTGGTCCATACCAGTGTTATGGCCTACATGTCTGGTTCTGAGTTATATGGTGGTAGTGCTATTGTGCACAACAGAGCCTTCAGCCAGGTGCTCCTCACTGCACAGATGTCAGTATTCCCCATTGTAGGTTCTACAGTAAGCAGCTGTGATTACGACAGCAACACATCTAGCACTGGTTAGCATAAGCATACAATGCAATTGTCTTCAAGGTGTCAGGGTGTTATCCTGTGTTTAGGGCATTTGCCTTGGAATGGCACTATATGGGCAGATGCGACCTAGGTATTATCACCACTCCCTTGAATAATGGATGCATGTGATCTGTGACAAAGGCTTGTCTTCTGTCAGTCATGTCATCCCAGAATGACAGACACTGGACAACCTCGTAATCACAGCAGGACATTGGCTCATTGTGTTGGTCGAGCAGTTGCCATTCCTAACATGACATCACTGTGAGTGGTACCATTGTGCTTGGTATAGACTGATACATCTAAGGTGACGGACAGCAGCAGACATTGTGTAGATGACCAGTGTCAACTATATGTAGTGCAGCGTTCCTGCTAATAATGACAGCTACTAACACCAGAGTCCATTGCAACATGTTCTGTACATCTAACTGTATGAGCATGGCCACTGTGGCCATCTGTGTTTAGAATCAGAGTGCATGCCAAACAGCCCTGTGCTACTAAGTGTGTGAGCATGCCCACTGACACCTTGTGTAAGTTATGTGCTTCTATGTGTATGAGCATGGCCATTGTAACCCTGTATAGTGACAGTAGTCGTCCATTCCACAGATGGGCATACTCATTCAGGATGGACTCCTACTTTAAACATATAGGTTCACAGCTATGTACATCTTAACTGTCAGCATCCCTGTTGATGTCCACAATCCTAGAAGGTCATGATGACAGCCTCTGAATGTGTAATCTCTGTAGCGTGACTCATAACTACGTAGCAGTGTAATAGTGATCTGTAGATAGGCAGGTGTTCTGATCCCACCACTGGCATGTGTGTGTGTGTCCATCTACCTAAGGACAGAACAATGCTTTTTAGAGTACTCACACTCCGTACAATTCCTATACTCAACTTTGGCAAGGCTGATGATGTCACCCACCTAGGAATACACTTCTGGGATTGCTGTGACCTAGTAATCTTGGTAGCGTGTTCTGTACCTGTGTAATGCTGTATTGGGATGAAATAGTTAGGTCGGTGTTCTAATCCCAGACATGCTAAATGTATGTCCATCTGCCTGAAGACAGAACAATGCTTTTTTAGAGTACTCACACTCCATACAAGTCCTATACTCAACTTTGGCAAGGCTGATGATGTCACCCACCTAGGAATACACCTCTTGGATGACTGTGGCCAGTGCTCTCACTAGTGCATTCTGTAACTGCGTAATGCTGTAGTGTGATAAAGTAGTTAAGTCGGTGTTCTAATCCCAGACATACCAAGTGTGTGTCCATCTGCCTGAGAACAGACCGATGCTTTTTATAGTACTCACACTCCGTACAATTCCTATACTCAACTATGGCTATCCTGCTGATGTCACCCACCTAGAAATACACCTCTCAGACTACTGTAACCCAGTAATCTCGGTAGCGCGTTCTGTAACTGCGTAATGCTGTAGTGTGTTAAAGTAGTCAGATAGGTGTTCTATTCCAAGGCATTGCAGGTGTGTGTGTTTGTCAGTCATACCCTATGTGTTGGTGGCTATGAGTGTCTAAACACTGGAGGTGTTGAAGAGTGTATTTTGTAGTTTCCCTATATAGTGGCCATATATGTCATAATCAGCCAAGAGATGGGTTGGCAAAACATATCCATACATTTGGCAATAGGCCTGGTGAGTAAAGTCAGCAACCCTAATATTACCCAGAATACAGTCTCCATGTGTTGGACAGAAACACACTTGCCTTGGGAGTAACACCAGTACATAATACAGGAGCTGCTGGTGTTTTCCTTTTCATTCTTTTCTAATGCTTTGGTGCCATGAGGTTTGGTCTTGAGATTTATAATCTATATCTATGTATGTGTATATATGTATATATGTATATATATATATATATATATATATATATATATAGAGAGAGAGAGATATGGACATTAACACACATACATCTACGTAATGGAATACATGTCCTATGCTGTTGAGTGACTGTGCTGGATGATATGCTTGTGATAACATCCAATGTCTGTATAGCTGCCATGGCTTTGTGGTAAAGAACATCGGTTGTGGTGTGCAGAGTCCTGGTTTTGAATCTTGCAGAGGCTGGTTATTTTGTTGCTGGGCAGAACAAGGTCCGTTGGATACGGAGTGAGTAAGGCACTTTTAAGCAGTTGTGAGTGGGTGTGTGCGGGTTTACGTGACAGTAAGCAGTGGTTAGTTTAGGGGAGGCTCAGTATGGGACATGTAACTATGCATTAGCAGGCACTCCTATGCAAATGAGGTGATGGATAGTGAATCCCAGTTTTCCCCAGGGTGTGAGGCAGGTCCCAAGAGTGTAATAGTATAGATAGCTGGGTGCAAGACTTGGATATAGGTGACATCATGGGGGGTGTATCAGGCATACTGTAAGTGGATTGGAGCCCTGTCACTCGGGATTGCTACTAGCTTAGCACAGCTAAGGTAGGGGTGTGTCTAAACCTGACTAGGGCAATCAGAAGGGAAAACAGCAGTAGGAAAGTAATCAAGAAAACTAGCTGAGCTGACAGGTGAAATGTATCAGGATCAGCCAATTACAGAGGCAGCAGACCAGCCCAGCCCAGAACTCTGCTATAAACTAAGCAAACACCTTCCCCTGTGGTTTTTCCACACTCTACACTACTAGTGTATACAAGCGGGGACATTTTACTAAACAAACCTACAAAATGAGAAGGGCTGTAGCAGGTAACATAGAACAACATGTGAAAGATGCTGAGGGTGGTGAGGATTTGAATGCTGCCGAACAACCCACAGTGAGGAGACAGAGAAGAGTGTACAGAGTCAGGGTAACCTACCAGGGGCTACATGAGTTGGAGATAGTGGAGCGCTACAGGGTGGACAGAGACCTCCTACAGCAAATTGTTGAGCTGTGCTGGCCACACTTGACACATCAAACTGGTCGAGGGGAACCCATCCCAGTGGATACCAAGGTATGTGTAGGCCTAGGTATACTAGCCACAGGTACCTCCCAAAGCACAGCTGGGGATATCATGGGGATCTCACAGGCATCAGCATTCAGAGTATTCCACCATTTCCTAGACGCCATGTTAGCACATGCCAGTGACCATGTTTATTTCCTTAAAACACGTGAGGTGTTGACCAACAATATACATCTCTTCTACAAAATAGCAGAATACCCTGGAGTAGTGGGTGCTATAGACTGCACGCACTTACGCATCAGAGCACCACCCGGTGAGCAGAGTAGGGCCTACTTCAACCACAGGGGCATCCCCTCCATCAACTGCCAGGTCATATGTGATGCCCAGGGCATTATAATGAATATGTGTGCTGGCTGCCCTGGAAGCTATGATGATTCAGAAATATGGCATCTGATTCAGCTGTACCACAGATTTGCTGATATGGACATCCCCTACGGTCACCTAGTGGGGGATGCTGGGTACCCACTGGAGCTGTGGCTGATGACACCCATCAGAAATGCACACACACCTGGACAACAATGCCATAATGAGGCACACACACAGGCCAGACATATAATAGAGCATGTTTGGGATGCTCAGGACACGGTTCTGGTGTCTGGACACATCCGTTGGAGCCTTGCAGTATTGACCAGCTACATGCACCCAAATTGTTATGGTATGTGCTATGCTACACAATATGATCTTGCAGAAACAACTGTAGCAGAAACAGCATGGGGGAGGACCACACAGCCTCCCAACAATGCCAAGACCTGTACAGGCACAGAGTGACTCAGAGGGGGAACAGCCTGAGCCTGACCCAGTAGGCAGAAGGAGGCATGCCTAGTATGATCTGGCCTTGGCAAAGAGGCAATGCATAGCATATGCCCTGACACAGTAGGGACCCAGGGAATGAAACCCTCTCTGACTCGCACAGACAGTAAAAGGGATGCCAAAAATGACACTACCTGTGCTCAACCATGTGTAGGGAGTGTACTATGTGCATCCAACATAGGCAGCCCTCCAGCACCATCCTCAAGTCTGGCACACCCTAAAGGAAAGTCAATCAACCTACCAATTGCCAAATGGAGTAGAATGTGTTGTTACCTGTAGCTATGGTATGCATGTGAGCATGCAAGGGAATTGGGTGGCCGAATGTTAAGGCAGCAGACAGTAGACACCCATAGTGGCACCATGACATCTGTAACACATACTGGAGTCACCATAGTAGCCCAGTACTACACAGGGTGATAAAACCCACTACAGGTAATGGGCTGAGTGACATGTGTGTCCACAAGACCCACACAAGTCTCAGCCAGCAGGACAGGTGTAGACAGATACAAACAAATGCTGTACTATGGCCTCTGAATGTGCCCTATGGGTAACCCCTCCCCCAGACCCAGACAGGCAAACTACAGCAGGCCAGGCAGTTGGATGTAAGTTGTGAAGGCTAGGAAGTCAGAAACTAATATGTTGGTAATTAAAGCTAAGTTCTTTAGTACACTGGTATGCCTCTAGCCAGCACAATAGGTAAGACTACACACTGAAATGGAGTGTCTGACATACCTGTACAGTCCTAGCAAATGTGTACTAGTATCAAGTGTGCCCCCCATCCAACCTACACTTATAGCAATAGTCAGGTGTGCCCCCCAGCACCTGTGTAGGAATGTAGATACAGTCAGATGTCCCCCCCGCTATGCAGACATGTAGCAACAGTCAATGCCAAATGACCGATGGATACCGTGCAGACACAGCATGCTACCTGTCGGTGTACAGCACAAAGGTCAACACCGCAGTACAAGCTACCTGGACTTGATCCACACATGCGATACAGATGGTCATACTGGGTATGCTCACACACTTGAAGGTATGAAGGCAATGTCAGTCAACAACATACTGAAAGGTCATACTGGGCATGCTCACACACTTAAACACATGAAGGCCATGTCTGCAAATACCAGTGGTCCAGACATATCTGGCAGT
The DNA here is from genome assembly GCF_019279795.1 of Protopterus annectens. Lineage (NCBI taxonomy): Eukaryota > Metazoa > Chordata > Ceratodontiformes > Protopteridae > Protopterus > Protopterus annectens. The sequence continues at coordinate 654,811,751 of NC_056737.1, read as the reverse complement.
CGCAGTTCTTAGTGAAGACACAAGTCAGTATGCACCACTCCTGCCTAGCACACACATAGTGGATAGAAATACAGGCATATATGTAAGGACAACACACTATAATAAGCCAAAGGTAGATGGATTTAGATGTGTGGAAGAGGGTGACCATGACAAAGAGCCATCCATGCCTGTCCCACCCAACACACAGCCAAAGGGCCCCAAACACATGAGGTGCAGATGCCGTTCACTGCAGATACTAGCCACCAGTATCTGTCAGCATGACAGACTATGTGGTGCACGTGCCAGCTGTGCAACATGACTGTACAAGGACATAGCCATCTAGTAGCTGTATACACGTACCTGTGACATATGACCCCGTGTGTGCCTGCATGTGGCATGTCAACCCCTACATGAATGGGTTATGGCCCATGCATGCACTGCCCTCCCCATAGCAGTATTATGACAAGCCTGCTGAGGTCATCCAATGTGAAATACACTTTTTGGGAGAGCTGTAGCTCAGTAATCCCCATGGCACATCCCATAACTGCATACTGCTGTAGTGATAAACTAGTTAGGTAGTAGTTCTAACCCCAGACTTGCCAATTGTGTGTATGATTGTGTGCATGTCGGTCTGTCTCAGACTGTGTAGAGAGAAATGCTTTTTTGGCTACTCACACTCCATATAATTCATATACTCAACTTTGGCAAGGCTGCTGATGTCACTCACCTAGAAATACACCTCTGGGAAAGTCATAGCCTAGTAGTCTCTGTAGTGCGTTCTGTAACTGCATATTGCTGTAATGTGATAAAGTAGTTAGGTCAGTGTTCTAATCCCAGACTTGCCAACTGTGTGTGTGTGTCCATCTGCCCGAGGACAGACCAATACTTTTAGAGTACTCACACTCCGTACAATTCATATACTCAACTTTGGCAGTCCTGCTGATGTCATCCACCTAGAAATACACCTCTCGGACTACTGTACCCAGTAATCTCGGTAGCGAATTCTGTAACTGCGTAATGCTGTAGTGTGTTAAAGTAGTTAGGTAGGTGTTCTATTCCAAGGCATAGCAGGTGTGTGTTTTTGTCAGTCATATCCTGTGTGTTGGTGGTTGTGAGAATCTAGCCACTTCAGACAAGGACGACTTGGACCGCAAATGGGCAGATATTAAGCGAATGCTCTAATCATTGGGCTAGGCCTAGCAAAGGGCAGCGGCACGCTTCCACTTGGTATAAAAATCAACACAACAATGAAATACGGACACGGGGTTTTAAATGTAATAGTTCTAGGTATGGGGTCTCAACATTCAGCTACGTGTTTGTGTGTTTATTCCTGTGATTTTATTTTGGTGTTTGTGGAACTCTCTTGTATGCTTTGCATACATTTCAGAATCCACGGACACTGACAGGATTGATTACTATTAGAGGCAGTCTGTACTAGTCAGCATTTTAGGTTGCGTGACTGTAGCAGACATGTTCACGCCTCTGTGCAGTGCTTAAACATGCCCCCTGCACTCGCACGTTTCCTGTGCACGTGGATGGTGTAGCAGTGCGCCTTCATTAACATGCATATGATGCTGCTGCACCATCTCTACCCCACACGTTTGGCGCAAGGCTAACACCATCCTTGCGCCGAGCTTCATGAATCCTGGGGAATTATTTAATTTACATATTCTGATGTCAATCTAAATATTAATTATGTCATTAATATTCTACACTGCAGAATATTTTGCATTAATAATTGTAGGTTATATGTTGATGATTATGTTTATTTTTTTATTTTGCCTTTTTACTCCTGGGGAGTCTTTGAAGGTCCTACATATTTTACCTTTGTAGCATTCTAGGTCTCAAAAAAAAAAAAAGGCTGAAGTATCAGGCAGAAATGACCAAATAGATGAAACAAGCATTCGGCAATGCCAAGGGTTAGCCATTACTAATAAATGAGTGCTGCACTACTGGGTGCAAAATGGAACACATAATAAATTATTGGTAGCATACCGCAGACAAGCCATTCCATAAAATGTTATTGAATGGTATTAGTTTGTTGAGTACATCCACTGTATGACATTCTTTGATGAGAGACTGGAAGAAGCACTGCACATTTGTAGCTTGTCTTGGGTTCATAAAAAGTTACAGCTAAATTTATATAACACTCCATTTCAAAAGTGAAACAGAAAAAGAAGACAAAGACAACATAAAGCAATTCAGTCATGAATATTGAATGCTACTCACATAAAAATGGTATCTAAACAAAAATATTAAAGAACAAAGGACAAAGAAATATTTTTTTTTACTTGCATGTATGCTATAATAACACAAAGGACTATCGAGGGGTAATATCAGACTGACAAAATTCCACTGCCCAGCTATTTTAATATACTGAAAATTCTAAGACAAGCTGCCATGGCATCCATTTACCTTATTATAATGGTATCCCTACATAGGACTACAGTATTAAAATCCAGTGCGCATCACTACAATATACACATTTGTTTCTTTTTTTTTTCTAGTCTTAAAAGAAGGAGTTTGGCTTTATGCTTAATATAACAAGGTTTACATTTTTTTTTATTTTTTATTTTTTTGTTAATCGTGTTATATTTTAAGCTTTTAGCACACCATCAACCATAAAATTACACAACTGCAATCCTTAGTTACCCTTCCTGTAAAGTACCTGGACATCCTTATGCTGCTTTCCTATTAATCGTTTTATACTTACAGAATTATGAAAACTATCTTACATATAGGAGTCTGAACAACAACAGCAACAAACAAACTATGTATATTTAGAAATGATTTATTTTGGTAATGATGGCTACTGTGTTTCTCCTTTTATGGTTGTTCACCCTTCAACTACCATCTTATACCATCACAAATATACCACAAATTATCAAATGCCACTTGAGCTGCTTTTAGCTCTTAACCTAGTCTACAGAGTTGTAAGCCCCACTAAATTAAGAATACTTCCTCTACCACCCTGCAATCCATTCCTTGAATTATTTCATACCTATCCTGTGGTTTTACAGCAACCCTGTGATCTATCAAACCCCTCTTTTTTTAGCATCTTCTCCATCTCAAACCTCTCAAGCTACCTTGAGCTCTCAAGATTTCATTTACCTTATTACTTTTATTCCTCTTCTTTCCCCTACTTTATATTAGTTTATACTATATCTGTTAACAACTGAAACCTTATTACCTCTAAATTGGTCATACCACCGTACTTTCCACTGATTCTGCCATCTCCCCCCTTTGACCTCAATTTGCCCTTCATCTACTATTTGGTCCCTCACTTTCCACATTTTTCAATATAATAGCTAAACATTTTTCATTCACCACTTTTATTGCTGTCCTGATCCCTGTTATCTTGCAGGTTCCATTGATTACCACTGTTACCCATCCAAATTATCCTCACCAGGTGTACCTCTTCCTCTATTGCTCACCCTTCCCCTTCCTTCACTTCTAATGTTAAACAGATATGTCTACCACTTGCATATCATCTCCTTCTAAAAGCCCCTTCCCACTCTTTGTGTACCCTATCCCCAATGGGTAACCGGTGTTCCATGCCAGAGGTCAACTCCTCGCTGGTCAGATCCAACCACAAGCTAATCACCCTAGGCATCCATATCCCACCCCCACCCTCCATTAAGGAAACCACCATCAAAAACTACTCCAAAGCCAACTTCATGCTTCTTAAGACAGAAGTGGCAAACTTCACGACACCCATGCAGATGGAAAATAGAGGTATGACTGCTGAATCTTACACAAAGACATAGGTATAAGCACATACACAAGTGCATGGATTGTGCCATCCCCAACAGAACCAAGACACTATCCTCCAAAAAAAGGAAGCCAATCTGGTGGTCCCCTGCATAAACAAACTCTACAACAGAAGGACGAAGCTGTTGCAAAAAAGAGTAAAATCCCATGATTGGAGGAACTCCCTGGTCAGCCTCAGCAAGAAGCTGAGATCCCTCATAAAATCCTCCAAAGCAAGTTATGAAAATAAAATCTCCACTGATTCCAAAGCCAATCACAAAGCATTCAACAGCTATGTCAAGAATCTCAATGGCAACACTCAGATCTGCTCTGAGCTACAGCACAATGGCACTAAATATACAGAACCAACCGATATTGTCAACATCCTGGCAGATAGGTTCACTGCTAACTGTACCTCTCTCTTTTTTTTTTCTCAAAAAATTTTTTATTAAATATATAAATAACAAGACAGTTAGAAGTTTTATACATGAACAGTAGGTATAAATAAACATATTTCGACCCATAGATGAGAAAACAATCCTTCAGGAGATTTAACATATTATTAAGTAATAAAGCAATACGCAATATGTACACTATATACAAGTTAGGCAACCTGAAAAAAAAAAAAAAATTTTAACATTAACTATTTATTATATTTAAGACTTTTTCTAACACTAACTTTTTTAATGCTTTTTTTTTTTGGACTTCTAACTAAGTGCCTTTGAGCATCAATGTATGAAAAAGACATTTTCTGGAAAGTAACCCAATTTAGTTTGGTTCGATCCAGCCAATTTTGTATTATGTAAAGTTTTAGTAATGAGCAAATAAAAATGATAACATGAATATCTAATTTTGAAAGATGAATTAATGGAATATGAAGAATAGCAAGTTCCCAGGACAATGTAGACTTTTGGTACCCCATTTTCTGCAATCTGACTTTCAAAGAGGTCCATAATCTGTGAGAAAAATGACAATACCATAAGATATGTAGAAGGTCTGCTTGGGGGTGAGAACAACATGAACATGATGGGGATTTACTTGGGTTAAATTTATTTAATTTGTATGGGGTATAGTAGGCGTCATTATTAATCATTAATTGTGTATATGATAATTTTTAAAAGGGATAAATTCCTTTGTATATCTAATGGCCAAAAGTTTCTGAGACTCTGACAATTGGGAGTTATAACTTAACTAAACATTTGATAAAAGACAATTATGGTCCATTATTAAGCTATTGATTAACTTATAAGAGTTTGAGAGCATTTTATCTGATGAGGAAAGTATTTTGATAATCGTGTCGAGGTTTTTCATTTGTAGTTCTATGTGGTCTAAACATAAAAACTTGTTTTTAATTATTACTCTTAATTGACTAAGGATTGGTGAATAGTTCCAATTTACTTTCAAAATTTTACGCCAATCGGGTAAAGATAAGTCAAGATATTTCAAAACATCTCTAACTTTTAAATTTTTTATTAAAGGATATTTTGTTAAGTTAAAGGGTTTGTTGTCTATCATTATATTTGTGTTTAAATGAATTGGTTGAATAAGGTGAGAAATCTTTTCTAGATTACATAGTTTGAGTAAGGTTTGGAAGGCTCTAATCTTTTGTTTAACTACAGTAGACATATTTTTAATAAATAAACTATCCAAAGAGATAAAAGGAATAGCTTCTGGATTTATATTTTTTGAAATGATGTAATTGTACCATAATTTTATCCATAAAGAATGATTTGTATAAGAAATATTCTTGAAATTAGATATGGTGAGAAGTTTATTAGATGAGACAATCAAATAATAGAGATATAGATTAGGAAGGCCTAAACCACCCTTGTCCTTCAAAATTGACAATCTGGAATAGGAAATTCTAACAGATTTAGGGAACCATAAAAATTTTGCCAAAGCTTTATTTACAGACTCAAAAAAGATTTTGGAATTATCTGATCAGATGATGTGAACTGGTAAAGGAATTTAGGCAGAATGTTCATTTTAATTATGGCCGCCTTTGATAAAAGTGAAAGGTTTAGATGTTTCCATCTGTCCATATCAGATAATATTGAGTTCCATACTTTATTGATGTTATTTTGAAAAGAAGATTTATTATTGTGTTCTAAATTGATACCTAAATATTTTATACTATACGTAAACTGAAAATGATGATCTGAAAACAAAAATGATTTATGTGCTAAGTGATTTAAGGGAAAGATATGAGTTTTAGAAGAATTTAAAAGATAATTCGAAACCGAAGAGAAGTAATCAATGGAGTTTGTTATTTTTCTATAATCAGATAATGGAGTTTGGAAGTAAATAACTAGATCATCAGCGAAAGCTGAAAAATGAATTTTGGTATTAAGAATTCTGGGGACATTATGAAAAGTATTTTGAATAATATACAACAACAAAGGTTCTAAATAAATGTTAAAAAGAATGACAATGGACAACCCTGTCTTGTTCCTCTGGTAATCTTTATAGGAGAAGAAAATTGACCATTAATGTAAAGTCTAGTAAACATATCTTTGTATAAAACTTTTAAAAAATTTATAAAGAATAAAGGAATATTGAAACATGACATAGTTTGAAAGAGAAAGTTCCAACAGACTCTGTCAAAGGCATTTGATGCATCAATGATCAGAGCATATATAGGGTTTGATTTTTTTTTAATGAGATGAATGATAGACTCTAAGGACAGAGTATCATCCCAAGCATGTCTGTGGGACATAAAACCTGATTGATCTAGGGAAATAATTGAGGGTAAAATCCGTTTCAATCTGTTAGCCAAAATAGATGATAAAATCTTAATATCTACGTTTATTAAAGAAGTGGGTCTATAATTTATTGGGTCAGATTTTTCTTTATTATTTTTTAGAATTAGGATGTTTTTAGATGTATTCCAATGAATATCTGAGATATCGTTAACTCTTATATGATTATATACTTTGAGAAGAAAGGGAAGAATTACCAATTTGAAAGTTTTGAAAAATTCTGGAGTAAAACCATCTGGACCAGGAGATTTTCCCAATTTAAGATGATCAATTAAATCCGAGATTTCTTGTAACGATATAGGAGCAGAAAGTAATTTTTGTTGACTATCATTTAATTTAGGGAAATGTAGAGAATTTAAAAAGATTTTTAAGTGATTATCATTAACTGAATTAGAAGAACCTGAATATAAATCAGTATAGAGAGAAGTGAATAGCTGAATTATCTCTTCATCCGTGTTATATAATTTATTTTTATAAGATAAAGATGAGATTTTCGGTTTTTCAAAATTAACTTTAATAATTCTCGCTAATAATTTAGAAGGAACCTGGGCCCATTCTGAATATGAGGCAAGTAATTTTTGTTCAGCTAAAGAGAGATTATTTTGGTGAAGCAAAATTAAATCTTTCTGACAGTCGAGAATTTGTTTTTCTATAGTAGGGTCATGATTCAGTCTAAGATGATTTTCCAAGGAAAAATTCTAGATTTTAAGAACTCCTCTTTCTTAAAGTATTGCTTTTTGAAAAAGCTGCTTTACTAATAAATAATCCTCTTAATCTCACTTTACATGCAGCCCATTGTATGTCATAAGGAATGTCTGATGACCCCAGGTTATTTTCCATTTCCTGTAATATTTCTGAACATTGTTTGCAAATATCTTCATTTAGCAGTAAATTATTATTTAAAGACCACTTATTAAAGTCAATTTTATTTTTAATATTAGAGTTTATGTTTAATTTTAGTGAGATTCTTGAATGGTCCGAAAAGAATCTAGGTTCAATGTTAAAATCCAAAATATATTTTGAGATATAATCAGAAATTAGAAAGAAATCCAATCTGGACCACGAGCGGTAACACTTGGAGTAATAAGTATAGATATCATTCTTATTTAAGACTTTAACATTGTGAAGTGGATCAATTAAATTATATTCCGTCATCAAATCATTAAGGGCCATAGTAGATTGATAATTATAAGTAACAGTGGAACGGGATCGATCAATTACTGGATTTATTACTGCATTCCAGTCACCACCCACTATAATATGGTGGTCTTTATAGGATGTGAGAATATTATAAATTTTTAAAATGAACAAATGTTGTGAATTATATGGGCCATATAAGTTTAAGACCAAAAGAGGTTTGTCCAGACCAACAATAGAAGTGGTAAATAAGCACCATCTCCCCTCATTATCAAATTTCTCATCAATAATGTTCCCCATGAATTTTTGTTTAATGATTATAGATACTCCTCTGGAATTAGATGAGGCACCTGAAGCTACTATCTTTTTGATCCATTTTTTATTTCTCTCTTTATTCCAATCAAGACGCGGAATATGGGTCTCTTGAATAAAACAAATATTTGCCTGTGACTTAAAAATCAAATGAAATAATAATGACTTTTTGGCTTTGCCTTGAATACCTCTAACATTCCAAGAATCCAATATTATATCAACTGGCATATTCAAGGCATACAATCATTATTGATGCTATAAAGGTGAACTCAAAGTAAAAATCCAATAATACTTTAAAAAAAAAAAAAGAAAAAGCAGCATTTGAATATGCAATCGGGTCAACAAATATCATTTGCTGAAAAATAAAGAAAAAAATATTTCAAGAGCAATAAAATGTATATTAATATCCTTTATCCTAACCCTAGTGCCTACCCACCAATCACCCTGTGATAAAGGAAGATCAGAAGTGAATAAGATAGAAGCTGTAATTATAAATAATAATAACATTGGATTAATATAAAAATTGCTCAAAGGAAGCCTAACACAAATTAAAACCAGAGTAATACTACTAAAACTATATACAAGACTAACTAAATTCAAGATGTCCAACATACTCAATCCCTACTTGAAATACTAAGCTAAAAGCTCCTATTATTAAGTAAAAATTATAGTGATTAAATGCATTTCCTCAAGTATTTCAAAGAAGAAAAAAAATAGAATAAATTTTGATTAACTAAAACAATACAGCATAACAAGTATTACAATTAAAACAGAACATATGTTAGGTAATGTAAATAAATATAAAGAAACCCATCTAATAACACTATCATATATGTAAACAAAACAGTGAGAAACCTAGGGATAGTTGTATCATATATAAGGTGATGTTTTAGATATACATATATATAAAAAAGCCATAAACATTGCTAAACAGATAAAATCATGCACTATCCAATAAACACTCTTTAATGCTTAGTAACTTTTTCCCAGTAGTCAAATAGACAATAAGTGTGATAAAAAACTCAAATAACTATAGAATGAGCATTTAACTATAGTTCAAATAAAGCATAAACTGTCCTCCAAGCGACCATACTCTAAGAAACAATTCAATATAGATATAAGCTAACTGTCTAAATAGCAGTAATATAGCATCTGCTCACAATGATATATTATAAATTGAATAGGTTTTGGCGCCATCTAATGTTCAAAGATAAATACAAATAAGAACTATTGGATAGCATCTTAAACTACAGTATGTAAACTAGATTAAATGAATATTAATGTACTTTCATATGAATTTAAATACATTTTAGAATACTTATACTAATGGCTCTGTTAGATTATATAGTTAAACTGTCCTTCTAAAATATAAAAGCAATACAGCAAACAGGATGTAAAAACACAGTGTTCATAAATATACTCATTATAACATCTAAATAGAACAAAAACAAGTAGGCTAAACTCAAAAAATCAAGGAGTTTAAATATAGACAGGTAAGTTTAGCTAATAACATTTAAAGATATCCATTCCAAGCATTACATTTGTGTAAAGGCTTTCTATAACAAAACCACCAACTGCAGTCCCTAATCAAGCTTCTGAAAAAATGCATGAATTTCTCAAATGAACAGGTGTACAGTGTAATACTTGTCTATTTAAACATTTTGGCATCTTTCAAGATAACATAAAACAACATTTTGTAGGAAAATATATGTTCTCTTCTTTACCCATTTTCTGGAATTGTAATAAATGAAACTAACCTGTTCATTTGTTTCAAGAACAATTTCCATCCTAATGCATGAAGGTAACTGCTCGCTTTGGAGCGAGAGAGACATGTATAGGATCGCTGAATGTAACGTGTGAGAAAGACATATTTAAACTTAAAAACATCCTTCGCTTGTGAAGAGGAACACTGTAAATGTTAGAAAGTCCTAATAAAACATTCCTGATGCTGAATACATGCTGAAAACAAGCGCAATTGTGTATGCGAAGCTGTCGTGCTTTCGCAACAAATGATGACGTCACCATCCATCTCAGAGAGTCTGTAGTGGGTGCGCGATCATGTAGAACAGCAGCTGAAGCTATGAACAGAAGATTTTTCCTTCAAGAGTCTCAAGAGGCGCAGTTTCTCCCTCCATAAATCTTATAACTGACACAGGGGACTGTAATTTAAAAGCTTTTAAAAAAAACTAGTATACTGCCTTCACACAAAGCAAGGAAATGAAAGAAACATAACTATTTGACTGTTTTTAGCACTTATAGTAAATCTATAAATCTGGAAAGCCTGTCATAGCACAAAATTATTTAAAACTTATCAGAATAAAACAAAATAAATTCAAAACAAGTTATTGAAGTGAAATAGGATTAGGTCATAACAGACATGTACATCCTATATTATAAATATTGTCTGAAAAATAACACTTTTGTATTCCATTGACAGTAACATATTATGATACAGTGTCAGGAAGCTTTTTAAATGTTTTAAGAAAAATGTCTTTAGCATCTTTGGGGTCTGAGCACACAAACCTTTTGTCATTAACTGTAAAAGACAAAGTATTTGGATAGGACATACGAAATCTTATCCCTCTTTTTATCAAGTCAGCACAATAGGGGGCAAGTTTTTGTCTATTTAGTTTAATTTGAGAAGGAAGATCTTGGGAAAAAGATAGTTTGTGAGACTTCCATATGAACTGTTTTTTAGTTTTAGCTGTTTCCAGGATCTGGAAAGTATCCTGAAAGTTTAATAACTTAGTATAAATAATCCTTGGTGTGGAAGAATCTTGCTTTGCACGTAATGCTCTATGTGCTCTCTCTACAATTATAGACTTTGAAGATGTTTCACAGTTTAACAATGTTTCAAAGATATTCTTAGTCACAGATAGCAAGTTTTTATTGTCATAAGATTCAGGCAAACCACGAATAATGATGTTATTTCTTCGACTCCTGGCCTCCAAATCCAACAGTTTAGCTTGTATATCAGAAATAATCTTATCTTTAGACTTAAGGTCACTTTCCAATGAATCTGTTTTTTAACTCTAAAGCTGAATTTCTGTTTTCAATCATATCCATTCTATCATTTATTTGCTTTAAAGTTTTACTAAAGTCAGCAAATTGTTCTGAAAAGTTTTGGATAGCACTTTGGATAGGCTTTAATGCTACTTTTAGTTCGTCTAAAAGGAAATTTGAATCATTTAAGTCTTTATTACTTACTTTGGAAGTTTCAGTAGGTTGTTTAGATGTCCTTAGTCTTTTTGAACTGGAATCTTTTTCAGGAGAGAGCATTGAAGAAAATTTGGCCTTTGTAGCAGGGGCGGCTCGTGGCATAGGGCTGCCGGACTGCAGCCCCCTCAAAAAGAAAAAAGGGAAAGAAAAAGAAATGAAAAAATAAAAAAAATATTTAAAATTAAGGACTTCGCGCATGCGCATAGACCGAGTCCCGGCTTATCGGTCTATGCGCATGCTCAGGGCAGCCCGGCCATCCCCATAGGGGGACACAAGGAGCGTCTGTGCACTTTTACAGTGCACAGACCCGCCAGGATTATGGGACGCATCCGGACTGCAAGAGGAGCAGCAGGGACTCGGGACAGTGCCTCAGGGATCTCGTCGGCAAGGAGCATGTGGATCTCGCGGGTCTTCAGTATTGCGCGGGAAGGATGTATGGATTGTACGGACGTTAACTCTGGATGTATTCATTCAGGATTCAGGTAAGGTGCCTTTCAATTTACAATGTTTATTTTTCTTTGTGTATGGTGCTTGTGCTTTACTTTGTGTGTGTGTGTGTGTGTGTGTGTGTGTAAATGCCCCAGGTGCTTATGGTGGTGTGGTAGGGAATGCCTCAGGCTTGAACCCTGTACCCTGTATGCAGGTGTTAAAGACTTGAGTTCCCTACCCACCACCATTTGTAAAAAAATTTCAGATTTTTACCTCATATTTGATCTGATCTGTTCCTCATAATATCTGTGGTTTGTAAATGCTGTAATGCTTGATATTTGATGGTGTAGTAGTAGCATTGTTGCCTCACAGCTGCAGGTTCTTGGGTTTTATTCTTGGCTGGGGTTCCTTCTTTGTGGGGTCTGTATCTTCTCCCTGTGTTTGTGTGGGTTTGCTTTTGTGCCCTCCCATGTTACAAAGACATGTCTGCATTATTTCTTCCTGGGCCTCCGCTGAAAATTTGTTTATTTGTTCCAAGTCAGACTGTCCTGATTAAAAAATGTTAAATAAAATTGATAGGCATTTGAATTTCAGACTTAAGGGTTTCTGAATGTTTAATTCCCTGCGTATTTGATGGTGCAGTGGTAGTATTGTTGCCTCACAGCTATAGGTTTTCTGGTTTGATTCTTGGTTGGGGTGGCTTCTGTGTGGAGTCTGCATCTCCTGCCTGTGTTTGTGTGGATTTGCTCTGGTGCCCTGCCATTTTACAAAGATGTGTCTGCAGTTTTAATCCCTGCGTCTCTGCTGAAAATTGTTTTTGTTCTGTCCGCAGTAAATTTAACAGGCATTTGAATTTCAGACTTCAGGTTTCTGAATGTTTAATTCCTTGCAGATTTGATGGTGCAGTGGTAGTATTGTTGCCTCACAGCTATAGGTTTTCTGGTTTGATTCTTGGTTGGGGTGGCTTCTGTGTGGAGTCTGCATCTCCTGCCTGTGTTTGTGTGGATTTGCTCTGGTGCCCTGCCATTTTACAAAGATGTGTCTGCAGTTTTAATCCCTGCGTCTCTGCTGAAAATTGTTTTGTTCTGTCCGCAGTAAATTTGACAGGCATTTGAATTTCAGACTTCAGGTTTCTGAATGTTTAATTCCTTGCAGATTTGATGGTGCAGTGGTAGTATTGTTGCCTCACAGCTATAGGTTTTCTGGTTTGATTCTTGGTTGGGGTGGCTTCTGTGTGGAGTCTGCATCTCCTGCCTGTGTTTGTGTGGATTTGCTCTGGTGCCCTGCCATTTTACAAAGATGTGTCTGCAGTTTTAATCCCTCGTCTCTGCCTCTGCTGAAAATTGTTTTGTTCTGTCCGCAGTAAATTTGACAGGCATTTGAATTTCAGACTTCAGGTTTCTGAATGTTTAATTCCTTGCAGATTTGATGGTGCAGTGGTAGTATTGTTGCCTCACAGCTATAGGTTTTCTGGTTTGATTCTTGGTTGGGGTGGCTTCTGTGTGGAGTCTGCATCTCCTCCATGTGTTTGTGTGGATTTGCTCTGGTGCCCTGCCATTTTACAAAGACGTGTCTGCAGTTTTAATCCCTGCTGAAAATTGGTTTTGTTCTGTCCGCAGTAAAATTGACAGGCATTTGAATTTCAGACTTCAGGTTTCTGAATGTTTAATTCCTTGCATAATTGATGGTGCGGTGGTAGTATTGTTGCCTCACAGCTATAGGTTTTCTGGTTTGATTCTTGGTTGGGGTGGCTTCTGTTTGGAGTCTGCATCTCCTGCCTGTGTTTGTGTGGATTTGCTCTGGTGCCCTGCCATTTTACAAAGATGTGTCTGCAGTTTTAATCCCTCGTCTCTGCTGAAAATTGTTTTTGTTCTGTCCGCAGTAAAATTGACAGGCATTTGAATTTCAGACTTCAGGTTTCTGAATGTTTAATTCCTTGTATAATTGATGGTGCAGTGATAGTATTGTTACCTCACAACTATAGGTTTTCTGGTTTGATTCTTGGTTGGGGTGGCTTCTGTCTGCATCTCCTCCCTGTATTTGTGTGGATTTGCTCTGGTGCCCTGCCATTTTGCAAAGACGTGTCTGCAGTATTAATCCCTGCATCTCTGCTGAAAATTGTTTTTGTTCTGTCCGCAGTAAAATTGACAGGCATTTGAATTTCAGACTTCAGGTTTCTGAATGTTTGATTCCTTGCAGATTTGATGGTGCAGTGGTAGTATTGTTGCCTCACAGCTATAGGTTTTCTGGTTTGATTCTTGGTTGGGGTGGCTTCTGTGTGGAGTCTGCATCTCCTCCATGTGTTTGTGTGGATTTGCTCTGGTGCCCTGCCATTTTACAAAGACGTGTCTGCAGTTTTAATCCCTGCTGAAAATTGGTTTTGTTCTGTCCGCAGTAAAATTGACAGGCATTTGAATTTCAGACTTCAGGTTTCTGAATGTTTAATTCCTTGCATAATTGATGGTGCGGTGGTAGTATTGTTGCCTCACAGCTATAGGTTTTCTGGTTTGATTCTTGGTTGGGGTGGCTTCTGTTTGAGTCTGCATCTCCTGCCTGTGTTTGTGTGGTTTGCTCTGATGCCCTGCCATTTTACAAAGACGTGTCTGCAGTATTAATCCCTCGTCTCTGCTGAAAATTGTTTTGTTCTGTCCGCAGTAGAATTGACCGGCATTTGAATTTCAAACTTCATGTTCTTCAGAATACATAGTAGCACAACCTTTTTTCTAGCAATTTTCTAAGTTTATAAGATGAATATTTTAAATTTGTCCCTATTTTTGGGACTGTATTCCCCATTATTGGCTTCGTCCAGGTTTTGTGCTAAGGTTGACAGCTATGGCAAGAACTGAATTCACTGAATATGGACTGTAGAATTGTGCATATTTACTGATAAAGGTGCACTGTAGAATTGTGCATATTTACTGATAATGGTGGACTGTAGAATTGTGCATATTTACTAATAATGGTGGACTGTGGAATTGTGCATATTTACTAATAATGGTGGACTGTAGAATTGTGTATATTTACTAATAATGGTGGACTGTGGAAGTCTGAGTAGACTTTTTATGATAAATGTTCTCAACTGGGCAGTTTTGCCATTATGGGTGCATATGTTTTGTTTCATTGCTTACTGGAAAAATGTTCAAAACAAATTTAAAACACCCTCTAACAAGTGTACTGTATTGTACAAGGAATATAATTTTAGTACAATGAGGAAGGTGTATCAAAGAGCACATGTATGTTTCATATGCAAGGGGCCTATGATTCGAAAACAGCCCAAAATTAATCTTTATCTGCCACTGGCAAAATGTATTTTCTTTGAATGTGGGTTTCAATGAATGTGAGTTTCAAGGGCAGAGAAGTTTTAATGCTAAGTTTTCATTGTGAGACTGCATTGCTTTGTTTAACAGATTACTTAATGTTTGTGCTGTAAAATACAAAATAAAACTTTCAAATGAAGTCCAATCATTGAAGTAAAGCAGTATGCACATTAGTGTTTATGGTAAATGGAGTGAAATAGCCAAGTAATGGTTAATTGGAATGGCTGCAGAGGCTCCAGTTCAACCATTATTTTGTCAGGGGAAGGGCAGCAAACTCAGACAGGCCCAGCTGAACTATACCTCCCAACTGTCCAGATTTTCAAAGAATGAATAGATTTTTGCTTCTTATTTTTGGTTTGTTGTTCATAAAATTTGTAGTTTTAATTCCTAAATGATTTGCCAGAAGTCACTAAATAATAAGTTTCAGACTTCATAACCTTCATAAAAATGCATGTTAAAGTAAGAGCCGTTCTATCAACTGTCTCAATTTATACAAGAGCAATTTTTAGTACTGTTTATATGTGCCCCAATATATTTGGCCTTGTTCAGATTTACTGCATTAACAGGTTGAGAGGTACATGCAAATAAATTGCTTTATAGAATTAGGCATAGCCAACCTCTCAACTGTCCCCAATTTTTGGCTCAAAATGTTGCTCTTCCCCTAATAATCCCTCCGCAAAATAGCAATTTTGGAAGAAAACATGGAGGGTTTACAATTAAGAAATAACTGTAATAATCAAAGTTATAGATTACTTGAAATGCATGTAGATTCTTTTATTTTGTCAGCTGCTCAAGGTAGCAGTACTAATATTAAAGTGTCCCTTCTTTGACAGGTAGAAGCTGTATTGTGTGTCTATTTTATATTTTTGCATCACATTTTTGGTCCATTTTTCATAAAATTGTGTTTTTGGCAAATTAGTGACAAATCACTAAAGACTGAAGTTAGAAAATGACAGACATTTGAGTTTCAGATTTTATACCCTTCAGAAAATTCATACTAATGCAAGACCTATTCTATTATCTTTCTAAGTTTATTAGAGCAATATTTAAAAATTGTCCTTCTTGTTGTGCCTTTGTCCCACTTCTGTGTATGGCTTTGTCCAGATTTCTTGCTCTTGAAGTTGAGAGGTATGACAAATGTGTCAGGGCCATCACAGTCAGCCAGAGAGATTTCAAATTGTGACATGCTTGTTGCACCCCACTCCCCATGTAGTGACTCTGGATGTGTCCAAGCAAGGCAAGGAGTAGTTGTATCTACCTTGGATGGGGAGGACACACTGCATAAGTACTACAGTGGCTTTTCATCTGTCCTTGATTTTGCAGAATGGTCTGGTTTCTGTCATATTTTTGTACTGTTGATTTATGCTTATTACTCAAAGTGCCTGTTGCTCTGTGTTTAAGTAGCAATGCTTTAATGACCATAAGGTAAGCTTGTCTGACATCGTAAGATGCAAGTAAGCTTTAATAAGCATACTGTTAAAGAATTGCCAACATTGAAAGCCTTTCTGTTGTTGCCATGCAGAGAATACTTGACTAGATAATGTATAAGCCTTGGGTATTAAAGGACAGGATTCCATTATTTTAAAAAGCTCATTACACTTGTTGGAGACTTCCAGTCATCTCTACAGGCTTTACCCGTAAACTAAACAGAATGCCAATCATGTGTGGTCCATAACCTGTACAGTAATCCTTTAAGCAATGTATCTTGAGCTTGTTTCTTGTTTGCTTTTCATTTTTTACTTTTATCATGTTTTCCCCATGGAACGTTGTCAGGCAGCAGGTCGTTTTTGGATAAGAAACATTTTTACAAGTGGGGGCATCACATAGATTTCTACTTTCAGCATGTTGCTTGGTACTTTAATAAAGCTGAATATATTATAATTAGAACTGCAGTGCAAGGAGAAGTAGTTTGAGTTGAGTGCTTCTGGTTTTTCTTATACTTGATTTTGACTGGCATTCCAGTAATGTATTTAAAAAGTAATTTATTTTTTCATGCCTCACAACCTTTTGTTTCCATCTAGATATTAAGTAAGCTGTCATGCAGCCAATGCATTGAAATATTTTTATTCTTCTACACTTATTTTTGTCTTGATTGGACTTTCATAATGATGGTTTGCCACCCAGGGCAGCGTATTTAATTAAAGTTAGTTTTTTTGTGGTTTTGTGCATAGCTCCTCCCCTTTATGGTTGACCACACCCCTTCCCTTTGACCCCGCCCATTCAGCATCTCCTGCAGCCCCCCTGTGATTTGAAGTCACCAGCCGCCACTGCTTTGTAGGCTGAGTCTCCATGGAGTCGGATTTTGTAGCCATGCCCAGAGATGAACTGCAATTGACAGGATTTCAGGAACCAGGAATAGACTGGAGCAGCAGGTGTCCCAGCAGCAGAGAGAAGAAAATTGTTCTGAGGTAAAATAAATCCCAGGATAAGAAGTCCAGAGTAAAAAATAATCCAAATTCGTAGTAAAAGATTTATAAAATCTTTTAGTAAAAAAAACTGAGGAAAAAGATTGGTATAAAGTTGTAAAAAAAACAAAAGTTAAATAGCTGTGAGGAGCTCAAGGAGTAGGGACTAAACTAGTCGGCAGCCATCTTGATCATCCCATACTGTACCTCTCTCTCACTCAACAAAGGGCCCATCTTAATACCATAAGAATGTAAAGCCCCTGTAATCATGGATAAACAATAAAGACCACACTCTCCAAAGCCAAGAACACAGCATCCATGGGACCAGACAACATCCTAAGCTGCATACTGCACAAACTACAGAACAAACTGACATCCCACCTAAGTACCATGTTCAATCATAGCCTCACCTCAGGCTATGTGCCTACTGAATGGCACACAGCGATGGTTATCCCACACCACAAAGGGGGTGCCACCACGGACCTTGGAAACAACCGCCCCATTAGACTGACGAGCCTGGTCTGCAAGGTCATGGAACGTATCATCTTGGAGCTTATAAACAAAGACATATATAACCTCCAAACCCTGGACTCCACTCAGTTTGGGTTTGTAAAAGTTAGAGCATGTCTAGAAAAACCTGATTGACTTCTTTGAAGCAGTCAGGAGGGCAAAGTAGTGTACACAGCCTATCTTGACCTCGCCAAGGCTTTCGATATCATCCCCACACTCTGGAATTATAGATAAACTCACTAAACTGGGCATAAATCCCTATGTCACAAGATCGGTGACCAACTGGCTCACTGACTGAACCCACACAGTAAAAGTAGCTGACTCCAAGTCCGACTTCAGACCAGTGACGAGTAGAATACCACAGGGTTTGGTCCTGGGTCCTCTCCTGTTTGGCATCTACTTCTCTGAAGCGCAGGGCACCACAGAAGGTCTTTGTCTAACAAAGTTCAGAGATGACTGCAAACTGGGAGCCATAATAGAATCAACTAATGATGTAGACATTCTACAAAAGTGTCTCACAGAGACAGATGCTTGGTGTCAAAGTCATAGCCTCAAGCTCAATGCCAAGAAGTGAGTTGTCATCCCCTTTGGGAAAAAACTCTGTACCCATGAACTATCACATAGGCGGTAGCTCACTAAATACTGAAAGTGTGATAAGAGACCACGGGAAACAGGTGGACAGTAGTATCTCCTTTGATAACCACATCGCCACAATAGTCAGGAAATCCTTCTACGTGGCATACCTCATCACAAAAGGGTTCTCCTCTAGAAAAAAGGAGGTCATTGTTCCTCTCTACTCATTCCTCATCAGACCCATTCAAGAGTACAATGCCCCGTTTGGCATGTATTTCACAAGACACCTACAACAATTGGAAAGGCCACAGAAATACCTCACTAAGAGAATTACCAGCCTCAAACAGATGCCATACGCAGACCGTCTCAAAAAACTCCAGCTCTACTCCATCACATATCACCTACTCAGAGGCAATCTCTGCCTAACATACAAAGCTATGTCAAACCCAGAGCTGTTGGACATGCTACACTTAAAGAAATCCCAATCCCTCCAAACTAAATGCTCCAGGGACCTAAACCTTGTCACCACAATAAACAAAACATGCTGGAGGGACAGATTCCTGTTCCAGAGACTTCCCATACTATGGAACAAGCTACCCATTCATGTCAAGCAAAGCTCCTCATTGGCCCCCTTTAAGAAAAATGTTGACGACTAGATGGGAAATAGAAAATTCACCCTGGGGATCACTTCTGCGGCACTGCTTGACAGGGGCACAGGAAAATAATTTTCTTGGGTGGGGAAAGCCATTGAACCTTTTTGGCTAGGCTTATATAGGCCCCAGGGCCGATAGCCTAGTACCTACCTATGAACCTATGAACCTATAAGTCACTTCTGAAAATTCCCTTATGAAAAAAATCATCTACCTTTGGCTCCTATACCCCAGTATTCATCTCCCAACTGCCACACATCTGCTTAAGCTGCATTGGTGTTATATACTATGTGCACAGTAACTTTCTCTGCAGGTCCACCACCAATCACCACCTTCTCCGATACTGACCCTGCTCCCACCAGACTTCACTTTACTTGGACTGACTGCTACTTCACTGCATCATCCCTTTCACTACACCTCCTCTAAATCCTAATTCATTTTGCCAGTTCTCTACTCTGTCCAACCACCCCTGCTATCCTCACTCTATCAGAGTACCATATGTTTATTTCCCTCTATTGTCTCTATGCACACCTCTTGTATGTGATTTTATAGTTCTTTATACAGTCAATATGCAATGGGTAACTCATATTCTCTTTTTTTCGAAGATCTTCAATTCTTCATGACTGCTCTCAGTTACACAGGTCCCCTCACACTCTCACTATACCTGCTTCTCAACTTCACTTGATTTTCTCCAGAACATCCTTTTATATCCCAGAATATGAACAGCCCAGAAAGCTCAACTACTCTCTTTCCATCGCCCTTCCTATTGTCTTTTGCACTCCCCCTTTCCCTCTTGCCAACCACCATACAGTCTAAACCAGCATCCTTCCTACACTGCTGATCATTCTCTCCCTCTCTCTTGATATATATTGTATATTAGTTCTCCATCTGCTAAAGGAATGTACATTTATCCCATAAATCCCTCTCACACATCCACTGTAACCTCCTCTGGTTTTTATGAGTGAAAACACTACTCCAAACCCTCAACAAATTCACTGACGTTTGTAGGCATCTACCCACAGTTATAGTATGCATATCTGTGAGAAATAACATGCAGTCATCTGAAAATATGTTAGAACTATATATCCTCCTTATCACCAAAGCATTTGAAGTCACCGTTTACATACTAATTCTGATATTCATATCAACAGCAAAATAGTGTGGGGAAACAGTTAGGACCCCTACCTAGTGTCCTGCCCTATTAAAACTCCCTCATGTGCCCATCCACTATCATAATTCTGAAGATCAGTACACTATAACATACCCCTTCTGCAAGCAGCCCTGCTCCCATCACTTCTAATTACTGAAAGAGGAAACCCTACTACACTATTCTGAATGCCTTTTGAATGTTAAACTTTATCACCCATCCCTTTGACTGCCACTTTATTACTGCTTATTCCATAAATTGCAGAAATAATATCCAATTATATCCCTTCATAGAACTGGCCATTTTCTCTCACTACCTTAGACCTGACCTTCTCCAGCCAAGATGCCCATAACCCCACAAAGTCTTCCTGTTTGTATTACAAAATAAAACATGTCTAAAATAGTTACATTCCTCATGGTCCAATTGGTAGCACTAACACTATCACTATCACTTCCATTAAGGGTAGCAGTTTTTTCTCACCCCTACTTCATGTACTAACTTCAGCACTTCTATATTTACAAACTGACCACCTGAAAAAATCTAAACAAAATCCCTGACCTACATGCCTTCCTCCTTCAGATATACAAGTCAACTAGTTACATATCAAGCCACAACATCCCTACAATTTCTCCCTAGAACCTTAAATTCCTAGCATGCCCACCTCTCCCTACTGCACTCCCTCCCTTGTCCTATACAAGTACCTGTGAAATCTAAGAAGCCATCTTCTAATCTGTCAGAAATACAGGGATGGCTATGATTTAAAAACAAGATGATGCAGCATGCAGACACTGAATTAGCGAAGCTAGTAGGAGTACAACATGGATAGAGAAAGGTGGGGCTAACTTTATGAGCAGAATTACAATTTTATATAACTAATTTACTCTTGTGCAGCAGTTATCCTGCAAGCGACATGTTGGAGACACATTATAGCCTTGAATTTTACTATATGTTTATCTGAAAATAATGCATCCAGAAAAGTATCCACTGTGAAAGCATTTGTCATTGTTGGCAAAATAAAATGTGGCATGCACAGAAGCAGACCCACAGTTCTGCAGGCCACTGATACATATGTACAGTATGCACAGCACAGTGTGGCATAGGTGTAAGTACAGCATGGCAAATGGGTGACTGCCCTATGCAGAAGGTATTGGGGTGGGGGGGTGGGGAGAGTGATCAGTAGTTGTGGATAAGAAAGTACTACAGTATCACCATTCAGGAATAAATGTCAATAGTACATTTGTGGTTATAGCTGAAACACTTAGTATGTGGTATTTTCACTGTAACAATCCACTTGTAACATTTGTAGCTATCAGCTTGCCACAGTTTCATCAGAAGGCATGGTGCCATGTGCTACCATTTAGCCAAGGTTCTTCTCAGGGGGAGGACAGGAGAAAAAATTCCCTTCAGGTCAGAATTGTGCAAAAAAAAGTTATCTACCATACTAGCCTTCATTCATCCTTTGATTTCAGCAGTGGCCCCAGACTGGTAGTGCAAGGCTAAGCCACATGGCAACAACAGTGTGAAGACTCAGCTAATGGTTAGATGACTGTGGAAATGCAAATTCTGCCATGAAAACATTCCTGCTAGTCTGCTGCTCAAAACTGTAGAAAATAAATCATGAGGAAAATTTTGCAAATTAAGCTTGGTTCTAAATAACCCTTAAGAAATTCAGTTGCACAATTCTTTAGCCAAATGCTGTCATAGGTTAAGGCAAAAGACTGACAGACAGTCATCATGGCTTATATACTGGTACTCCATCTGTCACCCTGTAGACTTGCAGATTATCAGAGGCAATCTATAAATGAGTACAATTTTAATTTAATCATTTGTTAATGTGGTAAGTGCAAACCTATAGACAGTAACTGGAGAGAAGTTACCTTAATACTTGGAGGTGTGAGGAAGGAACTATAACCACTGAGCTAGAGTAACAAATTTAATTATCTGATTCCTAGATGGAGCTCATTCAGATAATATTTTTTTCCCACTTATACTGGGGTTCAAAGTCTAGACTTCACCAATATCATGTTTCTAGAGTTAAAAGTTCTTAATTCTGTGGGCACACTGATCTCATAAATACCTTTTTTAGGACACTCTTTCTTGGTCTTCAACAAGTAAATAAAATGGAAGCAAAGAATGAGTGTGAGATAAACCTTTCTATTTTACTAAACCATTTAAATGCTACTTGTTTTGCCTAACAAATGCACCTGACAACAAAAAAGGAAAATATAATAATTTCATGTGAATATTCTAGAAACACGTATAGCATAAGACTAAATCTCTTAAACAATGGCTGTAATAACTAATACTTTTAAAATTTCATCAGGTCTTTGTAAACAGTTATGTACATGGTACAACACCAAACCACTGCTGTTTGATGGAAAGATGAGAAATAGGGAAGCCCCACTGAGGCCTTCTAAAAGGGCTTCCACCACAGGTCTAGAATAACTAATCCAAATGTAAGCAACTCCCTCTCTCTATCCTTCTCTCATTATTTTGTTTATAAACACACAGTTTTTCTGGGAGGGGGTGATCTCAGTCTAATACTAAAATCTCCATCCCTGACTTTATGGTAATATGGCCATCAGCTAGGCCATTCTGGTACACTAAGAACACAATTACTGTTAATCCTTGAATAAGCAAGCTGTTAAATGTCTGTATATTACACCTTGAACAGTAACTATTCTAAAGGCAAAAACCACCTTTCGAGTTCACACAAGTTTAACATGCATAGCCTTAAGCTAATAAATATACCAACAGTCATAAACATTTAAAATTGTATAATAAAATTCCTTATTTGAAATAATTAGGCATTAATTAAAACACTTTACAAACACCGTTATGCTTGCACAAAGAAACAGTAAATAAATGTGTATAAACAGATGGCATGCAAAAGGAATCTTAATAGCTTACTTGATCCTGCTACTATAAGTAGCTAAAATGTACTGAGTTCTAACTCCCTCCATCTTATCTTACAATTCCATACAATATCTATGTACTTTCAAAGGTCACTGGATTACAGCTAGACCTCTGTTTCAGTAATATCACTGTCTCATGTACATGTCAAAATCAAGGCAATAATTGCCTGGCTATTTTCCTCAACAATAGTCAATTCAGTGCTTCAGTAAAAAAAAAAGTTCCGTCTCTGCAGGCATGTATCTTTGAAAACAGGGAATCCAAATTCATCTAAGTAATATATGAAGAAGCATTAAGCTTTATGGTCAGCTGACGTGTGCACATTTCAGAAACTAATTTTCCTCTAATAGCCTTGTGGAATTCCATTGAAAACAATTGTATATTCTGTACAGTTCACACTTTGAATGCTGCAAGGTTGACTGGAAGAAACAACAACAATTTAATTTACACAGTTTTTTTATTTTATGAAAGATATGTTGTTACTTCAGCATAATACAGTTTTATCTATATTTTATTGAAATACACTTGTAAACATCTATAAAACTCTCAAATTTCTCCCTGAAAACAAATACAGTTGCTAAAGAAAAATCCCACTTCTTTATACTAATTATGAAAATTGAGGTTTGAGTGAGAAAGTTGGTTGGCACAGTGGTATAGCAGATAGCATTGTCACGTCACATCAGAGGTTTCCTAGTTTCTTTGTAGGAGTGCCTTCTGTGTAAATCCTACATATCCTCCCTATGTTTGTGTGAGTTACCTCCAGTTTCATCCTACATTCTAAAGACATGCAGTAGGTGGATTAGACACTCTTAAACAAGCGATAGGTGTGAATGTGCATGAGATTGTGTGGTGTGGAAGAACCACCATGGCAGGGCTAGCCACACAGCAATGTCAACCTTAACTCTAAACGATTGTCACTGGCCAAGTGACATCCTAATCTGTTGTGCAAAAATGGGAAAAAGGGGTGATGACGGGGTATGAGTAAATGATGAGTTGCTTTAAATATCTGAATCAAAGAGGCTGATATATTTCTGAATTATATGACCTCCAGAAAGACTATTTGCAGCTATGGAGCAAAATAATTTCTACTCTGTGGATTCTTTAAATTCCAGAATGACTGCTGCCGTGAATCAAAGGAACTACTAGTTTGTGGATTATGAGAGTATTCAAAGTAATACTCTTGGCTAGAGAAGTCTGTTCAGCCTTATTGAGTCTACAGATCTGAAAGGAAGAGTGAAACAAACTAGAAAACTGCATGTGGATTTTAATTCTAATTACAGAAATAAAACTATTTATAAACTAGTGCGCTTTTCTGCTTGAAATCTGAAAACTACTGTAATAAAATTTAAAAAAAACTAAAATCTGCATTGTGTTCTGTTAACTACAGCTGAACTCAAATAAGAGATTTAGTTTCTGTTTGTTACTCAGATATTGAACTGAAGCTTGCTTATTTCTGTTTACCTTAAAAACAAGTATAAAATTAACTTTATAAACTCAGATGAGACAAAGCATCTCTCTAGCATAGTACATCATATAGAACTGCTTTATACATTACCTCTCTTTTTTTCTGGATGTTATACACAATATTATTACAAAAATAAGGCATGGAGAAGGCAGCAGATCTCTGCTAGAAAGCATATAACACATTATTCATATTTAAGAAGAAAGTACTGCAAGTATAAAAAAGGCACACAAGTAAGTATTTATGCCCAAGAAGAAATCATCCAACAAATTATTCAAGCTTGACAAAAATATGGCTGATGCACTAAAAAGCCTGCAACACATCATGGCTACTCGACAGGATAGTAACTGAAACATAAGTCAAAGTATAGCAGAAGTTCCTTGTGTAACTGCAGGAGAAATCTGGAGCCTGGTTGAAAGATGTGGCCTGTTGCAGAAAGAAACCCAGTCTGGGACACAAAATTGGTAAAAGTTGCTTCCTACACAAAATATGTTCAGCTTACAATGTTGAGGCCTATTTAACATCTTCTGTGCAAAAACAAACAAAATGTGAATGGCTATTGAATGACTGGGCCAGGCTAGTAGCCCTATTTCTGAGTAGTGAATGCCCAAAAGGATATATTAATATTCATTCCATTTACACTAGGAAATATTTGTAAAGTTTGTAAGAAAGGGAATACTGAACATGAGAGTGACAATGTAAATTATAGTAATCTGTTATGACTAAGTTATATCGATGACTTACAGCAGCAAAGGCCCGTTGACCATGAGGGCAAGTCATCATGGGGGAGGTGCAAGCAAGCACTCTCTATTTAAGGGAATTGCTGCTGTTCCTGTCTGCAGAATCCATCAGTAGGTATATTGTAGCCTGAAAATAGAGCCAGCTGGCAGTGACCAGTTCAGAGGTCATGGTGAGGGCTTATTGGCTCTATGGCAGCTGTTTAGTTGTCCGTACAGTGCTGGTACATCATACTATTATTTATTTAAATCCAAATAAGGTATTAGAAAAATAAATATAAATCAAGTATATTACTGTGAGTTATACATGGATGCTGGGTTGGGATTACTTTAAAGTAAATAATTTCATGTGTGTGTGTGTGTGTGTGTGTGTGTGTGTGTGTGTGTGTGTGTGTGTGTGTGTGTGTGTGTATGCAGAGAACACTGAGCTATGAGCAGCTAACAGAGTGTATCACAAACCATAAAAATACCAGAAATATAATACACTGTAGAAGGCAGTGAAGTTTATTACTATACCACAGTATAAAACACAGGTAAATGCTTTCACAGATAAAATCTGCTTCTTCAGTCCATAAAAAGAAAAGAAACAATTAACAACATTCAAATAAATACTACTGTAACATGAACAGGAACCAATAAAATTAAAAGAAAAAATCATATGCTCAAAGCTTAATTAAAAATTGCTAATAAGCTCATTTATGTAAACCCCTTAGTCTCAAGGCAGGTCTTAAAGAAACCTTACCATTTAAGCCATAGAACTTATCAGCCTGCAAATGTAAAATCCAGTAAAGTTCTGTGTTCTCAGTTTGATTAGAGATAACACCCATTATACCATTGTCTGAATTTTTTTAATAACCTTTAACTTAAAAGTATGTGCTTCACCCTCTTCCTTAACATGTTTGACTAGAGATTTTTCATTGTACAATCTTACATCTCTCATATGCTACCTCATATGCTCAAGGAGAGATCTATTGGTCTTACCGATATGCATTGCACAAGGTGTACTAAATTCCTAGAGTTAAAATTGGCCTCAACCTTGAAATAAGTTTTATTAGTAGGGGGATGAATAAAAACACTATCAGTATCAGTCAAATAACAAAAATGACATTTTCCACAAGGGAAAGTAACATATCTATCTGGCTTACCCAATTCATCATTGTTGTAATATAGTAGTCACTTGACAGATTTCTTATTTCTAAATCTATAACTCGGTTTACTACCAATTAAACTATTTATACAGTCATCAGAAGTCAAAATATGCCAATTGTTCATAATGATTTTACATATAAAACTGATATTGCTTGAATAACTCAGCAAAACAGGTATATGTCTAGAAATAAAAGGTGTTTTTTATCCTCTATCAATGTGTTCCTTTCCTCAGATGAAAAAAAAGGGTCTAGCTCTTCCATGTCTCAGGGAGCCAAGACCTAAGACCAAAGGTACCCTTCTCAATCTCATTTTCATTATAACTGCTCCTCAACAATTCTATCTTCATAGTGGCATTGCTGTTGTTATTAAGTCTCGACAATCTCGTGGCATGACCCTTTACTATGTTTTTAAATATA